>NC_090929.1:1516415515-1516720969 GCF_040938575.1 Ambystoma mexicanum | reverse complement strand
TGGGGGGTGGGGGTTCAGGGGGACATGAGTGGGGGCCTGCTGGCAGGTGCCCCTCACTGCTGGGGGGTGGGGGTTCAGGGGGACATGAGTGGGGGCCTGCTGGCAGGTGCCCCTCACTGCTGAGGGGGTGCTGGGGGACATGAGTGGGGGCCTGCTGGCAGGTGCCCCTCACTGCTGGGGGACATGAGTTGGTGATCATATTGCAAGGTGACATGTCGCTTGGCTGGGGGCATGCCCATGGTGGATGGGCTGCCTGAGGGACATGACCAGGGGTGCAGGGTAGTCCCCTGTGGTGTGGGCTGCTTGCAGGGGCCGTGGAGGGGGTAGACGGGACACCTAGGAGGACCCACACTGCCAATTCACGTGTGGGATTCCCCGCACACCCCACTGGATACAAGTACACCGCTCTGACAGCGAAATCGCGTGTGGAACATCACGCACACCCACGAAATACACGTACCCCGCGCGCACAGGGCCAATCGCGTGTGAAACTTCCCACGCACCCCCGAAATGCACGTACCACGCTCGCACAGGGACAATCGCGTGTGAGACTCCCCGCGAACCCCAGTAATACACGTACCACGCTCGCACAGGGCCAATCGCGTGTGAGACTCCCCACGCACCCCCGAAATACACGTACCACATTTGCACAGGGCCAATCGCGTGTGAAACTCCCCGCCGGGGTGTACATGTATTCGGAGGGGTGCGCAGGGAGTTTTACAGGCGTTTTTGTGGTTGGGGGGCTGTATGCTGGTCCAATGACCTGTGCGCCATGTACGGGATTTGTGCGCTGTGCATGGCGCACAGGGAGGTGTTGGGGGCGTGACTGGTGCTGCTGCAGGGTCGCTGTGCCACTCTGCGCCACGGCTGGTTTTGGATGTTGAAATCCATGAATACGCTGTGTGCCGAAAATGGATTTTAGCGCACGCGGCTGGCGCAGACTGTCGCACGCGCATACTGTGCGCCAGCCGCGTGCGCCAATTGTGCGCTGGATTCTATGAATTACCCCGCTTATGTGCAAGCACAAAATTGGAGAGTTAAAGTGCAACAGTGCTTAAATTCAGAAGGGCGTGTCAGAAGGTGACTTGATTGCAAATCCAAATGCCATTAAGCTGAAATTACGTAGAGGTGATTGGATCAGAACAAGAGATCAATGCTCAAACTTAAGAAAATGAGTACTTCAGAACCATATATTACTATATTTCCAGACCCAGTAATGAGAATGCAATACATGAGATTTAGATTAAATCTTTGGTATACTAGAGAAGTTCTCTATAAATAGAATAAAATTGCAATGGAAGAAAACAATTGTCGCTTCTGCGGAAACGTAACTGTAGTAGAAACACTAAAACATGTAATATTAGAATGCCCGGCATTAGTAAAATTGAGTTCGAGGGGATTGGGTCCTCCGATGTATTCCATATCTATGACAGGTAATCACACAGCTGTGCTGCTTCGGAAACTTTTTTCGGCGTCTGCGTCGATGACGTTGATGCGCCGTCGTCGAGGACCTCCTCCGACGTCATCCGATGTGATAAGTAGGACACACGACGCCCGTAGCCTCAGTTCCGTTTTTTCAGCGAACGTGTTGCTTCGTGAAACTCGGTTACGCCTCGACTCTTTGGAGTTCTGTTCTTCTCGGTTCTTCGAACCCGTTCGTTTTTGTGAGAAAATCCTTCGTAAGAAGATGTCTTCTACTTCGTCTTCGACCCTGCGTCCGGGCTTCAAGAAGTGCGGGGAGTGTGGGTCCAAGATGTCGGTGACGGACTCGCACGACGCCTGCCTCTGGTGCCTCGGGGAGGCCCACCACACGGATGACTGTATCGACTGCCAGTCGCTCACGTCCAAAGCCTTACGGGAACGTAAGAAGTTGTTGTCGGTAGGTCGGGTGTCCAAACCCCGGAAGCCGAAGTCTGCGGGGCTTTCGACGGATGATTCGAGAGGTAACTCTCCCCGTCGTCGTCGGAAGTCTCGTGGGTCTCCTTCTAGGAGTCGGTCTCGCCACTCCTCGGCCTCTTCGAGGCATTCTCGGAAGTGCCGACAGCGGTCGTCTTACAGGTCCTCTTCTGAGGACTCTGCCCGGCACGTCGCTTACCCCACCAGCCGTGCGACGCCGGAGGAATGGGCTTCCTTCGGGAAGAAAATGCTGGCGATTCTCGAGTCGCAGGGTACTAAGCCAAGTGGGGTCGGCCGTGAGAGGTCGAGAGACACCACTCGCAAGAGTGGTCGGCACGAGTCACGGGAGAGGTTCCGTTCGGACAAGGGGACTCGTTCTCGACGTACCCGTTCCAGGTCCCGGTCCTCGACGCGTTCGAGACCGTGTGCACCTGTGATGTCTTCGAGGAAGACATTGACGCCTGAGGCGTCAAGGGTGTCGACAGGCTTTCTCAAGGCTCCGGCTCCGAGGATGTCGTCGAAGCCGTCGACGCTCAGGTCGTCGAAGGGCACGCTCGGAGCTCGGGCTTCGAGGACTGTGTCGACGCCGTCGATGCTGGTGGCGCTGCATCTGACGTCGATCCTCTCGGCGCCGATGCCTGTTCTCTCGACGCTGATTCACTCGACGCCTTTCGGTGCCGGGGTGTCGGAGGTACCCCGTGGCACGGGGGAACCCCCTAGAAAGGCTCTGGTTAAGAGCAAGCACCCTCGGGTGCCTTCTTTTCACCACTTGAAATAAATTTCGGAGGTGGATGAGGATTCTGATGGCCTAGTTCCTAGTCAGGTTCCAGTTGAGATGGTCTCGGGCCATAGCCAATTTGATGATTTAAGGCAGTCACTGCATGATGCCAGTGGACTGGACACCTCTCCGGAGGTGGAGTTTTGTAGGCCTGAGCCTGGCTCTCATGCCGATTCCTCGTACCGGCGCCTTATGGCTAGGGTCTCCGAGTACTTGGGATGGTCTGCTCCCCCAGGGGAGTTTGTGCAGGATGATCTCATGGACATCCTTGATGTTGGTCCCCCAACTGACCCCGTACTGCCGTGTCATATGGCTCTACAGAGAAGGGTGGCGGAGGTTTGGACTGCTCCGGAGAGTCTCCCGGCGGTGGGCAGGTCCTAGTCGCGAAAATACCGTCCAGCCAGTAGCGACCCCTGCTACTTGACCAGGCACCCCACTTCGGAGAGTTTGGTGGTGCAGGCGGCCACGGCCCCGGCAAAGCAGGCGTCGTACCCTGCCATCCCTCCTGATAGGGACGACAAACGTTTTGATGGCTGGGCGAAGAAAGTTTTTTCTCCGGGTGGTATGGCGCTTCAGGCGGCCAACTCCATATGTGCCTTGTCTCGTTTCACACACAGTCTGTGGAACTGTGTTGCGTTAGCGGCTGAACATATTCCCGAAGGGGACGAACAGGATGGTTTCCTTGCTATGGTCGAGGATGGTAAGGATGCCATGTGTGAGTCCGTTCAGTCGGGTTTGGACATGGCTGAATGCGTCAACAGGTCCATGGCGGCGAGCACCGTGATACGCAGGTTTGCGTGGTTGCGGAAGTCGGGGTTTGCTCCTGATGTGCAGTCCCGACTCCTCAACATGCCCTTTGACGGTGAACACCTTTTTGGCAGCAAGGCTGACGAGAGCCTTGAGAGGTTGCAGACCTCCAAAGCTGCAGCGAAGTCGTTGGGCGCTGCAGTTCGCCAACCTCCTCCTTTTCGTCCTAGGGGACAGCAATGGAGGGGTGGTTCCTTTCGCTATTACTCATCCTTCAGTAAAGCGAGAGGAGCTAGCAGTCAAAGAGGCCAACACAGGGGTACCAGAGGTGGACGACAGGGTACCCGTGCTGAACATAGTTTAACGCATCAGTTTAGTTATTTATTAAGGCCCGTAATGCAACGGATAATCTGTTTATAATGTTGTTTCAGATTGTGCAATCTATTTACCAGAGGAAACATACTTTTCTAGTGCACCTTTCTAATTAATCTTTTGTATGTTGATAGGTTAAACAATGTTTGACCAGAGACACTTGGGTGTTTTTATTGTGGATTTTAGATCCGTGTTCTATAATTCTTATGAAAGCTGTCCTTGTTGCCATGCCTACATATACCTTGGAGCATGGGTAACAAATGATGTAGACAACATTCTTAACCTGACAATGAGTATTATTTTCCATCTGCCATGTGAAAGATGCTTGCAGAAATTCTGTTCTTTTGTCTGAAAGATATGATACTCAATGACCACAAGGAAAGTACCCAGTTTTATTTATCTATTTATTGGCTTTGATGAAAGATGTGGGGGGTCAAGGCCCTGAGGACACATAATGGCCCTGCATATCAGTCACTCTGCTGTAAGTTTATCAGGGAAGAGAGGAGGAGAAAGAAGGGGTAAAGAGAAAGGTATTGAGGCTTTTTCAGAACTTAAGGAGGTCTTGCTCAAGACGCAGAGGGAGAGGGAGGCTGTTCCACAGGAGGGAGCCAGCCGAGCGCCCACTAGCTCTCTGTTTAACAAAGCGCTTTGGGAGGTGCTGAAAGATTCCAGCCGGTGGAAAACGTATTGACCACTCTTTTTAAATTTTACATAGACCAGTTTGTCTTTGATATTATTCCCTCATTTTGAAGCAAAAATAGGGTGTGAGATAAACCCGCCAACTTTAAGTTTTAATTTAGGTGTGCATCTTAAAATGTAGTTATTTATTGTGTTATAGTTCATTACAAACTTTACACAAACAAACATACTAAAAGCAATGAGCTAATCTAATATTCATAAAATACATCAAGGGAAGAAAAAAGAAATTAAACAGAGCAAGAAAGGTTGAGACCTCATAATCACTAATGCGTTCCTCTTAATTCCACACAAGTGTCTACTTTGTTATCCCCAAAGTACATTTCGACACTTTGCCATATACAAAACAAAGCAAGGTGTGTCATAACAGTCAGTTCAGGCAATAGGTCCAAAATTCAATTGTCTGAATTGACTCCTAATTGTACACCAAATTTCCAAGAGTAGTCATGTATAACGGCCTTAGACTGGGACATTCTGTGAAAACGTGCCTCGATGAATCCACATTTTCATGGCATTTGCATATCCGGCAGAATCTCGCATCTTTAGAGAGACGTCATCTCTTCCCCCAAGTAGTTCGCAGAGGTAGTTGATTGGTTCTCATCAGTAGATGTAATTTACGCATCACTGCCTCTGGGCCACCTCTTGAATCGGGCTCTTCGCACCTCTACCTCTAACTCCCTCAGGGTCAGTCGTTTTTCAAAGAAACGAGCTGGGGGTAGATCTGTCTTCGGCTGGGGCCTCCCTCTGGAACAGCCTCCCTGCCACTCTAAAACTTGAGGAGAACCATCTCCGGTTCCGGAAGCACCTCAAGACCATCCTCTTTTCTTCTGCCTTCGCTCCCCCTGTCCCCTGCTGATCTGTTCTCTTGGCACTGTGCACCTGGCCACCCTCTGTCCTCCGGATCCAGGTACCTGCTCACCCTGCCACCCTCCCGCACTGCCTCTGGGCCACCCCTTGCACTGGGGTCTGTATCTGTACCCATACAGCCCCCCCTTTTTCTTCCTGCACTTATCAGACCTACCGTGTCTGCTGCCTTAAACCTAGCACTTGCAAATTGCTGGCTGCACTACTACTGTTTGTTTGCCTTTTATTATTTATTTATTATGTATCTGTTTCTCCTCTGCTTGGCACTTTCCACTTCTTCCCCCTTCCATGCACTTTTCCCCTCCCCCTCTCCCATGCACTTGCGTGTTCTCAATGTCAATGGGCCTAATAAGATCACTGTTTTGTTCTCCCCTGTTCCCCTCCCTTGCCTTGTCGCACTCTGAAACACTTGTGCACAAGCACGATAGAAATAAAATATCAATATCAATTGCTGGGTGGGGACATTGTGCGAAATAACATTGGGGTTTCAGGAATAAATGGGAAATCAACAGACCGGGGGATAATTACTCAATGGTTCCAAGTGGGAGTAGTTATTGGTACAATCTCGTCGTATTAATCTTCTCACAAAAGCACCCTTTACAGCTTCAAATTGTTTCCCTTGTAAGAAATCTGGAGCCCAATCAAGCTTCCCAAAAAAGTTTAAAATTCAGCAAGTTCAGAATTCAGCATCAAGTCATTGAGCTGCTCTGGGACCTTCACCAGTAGCTGCTAATAATGGGCATTTGGGATTAATTTGTGAATTAATAAACAAGATGCCCTGTCTCTTCAGTGCAAGTCCCCGCAATGAGGCCAGGCCCAATTCGAAGCATAAATATTCCATGGAAACTGATCTTGAAAGGCCTAAAATGTTCTGCCAAAATGCACCTGCAAGTTCATTAAGCCAACAAAAGTCGTACACTGCTAAAGCTTCTAAACCATACAGGATTGAGGGGCAAAACCATTGCTTCTATAAGGCCGAAATCCTACCTAAGGAGTATCCGGCATGCTGGTTAGAGGATGTGTTTATCAATGCTGTCAACTGAATAGCTTTCCTTATTTTTCCGGCGACGATCGTTGCATGGTAGCTACTGCTAGAAATCTCTAAACCCAGATATTTATAATGTTCAGTATATTCAATTACTTCCTATCTGGTCGACAAAGTAGGCCTGTTCACCTTCTTATATGAAATAATCATTAGGTTTGTTTTACCCTAATTAATCTTTTGCTTATTTTCAGAAGCATAACTTTCCAATTCATTTATCATGCCCTTCATATCAGCAAACGTTCGACTAAACATAATGAAGTCATCTGCAGAGAGCATTGAGGCCACCACTGTGGATCCAATTCTTGGGGTATGTTTGGCACAAAACTCTAGGCATAATGGTAAATCTGCTATAAAAAGAATTGAATACAAACCGAGGTGTTACTATGGATGGTAATAACAATATCAAGCTGCCATGACGGGCAACCCGTTGAAACCAACCTCCTCCATAGAATTGCACTATCAGATCAAATGCAGCTTGAAAATCCACATAAGTGATTATTTAGCTTATAACTGGCTCTCAGAAAAAGGCGTCCAAGTTCCGTATGAGATTAGTGCTGTAACAGGTCGGAAGCACGTCAGGAAGGGCTGCAACAGATTATGCTTTGCAACCCATGCCTGCAGTTCAACAAGTACATAGTACACTTTTTCTTTTCTCTGTAAACTAAAAGAGAATCTCTTTTGGTGTACCATGCCCTCTTTGTCGAGGGTTTCATTATTTTTTCAGCATAACCCTGAACTAGTAGCATTCAATGCCAAATGTTGCAATCTTGTCTTTAAGTACAATTGTGCCACACACCAAAGGAGTTGAATACACCGGAGTTTATCCCACAGACTTTGGATGTTGACTTAAGTACAGTAACGTGGTATTGCGATCACTTGCTTTCTGATCAAGTGTGGTATGCATTTAGATTTTTTGTGACAAATCATAACATCAAACAATAGTATTGTATTATACGACATAGTAAATTCCAAATCAGGCTTACCAGGTTGAGTAATGTTTCAAATTACTCCAACAGAGGAATGGTCAATTTCCATACAATTGAAATATCATCTATACATTTCTAGCATACAATATCAGCTGTTAAATGATTGTTTTGAAAAATGTATCTTTCCTCAAAATCAGACATGCAAGTCTTAGCTAAACTGGGAGCAAATGATGCCATAGCTGTGCCTTATTTCTGCCAAAAAAATATCTTCTCTAAAATGTTTATAGCAGCTTTCAGGATTTTCATAATCGCTGCTTGCCAGGTCTAAATGCCCACCTGGAGCCGTGCCAAGTTTTGCAGCAGAGAATAGTGCTGTACACAGTGCTCAAGATAGGATATTGAGGTGGGAGTATTTTACTCCCTATTTTTTAATTCTTGAGAGTAAATGTATTTTCAAGGGAATAAAAATATTTGTTTTCCTTCGTAAAAGAGTAAAGTATGTGGACATCCATCCGACGTGTACAAAAAGTTAACTGTATGGAAATTATTCTCATGTACCAGCTGTCCACATTGTGAAGGAAAGCAGGTTCCTTTCTCAATTTACAGATAAAGCAGACGGTAAATAACACCCTGTCACTAATGGAACAGATGTGCACCAACACTCTGAGCTTCCTTTGCATGCACAGAATCTCATGGTCAAATGTTTGCTGGACAGTTAGCCTTGCATCCTTCAGAAGTCTGTACATTATCGACTGAGGCGATAATAATTACAGTGCTTAGAAGTTGAAGGCAGTCTGCATGAACAACTACATAAAGTAAAGACCTATCTGGATTGCCACTGCAGGGACAGGTCTTGCTTAGTTTGTATTTCAGTTACAAATGAAACCATTTCATTTTTTTTTGTCTTGTAACAGAGCTTGCACTGGCTGGAGTATTCGTTTTTGAATGTTAGAATTGTAGTCTTGAAGATCTGTAAAATGCTATGAACCCTGTGATTGTCATTACAACAATTACTCGTTGAGCAAGGGCCTTGTTGCCGCTGACAAATTTTAGTACCATTTGCCACGTTCGCTCCAAGTTGAGTTTAGCAGATGTTTAAACTAGACATTCCATACCCTCCGTGCCTCGTATTTGGTTTTGAGGTGCAAGTTTTTTACACCCTTTTTATAATTAGTGTTAAGTAAATTGTAAGGGTAAAAACGATTTGCCGACACGAGAGTGTAAAATGTATGTTTTATTTTTATTTTATTTTGAATTTTTAAAGGGCTCACACAGCTCGCGGGCATCGAGGCGCTGTTACAGGAAATGTGACAGGCAAACAAAACAAGACTAAACATGAATGTAACACATTATCAACAAAACAGTTATGTAGCAAAGATGTAGGGCTTCAAACAATATTTGTAGAAAACCTTCTCCTACATATTACTATGAATAAACATAGCGCACATATGCATCTTGGTGGTAAATCCACACAACGCAGGAACTTCAAAAAATACATTTGTGCAATACGACCACACATTTACTTGTTAGTTACAAAGGATGCTTCCCAATTGTAACTAGGTTTTCCATCTTATTACTGAGAGGACCTGTAAGGACTGCTATGCAGTGATTATTGCGAATGGAAAATAACTAACAGTAATTTGATCTGAACATTTAGAACGAAATGAAATGTAGATTTCTTTAAAATATATATGTGGGGGTGGGGTAATGATTTAAAATGGGTGGGGAGTGGTTTGGGGTGAGATTAGTAATGGAGCTAAACGGGATTGGGGGAACCCCCCAAATAAATAATTAGATTTTATTTTCATTGTAAATGTTTAAACCAAAGCGGTGTTAGTTATTTATTGGTTATTTATAAACACATGTAACCGTAAGGAAAGCGTGGTATCAATATTAGACACAGACACAATAGATGTAAGTTTTGAAAACCTTTATTTTGGCGCTTTGGTTGGCTTGGTAGAATTCCTAACTGGCCCAAACTCTATATTGGGAGTAGTCTCGACCATTAAACAAATTATAAACGAGTCCAAGTCAGTCTAGTCAAAATAAAAAGGCCTATACTAAAATAACCTAACCTTGCCCTCCTTCTAAAATGACAAATGTGTTAAGGGAATACAAAAGGAAAAAGAGTGTCTTAAAAGAAATGCTAGAATGGATTAGGTAGCAACACCGTTCCCCACTTTCAGCAGCACAGGGCCTCGAGAGTTTCTTAAAAAGGATAGGTGGATGGCACAGTTCTATCAGTCTTGCACACTTTGTCTTATTGGTACAATTCAACAGTTCTGGCTTCAAGTTTTGAAGGTCGACCAGTTCCTTAGGGTTTGTCCGCCTTCTCATATATACACAGTTCTACTCTTGACTTCTACTTTGCCACAATTCAACACAGGCTTCGCTCTGCCGGGCTCAAGCCTGTCTCTCTCTTTGTGAGGGTTCCCCTCCCCACGTTTTTGTCTTTATCTTTTACTGTCGAAGACTTTCGAAACTGCAAGGAATTTACGTACACCGCTGCATGACCACTTCGACCTTTGTTTAAACAATTCAACACTCAACAATCTTCCTCATCGCGCAATGATACTTGGTTCTTATAATTTCTTATTCTCTTTACTTTGACCTCCAGGCCTCTTTAAAAGTTCATATACTTTGCCCTCTTGGCATATTCAGCGTTCACATACTTTGCTTTTCATGTATTCAACCTTCGATCAGGATCACGTTTGCTTTCTTGCCCCGGTTCCTGTTTAATACACTCAAACTCGGAACATTTCACAGAGACTTTCGAAGTGCGATTCTGCCTCACAGGTCCACTCTGTTACTTTGTATACTTTCTTCACTATTCAGCAATTGGCCTTTCCATTACGCGTTTATCGGCACACGCGCAACCTTAATTTGGTTATAGTTCGTTTTGCTTTTACCACAAACTGTGCTTTTGTTGCCTTCCATAACTCACAGGTCGTGTTAATTCAGCCTCTTTTCAACGCCTTTCATTTAGCAGTCAAGCGTGTTGCCAATGCCTCCTCTGCTCCTCCCCAACTCTGTTGTTCACCCGAGAGGGTAGCGGGACACTTTGAAGCATCTTGAAGGTCTCTCCTTTCTGCTCACTCGGTTTCAGTCTTGGAAAGCTTACGGCTTCCCGAAAGTGTGGAATTCTTGCCTGGCTTGCTCTCGTTCTTTGCAACTGCTGATCCGCCCCTTGGCCTTCCAACTTCCATAGCCTGGTTCACATTAGCCACGAAAGAGCTGCTCCTTATCGTACCCAGCCTCGCTCAGAGTGTCTGTGCGTGCCACCTTTCATACTTGGAGGCAGTGTTAAAAAGTGGCAGGTATGTATAGTTAGGATTACGTGTCTGACTCTGCCTGGTCTCATTAAAGGGATATAGCCATTGCAAGTCAGAGGTAATCATCCTGGCCTCAATCTTCATTTTCCTCGGCTCAGTAGTGTTGTCAATGTGTAGTGGGGAGGAATTATGGGAGCTGTAGTTTCCCATAACATAAGCAGGGATTTGGGTTAGATGGGTTGTGGAAAAAGGGGGATACCATGTGTCACCATCAGGTGCTTCTCCCCTACTGCTGAGGACCCCTTACCAAGGTGATCCTACCTCGCTTGTCTACTCCCAGGGTCGGGATCCAAAAGCGATGCGCTTTCCCTGGCTGAGTACGGTATCCCCAGGGACTAGGTTGTGAAACACCCTCTGGTTTTTCACAGACCATAACATGCTAGCAAAACAAATATGCATGCACAATGCTTCTCTATGCATCTTCAGGCACAAAACACAGCAGTGCTGTTTCTCTCCGAAAGTCTAAATGCACAGAGAAGAGAGCAAATTGTTTGCTTTCAGACTGCTTCTCTAAAGCATGCAATTTCATCCGGGCAGATAAAAATAAAGATGTTCTGTTTTCTGTCAAGTTAGCTGACCTTTGCACTGCCCTACGCTCTCATCTGTTGCGTAAAGGAAACACACAGAAATATAAAAGGTGTTGTATTTACAATATTTTAATGCGTAAAAAGACCTGGTATGACCCTTATCTGGAGGCCCGGCTGTACCAGTCTTAAGGCTCTGGAGAGTGTTGAATCTCTGTGCTTAGTGAAAGAGAAACCCCTATCCATGAGCGCCGGACAGGCTTATTGTTGAATGGCAACATGAAAGTATCCAGAACATGTTCTTATTGCCCTGGTGTATATGATAAATATTGGATGTTAGCAATTTCTTTGCTAAATAGTTTGATCACTAAACCAACAATTATTTATGCTTGCAATATATTATCTTTTATGCTCATAAATAGGAACACCTTTGGAATGCTCTCACTCTTGTTTCACTTTCATGTATGTTGTTTTGTTGAAATGATATGAACATTAAAAATAGTAAAGTCAAACAATATGCAGTTTCCAATATTGGCAATAAAGTAGTTGAATAGAGACCCAGCATCCTTCTCTTGTATTTACTTCTAAAATGTTCACACAACCTGCAACTAATCATCAGCAGCCTTCAATTAATCAGAAATGTCTGTGTAGCTATTGTGTGACTGAACAACTTAGTCATACTTACAATAGTGGTGCTTTCTGGATTGACACAATAGGGGACAGGTGACGTTTTGTAAAGCGACCCCTGTAAACATCATTACATGGAAAGGGTAAAAAAACTATCAAAGTCCCTGGTTTCGAACTGCAGGTTACAACATACAACTTAAAAAGTAACCTAAAGCCATGGGTGAAAACATGACGGGTTAAGCATTTTAAATCCCACTGCAAAGCTCCCTCTTTCCTGTCATCTATGCTTTGATGCACCCACTTACCCTGGCCAAAGAAATCCAAAGGGCAGCAGAGGCTGGTAGTATGCACTGTGCCGAAGCTCGGTGCCACGATAAACGTTTCACCAGCACAGGGATAGTTTAAAGGCTTATCTAGCAAAAGTACACTATGGTGCCTCTCATTGTAACCATGGAAAAGAAAAAATAAGCAAAAATGGGTAGAAATGGCTTTCAACCCCAAATATATTAAAACAGGAATACAAAAATAAATCATTTGGACAAATTTGCAAAGTGACAATCTTTGGGCCCATGAGCAGATTTTGTGTCTCGGGGTGAAAGTATCAGAAAGCTCTTTGCTGCTTCTCACCATAGCAGTTGAGCTAAGTAATTTAGTTTTGCCTCAAGTATTGAAACAAGCATTACAAATTGGAATTTGAAAATATTGGCAAAGTGCCAACTCTAGGCCCGTAGGTGGAACTAATGTCCGGGTACAAGCATTAAATTGCTGTATTGCATCTCTTACCCAGGCATTCCAGCGTGTGAATCAGCTGGATCCTCCACACTCTGCCCCATCTGGCTTCTTCAGGAACCTGGCCTCTGGCTGCCTCTGTTGTCTGTTGTCCTCTGCTGTGTCATGCAGCTGGTTATATAGGGTATGAACCCACACATTTGATACAATTTTAGTTTCGAGGGGATTGTGTCCTCCGATGTATTCCACATCTATGACAGGTAATGACCACAGCTGTGTTGCTTCGGAAAATTCTACGGCGTAGGCGTCCTGCGTCGATGACGTCGATACGCTGTACCTCGAGGGCCTCCGTCGAGGGTTGACGTCACCAGAATTTATATATAGGACACACGACGCCCGTAGCCTCAGTTCGTTTTTTCCACAAACGTGTTTGCTTCGGAATCTCGGCGCGCTCGATTCTTCTACTTCGAAAAGAATGTCTTCGTCTACCCCGAAGTCGGGCTTTAAAAAAATGTCGGGACTGCGGTTCGAAAATGTCCATCACAGACCTGCATGACATCTGCCTCTGGTGCCTCGGCGAAAGCCACGCCACCGACGACTGCAATGACTGCCAGTCCCTGACATCGAAAGCCTTGCGGGAACGGAAGAAGAAATTAACGGTAGGTAGGGTGTCTAAGCCCCATAAGTCAAAATCTGCTGGGCTTTCGACCGACGATTCGAGGGGCGACTCTCTGCGTCGGCGAAAGTCCAGGGGATCTCGGTCTCGGAGTGGTTCCCGCCATGCCTCTGCCTCTTCGAGCCATTCGCGGAAGCGCAGTCACCAGTCGCCTTCCCCATCCTCGTGGGAGGACTCCGCCAGACGGCGGTTGATTTGTCCCACCAAGTCTTCGTCGCGGGCAGAATCGGATGCATTCCGTCAGCAGATGATGGCGATTTTCGAATCGCAAGGCACAGTTCCGGCCGCGCCTTCGAAAGAAGCCGGCAGAGAACAGGCTCGGTCCACCACTCGCACACCTTCGGGCTAGGGCGGTTGGCGCGATCATCGGGAGCCATCGAGGTCCCGACCGGACAAGGAAGATCGCCGTAGCAGTGCCCGATCCAGGTCCCGGTCCTCGACGCCTTAGAGACCGTCGGAACCTGTGAAGCCTTTGAGATAGGCGTCGACGCCATCGGCAGCATGTCCGTCGAAGGACACTCTCGGGGCTCCACCCTCGAGGGAGTTCTCGACGCCGTCAGCGCCTCGTTCCACGCCGATTCCCTCGGCACCCTCGACGCCTTTTGTGGAGGATTTGCCGGAGGTGCCCCGGAGGGCTGTGGAAGCTCCGAGGAAGGCTCTTAGTAAATCTGTGAGGCCTGTTTTTGTTCCTACTCTGTTCCTCCTCCCAGATTGGACTTGTTCCAAACTTTTGGAGTATATTTCAGAGGTGGAGGAAGGGTCTGATGAGGAGATGGTTGTGCCTCCTGATGTCCCTGATGAGCTTTTGTCGGGTCACAGTCAGATGGAAGAACTCAGTCAGTCCTTGCATGATGCCAGTGATATTGACGCCTTTCCGGAGGTGGAGTTTGGCAGGCCTGAGCCTTGAACACATGCCGAATCCTTCTGTAGGCGTCTTATGTCCAGGGTGACTGAATACTTGGGGTGCTCTGCTCCACCTGTTGATTTTGATCAGGATGTTCTGATGAACATCCTGGACCAAGGTCCGCCCACTGACCCGGTGTTGCTATTTCACATGGCTTTGCAAAGAAGGGTGGCGGCTGCTTGGACTGCTCGAGAGAGTCTCCCGGCAGTTGGTAAGTCGCTTTCCAAAAAATACCGCCCAGCCGGTAGTGACCCCTGCTACTTGTCGACGCACCGTACTCCGGAGAGTTTGGTGGTGCAGGCGGCTACGGCCCCAGCGAAGCAGGCCATGTACCTTACCATCCCTCCTGATAGGGACGTCAAGCGCTTTGATGGTTGGGCGAAGAAGTTATTTTCTTCTGGGGGTATGGGGGCAGCCAACTCCATTTGTGCCTTGGCGAGATTCACTCACACTAGTTGGAATTGTGCGTCTTTGGCGGTTGAGCATATTCCGAAAGGGGAAGAACGGGATGGCTTTCTAGCCCTTGTGCAAGACGGCAAGGATTCCATGTGTGAATCCGTTCAGTCGGGTCTGGACATGGCAGACTGTGTCAGCCGTTCCATGGCTGCGAGCACCGTGATATGCAGGTTTGCGTGGTTGTGGACGTCAGGGTTTGCTCCTGATGTGCAATCCCGGCTTCTCAGCATGCCTTTTGATGGTGTCCATCTGTTTGGCAGCAAGGCTGACAAGAGCCTTGAGAGGTTGCAGACCTCCAAGGCTGCAGCTAAGTCTTTGAGGGCTGCAGTACGTCAACCTCCGCCTTTTCGTCCTAGGGGACAGCAACAGAGAGGAGGTTCATTTCGGTACTACTCTGCCTTTGGTAGATCGAGAGGAGCAGCCAGTCAAAGGGGCCACCGTAGGAATACCAGTGGTGGAAAGCAAGGTACTCGGGGTGCCAAAGCAGCTCGGGCAGTTGCCTCTTTGCCTTCAGGCACTGCTGCAGCCGCGTCCGCTCAGTCATGAGGCCATGTCCCATCGTTCGCCGGTTTGGGGCAGAATGGCGAACCATTGCTTCAGATGTGTGGGTTCTGGAGATCATATCCCATGGTTATTGTCTTCCCTTTCGTCAGAGGCCTGACGACAATCCACCAGGGAAGTTCTCTTTGAAACGTCTGGATCCGCTCCTTGCGCAGGAAATCCTATCCCTGCTGGAGAAAGGCACCATATAACTGGTGACTGTAGCGGAGAGGAACAAGGGATAGTATTCCCCTTATTTTATTATCCCAAAAAAGGACGGGGGATTGAGACCCATCATGGACTTGCGTCAGTTGAACAAGCTCCTCAGGAAGGACAAGTTCAAGATGGTCACTCTTTTTCAAGTCCTCCAGGCATCAGGATTGGTTGGTGTCTCTCGATCTCAAGGATGCTTACTTTCATGTGCCGATTCATCCCAAGCACAGAAAAAGTACCTGAGGTTCGCGGTTGGTGGCTTGCATTTTCAGTTTCGGGTCCTGCCGTTCGGATTGACCTCTGCCCTGTGGGTCTTCACCAAGCTGATGGTGGTGGCAGCATATCTCAGGAAAGTGGGGATTCACGTCTACCCCTACCTGGACGATTGGTTGATCAGGGCGTGCTCTTCCGAGCAAGCCCTGGATCATCTGTCCGTCACCTGCCACTCCCTTCACAAGCTGGGTTTCTCCCTAAATTTAAAGAAGTCACATTTGATTTGACACCTACTCAGCGACTCCAATACATCGGAGCTGTGCTCGACACATCCCCGAGGCAGTGTTCGCCTCCCAGGTAAGGGCTCATCACATTCTGCAGATGATTGACAAATTTCAACGTGCCCAGAGTCTCCCGGCATTCGAGTTCTTGAGGTTGCCCGGCCTCATGGCATCCTGCATTTTCCTGGTGCCAGAGGCCAGGCTGCGGATGAGATCTCTGCAGTGGGTTCTCAAGCTGCAGTGGTCGCAGTTCTCCGGCAGGATGCTGGATCCCGTTCAGATTCTACCCTCGGTCGCACAGGATCTTTTGTTGTGGGCCGTCAAAGGCAATCTGATGAAGGGTGCTCCGTTTTGGCATCAATCTGTTAGAGCTGTGGGCTGTCAGGCTAGCCCTGAAGGCTTTTCTGCCGTCTGTGCGGGGGAAGAATGTCCTGATCATGACGGACAATACGGTGGCCATGCACTACCTCAACAAAAAATGGGGGGGGTAGGGTCACTCCCGTTGTGCAGGGAGACGATGAAGCTCTGTTTCTGGGCCATCCAGCAGGAGATTTCGATCTCAGCATTTCATCTGGCCGGAGACGAAAACGTGGCGGCGGACGCTCTGAGCAGGCAGAGCACGGTCTCTCACAAGTGGGAGCTGGCTCAGGAAGTTCTGTTGGAGATCTTCGCCCTTTGGAGAACCCCACAAGTGGATCTCTTCGCCACCAGAAGTGCGACAGATTCTGCTCGCGGGAATTTCCTCCAAGAGGAGCCTTAGGGGACGCCTTTGAGGTGGAGTGGTCCTTCCCACTGCTGTATGCGTTTCCTCCAGTCATCGTCATTCCGCAAGTGTTGCAGAGGTTACGGAGGTTCGGTTCCCGGATGAGCCTCATTGCTCCGGCATGGGCCAGGAGAGCGTGGTACCCGGGCCTTCTAGACATGTCCATCTGCCCTCGACGCCGTCTTCCCTACCGAGACGATCTGCTCTCATGGTAGAGGGGCTCGGGCTCCATCAAGAGGTCAAGTCTCTCAGCCTTCTTGCGTGGTATCTGAAAGGTTGAGGTATAAGGATTGGGACTTCCCCGAAGAGGTGATGGAGGTTTTGCTTTCGGCCTGAGGGCCCGCAACAAAATCCCTGTACCGTTGCCGTTGTAGAAAGTTCTGTGACTGGTGCAGGGTACAGAATGTGGATCCTTTCCAATGTTCCATTCCTTTGGTTTTGTCACAAGGGCCTGCAAGTGGGTACCATTAAGGGTTACCTGACAGCGCTGTCTATATTTAAGCGCTCGTCCGAGGAATGTTCTTATTTTAAGATTCCTTTAATTTCACAGTTTCTAAAAGGGCTCACTAATGTGTTTCCACCGTCACCTTTCCAGATCCCGGGATGAATTTGGTTTTAAAGTTTCTGATGGGAACTCCTTTTGAGCCCTTACATTCTTGTCCGTTGCGACTGTTATCCTTTAAAACTGTATTTTTAATTGCAGTTACTTCCGCACGCAGAGTGAGTGAGTTGCAGGCACTTTCCGCCAAGCCACCCTTCACTGTGTTCCATAAGGACAGGATTGTCCTTAGGGTGCAGCCTTCTTTTCTTCTGAAGGTTGTGTCGGAATTCCATTTGAGCCAGAAGGTCATTCTTCCGGCGTTTTATCCTCCTCCACATCCTGGTAAGGAAGAGGAGAGGCTCCATAGGTTGGATCCTAGGAGAGCTTTGAGTTTCTATCTCTCACGGATGTCCCGGGTCAGAGTGGATGATCAGCTCTTTGTAGGTTATGCTGGAAGGTGTTTAGGTCAGGCTGTTTCCAAGCAGACTTTGTCCAGATGGATCATTTTGACGATCTCCAAGTGTTACCGTTTGGCGGGGAAGGACCCTCCAGTAGGCTTACGGGCTCACACTACTAGGGTTATGGTGGCCTCCACTGCTCTACAGAAGGGGCGTTCCGATTCGTAATATTTGTGAAGCAGCCACATAGGCCTCTGTCCATACTTTTGTGAGACTCTTCCTTGGACTCCATCCATGGGCAGGAATTGGCCGTTAGCAATTTGATTGGGCATTCTAATATTCTAAATTTGTAAATTCTTTTCCCACCTCCAGACGTTGGTAATGCTTTGGGAGTCTGTCAGATGTGGAATACGTCAGGACACAATCCCCTCGAAGAACAAGTTATTTACCTTATCTGGTAACATTCTTTCGATGGGATGTTCCTCCCACGTATTCTACATCGAACCCTCCCAGCCTGCCCCTCTACAGAATTTCTTATGTGATCGCAGCTTACGTTTCCGCAAGGCTTTCTGCAATCATATTGGCACAAGATTGGTGCCACCGCTCTGGGGGAAAAAAACGGAGGCTACGGGCGCCGTGCGTCTTATATATAACATCGGGTGACGTTGACCCTCGACGGAGGCCCTCGAGGGACAGCGTATCGACGCAGGACGCCTACGGCGAAGAATTTTCCGAAGCAGCACAGCTGTGGTCATTACCTGTCATAGATGTGGAATACGTCGGAGGAACATCCCATCGAAAGAACGTTACCAGATAAGGTAAGTAACTTGTTCTTCTCACCAGCCAATCCTGACTAGTGTGTTTTTCTCTGATCTTCAACTATCGTGCATTATGGGTTTTATTTGCTAATCACCAGATTTGAACAGCTATCCTCTCCAGGAGCTTGTGTTTCTTGTAGGATAACTTGCGATTTCGTGAAATGTACCTTACATATAACGTCAACAAACTTTGTGACGCCCTTGAGGTGAGTGTCCTCCAACTGCAAGCCATTATCAGCTCACCTCATAAAGTTAATCTGGGCAGGAAGTTCTGTTTCTCATTGAGTGACATGGCTTTTCGCAAAATGTTTACATTTACAGCTTGAGATCAGGCCTATGCACTGTGCTCTTTACGGTTACCGCCATTTCGCAACTGCTTTAAATGAAGGGCATCCATGACTAAACATTTTTTTTCTTTCATGCCGTCAGATTTGCAAAATGGCAAATTGTCAAATATTTGGTCAATATGGATCTCATAAAAATGTGAATCTTGCCATTCACAAGGTCGTGCTTTGTCAGAGAACTTGCATACAGTATTCTTAAGCCACAGATGCAATGAATCCTACCAGCAAAACAATCCGGTATTACAGGCGCCAGTCATACCAGCAAATCCCACATGGAGTCCTTTGGGACTCCAATGCCCTCATTCTGAGTTTTGTTGTATCCCGCTGGAATACTGGGATTTTATGGGTGGCGGGAATGCCAGTATCTCCCCATTCGATGGAGATAATTGCAGCATTTGCCGGTGGGGCCCTGATCTACCAACAGGTCAGGCCTGGAGGTATATCTGTGGCCCCCACTGGCAAATTTGTGTTTCCCCGGTTCGATAAACATGTTGATGCCAGAATTACCCGCATTTTTACCAGAATTCTTTCCGGACCAGGGAAACTGTAATGAGCCTCCATGAATGGTGAATAATTCAGTCAACCCGGCACTCGTGATCTGACTGTAAATACCACCACTGAGTGCTGGAAACGGTATTACCATTTGCTGGTTTCCTGGAGGAATTGCTGCCAGGATACCGGCAAAGGTAAAATGAGGCCCATTGTGTTTAACAGACCGCTTCAGCCACAGATGGTCTCGAGAAACTCACTGAGACTTCAATAACGATCCAAGGGTTTTTATTATTTTGTACAGCTTAAGGTCAATGTCAATATCTTTCGGATAACCGCTTCCATAAAACATATAGCTTAAGGTCCAATAAGGGACAGAAGGTTCAGACCCTGGTCCTGGTTAGGGAAGGGATTTGATGCTCCTTCTTGTCTCTGCCGGGACTGATAGGTGGACTTGCTCCCCGCTCGCTGTCTATTAGTCCTTGCTCATAGTGACAGTTGTGCGTCTCTGCCTCTCGGAATGGTGGCTCAGTGAGGCCCCTCCTTATTTCCACAAGTCCCTGATGGACCTCCCAGCTTGTATATTTGATGAGCGGTTTGTCTTCTCTTGGTTCAGGGGTCCATCCCTGTTGTATTGCAAAGGGATATATAACTGAAAATGGGGTAGGAAGTGTCGAAGGTTCACATGCACAGGCTTTGGCAAATCAAACTGGTTGGTAGAAAATGTAGTTTAAAAGAAACTTTTGAAATAACAGATAAAGTAAGGTTTCAACCCCACCAAATTAGAGGCAACCTTCTGGAGAATCCTAGGTTGGAGCTCCACTGATCACAGCTACGTGTTTAGAGTGGGACGGATCTCCATCTGCTTGAGGGAATCTCCCAGATGTTATGACTTTATGCAGCCATTGTAAATAGATTCTACCTGGAAAGTCAGATCTGCATAACATGCCCACTTTCAGAAAACATCTGTTAGAAAAACTGGTGTTGGTGTGTTTTTTCCCAAAATGGCCTGCCGGCCACTAGGCATTTCATTGTAAAGTTACTAACATCCATGTGTAAGACAACCCATATATAAATTGTGCTGGGCATCAGAAGTGGCATATCAGCATCTGGAAGGGCACAGAGTACCTAACACAAAAGTATGCAGAGAAGGAAATGTGTTCATGTAGAAGCTGAGTAACAGTTTCTTAGTGTAAGTTTGCTGGCCCATTCGTATCAAGCTATCAATTGTCTATTGACACATCTCACTTTATTAATCCAATATTATAAAGTGAGCGAAAGGATGGTGTGGACTTAGTCTGCAGAATCAAAATTTGTGTTAGTAGCTATGGGACTACACTTTTTGAAGAACAGCTTTTTTGAAACCCACTTCTGGGGCCGCCGGGACGTGGGGGGTTACAGAAGGGGTTGACAGAAACCACACTGCACCATTGTCAAGATCCGTTTCATACAGCTGCTGTTCCACTTAAAAACAAATATGTGAAATGCCCCCTGATTTGTGCAAATTGGCCCTTGCCCAATCCCCTCAACTACAGTAAGGAGTCCTGAGATCCTTCAATAGGGCATCATTTCATTTCCACCTCCGCCGACGTCTCCAACACCCCCCTTCTCCCCTCAGAGTGACCCTCGCCAGGTCATGATCTGACCACAGGACCGGATCCACTCGCAGGTCTTGTATGTAAGCGACTAGGGAGCACTCCACCAGGACATAATCAATCCTCGAACGTTTCATGGGTTTTTGAGTAGTACGTATAGGGGGGATCCTCCAGGGTTGCGCTTGGAAGCGTATCCACTAAGCCCAGTTCCGGATTGATCTTACGAAAATTCCTGGATGTGGTGTCATCGCACAACATTGTTTTTTGTGACAACAATCTTTTTCTATATCTGACTGGGTCCAGCAGCGTGTTAAAATTCCCTCCCACTATGAGAGTACCTCCACAAATCGTCCCAATTTGTCTCTGACTTTCTCCAAGAAGGGGATTTGACTCTCATTCGGACCATAGATTACTCCCAGTGTGAGGGGGGTTCCGTGTATTACACCTCTAACAAACCTATAGCATCCCTCCGGGTCCCTAATCGATGCCTCCATCCGGAAGCCCAGGTCATTGGCCATGACAATGGCTACTCCAATCTTTTTGGTCCTGTAGGAGGCATGGAACACTTACCCCTACCCCCTCCCCAAATGGCCGGTTCTTGTCCCCTCACCCAATGCATTTCCTGGAGAAAGAGCAAATCTAATTTGGCTTTTCTAAATTCTGAATAAGAGGGATCTCTTTATGGGAGAGTTAATTTCCCTGGCATTTAGCGAGCCTATTTCCAAGTTGGGTAGTAACATTTGGTCGTATAGACGTTTCTCTACCCCTGACCTCGTCCTGTGATCCACGAGTGACACTGGGTATATCATCAACCTGCTATTGCCCAGTTGCCTGAGCTTTCTGAGAGTGCTAAAAACACAAACACCCCTCCCCCCCTTTCCCCTGGGGTAAGCCTATCCCCAAGTGCTCCCCCATATTGACTGCCCTGTCCCTGCCCCATTCCCCTCACACCCCTCTCCCCCCTTCCCCGGCACCCAGCCAAAAAGTTCAACCATTCCTGGTACTTGACTGGACCACCAGCCTGCCCGATTCCCCTGGGTTTATCATTGTAACCACTTCTTGAGTAGAGCCCCCCTCTATCTTTTCCCCCAATACTCCTAAGGTTTCTCCCTCCCCTCATTTTGCACCCCCAGGGTAATTTCCTTATGTGTAGCTCATAGTCTTGCAAGTCACACCCCCCTACTCACAGTTGGCGGGGGCACCCAGTCCTGGCATATTCGCTGTCACGTCTGCAGGTGCCTGGGCAACACTTCACCCCTCAGTGCCTCCCGGCCATCTCTGTGGGACGGAGTATTTAATGTTTTGAATTTTCTAGACCCCGGGATCCGTCTCCTGTCTTTCGTACTCCCTCTCCCACTGTTCACTTTCGCAGCTTCCCCAGTGGGCTGCCTCTGATCTTCTGCAGTATCCACATATTCTCGAATTGCTCCTTTGATGTCCTCTTCAGAGACCAGTCTAGATCGCTGGCCCATATATTAAAATGTTAGTGAAAAGGGGTAGCCCCAACGATTTCGGATCCCCTTCTCATGTAGGCATTATCAGGGGGCCACACATCCTTTGTCTGGCCAGAGTGAATGCAGAGAGATCTTGGAAAATCGTGAACCATTTGCGGTTATATTTGATGCTGGAAGCTTTCTTGGCTTCCTCTAGAATGTCCACCTTTTAGGTGTAATAGTGTAAGGGGACCAGTACAGAGCAGGGCCCTCCAGCTCGACCTCCCGCCCTGTGCGCCAAGTCGATGGTGGGATTGGTGGTTGCCTCTTTTCCAAACAGGAGGTGGATCACGTCTTTGATAGCTCAAAATACGTCTCTCTCCGTCTTCCCTTATGCTTCCGGGAGGCCAACGTGTTGTTTCAAGTGTTGATTTGTGTTTCTAATATGTCTACCGACGATTGGTTGGTCTCCAGGCCCTGTAGCTGGTCTTCCATTTTGGAATACCGCATTCTCTGGGTGTGATCATCCCCCACACATAAGGGGTCTTCCCGCTCCATGTGATCCTCCCTTGCTGCACCACCCCCAAGGGCACTATTGTACTGTGGATGCACCGCCCTGGCGCCATGGGAAAGGTCTCCCTCTAGAGTAGAAAGGGCATGCTCACATTTGTCGCATTACTTAAAATTCCCACACAGAGCTATGGCCATCATTTCTTTAATAATGTTGGGGAGGAGGCTGCGCCGTCCCATCCCTCTAAGTGTTTTAGAGTGAGATGAGATGCCTTTAAAGCACTATGATGGGCCAGACCTTAAGATCCCTGAATTCCATGGCACCAGGTGCCCTTTGACCACCAACCTCAAAGTATCAAGTCCTGAAATATTCAAAGAGGATGGACAGGGCACATCGTTGAGCGACAACTGTGTGATCTGTATAGCGAGGTGCTGGGAGGGATAATTATTATTCAAAACGAGGGTGGAGACCTTGGAGCCGGATGGCTCGGAAGGGAGTGAGTGACGTGTGTGTGTGTGTGAAGGTTACAATGCCCTAGAACCCCCTGTGTACCCGTTTTATGGCCTGCCAGTTGCACAGTATAGTGATAAAGTAGCTGTATGTTAGGAGTATAATTAATTTATTTGACTTTTGACGAGAGAAGATGATGATCACTGCAGCAACCACGTGATAGAAGATGGACGGACTGGGCTGGAGCCAATGGCATGGCATCTCTTATGGAGCAGGTGTATCATGTATAGGCTCACACCAACCAGCCGTGCAGGTTTTTACTGTATGTATTTTCGACAGAATGTTCTTAGCAGCAGAATGCTTTGCTGTGGCTCTCATCTGTGTGTAAGATTAAAACTTGTTATCCTTACAAGATCGAATTTGGCCTTTCTTCCCTAGCGGGTTGTATTCCCACTGGTGTGAACGTTCAGGGAATTGCCTTCAATTGGTGACCCGTACGTGATCCCAACACCCCTGTATTTACAGAGGCTTCCAGTCTGCTTTTCCAGTAGGAGCTGTGCCCACCTACATCGACTGGTCCTGAAAAAACACATGGTCCGAGTGGTTTAGCAGGAGCCATTTTAAGCAAAGTCCTCTGCGCTATTTGAAGCGGGGCGCGGCTCCGAGGAGAATGCGGGCCGGTGTTGGAACCCCGTGACGGAGGAGTTCAGGTGAGCACGCCCATGTGAGTAGACTCTTGTAAGCAATAACCACTAAGGGGCAGATGCATGGGGAGTGTGAGAGGTGTGAGCACGTGGAGAGCCAGGACGTTGATGTGACATGGTTGAAGTTTGTTTTATTTTTTTTGTTAGTGTTTGGACTATGAAGAGATTATTTCGGTATTATAAGGTAAGGCAGGGAGCCCCTCCTCAGAAGGAGAGGGAAGGTGGTACTACAGTAAAGTATAATATTTAAAGGAGGAATATAGAAATAAAAGTAGGGGTCTCATACTAGGCCTGGAATAAGTAGTGGCTGTTATTTTAGCATGTTATTTTAGTGTATTGTATTGGTGTTCTATTGGATAAAGAACAGGCCCTAGGAGGGGCTGCGATTGTGTGTGTTGGGGTGTGGTGTGTCATTGGATAGTTTTGTGGAGTGGTGTGTGTGCCATTAAGGGGACCGAAAAGGATGGGGGCTGATTTTCTTTTTTTATTCTTTTTTTTATATACATTTTATTGGTTTTACATGTCTTAATATCGTCAGCAACTCCTCCAACTCCCTCTTCCCCTCCTCCCTCGGGTGGTGGTCTCAGGTTCTTGGTGTGGGTTGGTTCACAAAATGTCTAGGATTTTGATATTGTGCAGGCACCATTGAAGCATATAGTCACTTTGCAGATAGGATAGGATGTTGCCCCAATCTGAGCAGAAGATTTGCGGGTTCCCTGCAGTCTGTAGGTCATCCACTCCATGGAGATGAATCTCCACACTTTTTGCAGCCAGTCGAATATTGTAGGTGGGTTGTTTTGTTTCCATTGTTGACCGATTGTTAACAATGCCTCTATGATCCGCGTCATCACACCCCTCTGCTGAGTTTTTGTATATATCCTTTGGTTCGGGTCCCACATGCTCGCCATCCATACCTTACGTTCCAGACTGTCTCGCCCTTGTATCATGTTCACTGCTTGCCTTTTTATCTCTTCCCAAAAGTGTAGAATGGCTAGGCAACTCCACCAAATGTGGTTCGAATCTCCTGTTGTAGGCCAACATCTGTCGCTTGTAGCAGGGTACATTGCATCAAGTCTCTCCGGGGTGTAGTGCCATTGAAGTGTAACTTTGTCACATTTCTCTCAGCTGTATGGAGCGTGTCAGCTTGGGAATTGTGTTCCATAAGTCTTATCATTGGTTCCGTGTTATAGGTTCTCGCAGTGTCTTCTCCCACCTCTTCATGTATTTCCATTGGATTTCTTCTCCTTGCTCGTTTAAGAGTTTGTATAGGTTGGAGACCAGCTTGTGGGAGCCTGTGTCAGCTGTCATGTATACTTCGAACGGGGACAGATGTCTAGTGGCAGCATCTTTATTGGGGTGGGACGATAGCCAATGCTTTAGCTGTGTTTATTTAGATTCCTCCGTGGGCTGTATCCCCACCTCTTGTGTGCATTCTTGAAATGTCATGATGGCTTGGCCCTTGTACATATCGCGTAATTTGGTGCACCCTGCTTGTGCCCAGCTGAGGTGTGCTTTCTGTTCCATCCCTGGCTGGAAATCAGGGTTCCCGAACATTGGAGTGAATGGTGATTGGTATGTCGTAAGGGTCCCTCTTTTGATCGCTGTGTCCCAGGCTTCAATTCCCGCTCCCATCACTTTGCTGACTTTAGTGTTCAGTGTCTATAGCGTTTATGTAGCCATAGCAGATTGGAGAGGGGGGTGCGCGCCGCTGCTCTGTCCTGTTCCACCCAGATATGTTGTGGGGCCTGCGCCACCCATTTCTTGATAACTCTCAGTTGCGCAACTCCGTAATATCTTCGGAGGTGGGAGAGCGCAAGTCCCCCTTGAATCTTCTGAGCTGTCGGGTCGCCATTGCTATTCTTGGTGTTTTGTGTTGCCATATGAAGGGGAACACCATTTTGTTGAGAGCCCTGAAGAATGTTCTCGGAATTTCTATCGGGAGCGTCTGGAAATAGTAGAGCAGTTTCGGTAGGATCAAAATTTTTATGGCCGTCAGTCTCCCCCACCATGAGATGTTGAGGGTATTCCATTTCGCTAGGTCTGCTTTCAACTTCGCTAAAAGATTTGGGTAATTGGTGTTGTATAGCTGCCCTATTGAGGGTGTTAATCTTATCCCTAGGTATGTGATGCCTTCCGTGGCTTTGTTCAGTTGGGTAGTTTGAGCCATTACTGGGTCTGCTGTCAGATTCAGGATTTCTGACTTGTGCCTGTTGATCTTTAGGCCGGAGATGGATCCAAGTGATCCAGTTCCTTCAGGAGCACCGGGAGTGAAATTTACGGGTTCAACAAAGCTAGTAGCATCTCGTCCGCGAAGGTAGTTTTGTGCTCCTCCCCTCACATTGTTATGCCTTTCACTTGCTGTGTCTTCCGAATTCTAATCATTAATGGCTCCAGAAAAATTGTATATAGCAGAGGTGAGAGTGGGCATCCCTGTTTTGTGTCTCTAGTCAGGGGTACTTGACGCGATAGGTTGCCATTCAGTGAAATCCTCATCAAGGGTGTTTATAGTTTGCTTTGATTATCTGCATGTAGACCTGCCCGAAGCCCATGCGTTCCATTGTGTGGAATAGCTGTGTCCATTCTACTCTTATCGAACACTTTCTCCGCCTCCAGCGATACAAGAATAGAAGGGGTACGGGTATGCTTTACTTTTTCAATTAGGTGACTCACCCTACGTGTGTTGTCTGCCATTTGTCTGCTGGGGATGAATCCTGATTGGTCTGGGCCTACGATTGTCAGGAGCAGCCAGGTGAGTCTTTCCGCAAGAATCTTTGTGTAGAGCTTGGCATTCAGATTAATTAGAGCTATTGGGCGGTATGAGTTTGGTCCTTTCCTGGTTTGGGGAAGATGACCAGTTTTGCTTCATTCATTGAATTTGTTATGTTTCCTTGTGTTCTGAAGCTGTTAAACAGGTTTGTCCGTTTTGGTGCCAGTATCTTATATTTTTTGTAGAAGGCTTCTGAGTAGCCGTCTGGGCCCAGTGCCTTATTTCTCTTGAGTTTCTTGATTGCTAGTATGACCTCCTCCTACTTGTATGTCTCTGTCCAGTGTCTTTTTGTCTGTTTCTGATATCTGGGGTAAAGTTATGTTGTCCAGGTAGGCCTTCTGCTAACCTGCCCTTAGATGTTCTGATCTGTTTAGGGGCTGGTTGTAGGCTCTCATTATTTCCCCCATTTCTTCATTGGTTGTTTTCAGGTGACTGTGTGTGCCCCTCAGTTTCATTATGGCTGTCTTGCTGCCCTTTCAGAGAGCTGTCTCACCAGTAGTTTGTCTGCATTATTGGCACTGATGTAGTACCTCTGTTTCATTCTGAACAGCGCTAGCTCTGCTTTCTTGTTTTGTAGTATCCCCAATTGGCCTTGTATATGTTTCAGGGCTAGTTTCGCCTTCCTGCTGGGGTTATTTGCTAGTTCATTGTACACTCCCTTTAGCTTCCCCTCCAGTTCTTCTTCCCATTTGCTACAATGTCTGTCTCTTTGTGCCTTTAAGGCTATTCGCTCCCCACTTAATACTGCCTTGAATGCGTCCCATACCACATCCTGTGGGGTTGCGTCTGTGTCGTTCTCGGCAAAGTAGAGTTGAATCTTTCCCTTTATTGTGTCCACTAGTAGGCTGTTTTGGAGAATATCGATTGGAAATCTCCAGGCCCAACCCCTCCCTCCCCCTAGCTCTGTTGATGTTAAAAGTCGCAGTTATCGGAGAGTGATCCGAGAGGGTTATTGGACCAATTTCTATATCCGCCGCTTTTCCCACTAAACCTGTGGAGTCCCAGATGTAATCTATTCTAGATTGGGAATTAGAAATATGAGAAATGTGGGTGAATCCCTGTGTGTTCCCTATCCTGGCGCGCCAGATATCGAGGAGCGCTAGAGTTTCGAAAGCTTTCCTCGGTGCCTTAGAGGGAGTGTTTGTACCCGTCCGTGTCTTAGAGCTTCTATCTAGTCTGGGATCCCATACTAGATTGAGGTCACCCCCCAAGATTATTTCCCCTGTAGCAAATTCCAAGAGTGCTGTGAGGGTCCCCCTCAGGATGCCATCTTGCCCCGTGTTGGGTGCGCATGCCGATGCCAGAGTGAGATGGTTGCCTATTTTCTTTAAAAGAAAAAGTTTTTATTAATTTACAAATACATTTTGAAATTTATGCAATCATTGCATTATATTTTGGTATCTGTTGGTTTTCTATTCACCTCCCTAACCCCCACTTCAAACAGTAACTCTGGCACAAGGCCAGAATTTCTTTTTTTTGCAAGTTCCCCAGGTCAAATTGCCTTTAGAGTTGGTATATATAGCGTTCGATGGGCGCTTCGTATTTCTCGTGTTTGTCATCCTCCAGTAATAAGATTCAGGGGGGTATATGATATGATAGTTTATTTATATAGCGCCTATACACAATGTGTTTCAAAGTGCTTCAAGGCAAGGGAGGGAACAAGGGAAAATACAATGACATTCTTACAGGCCATGAACAGTAAGGATGTGAAATTAACTATCATACTCGGCCTGACGACATTTCAGATAGTGCAAGAGCGAAGACAAAGATAAGGAAGGGAGTGGGAGAGTGGGAAGGAAATGGAAACAGACAGGTGACTACCGTACTAGGCCTGATGACATTTCTTGTAGAGCCGGAGAAAAACAAGAGGTGAGGGAGAGGGGTGCAGAAAGGTAGGAGAGGAACAAAACAAGCGACTATCATACTACGCCTGACAACATTTCAGATAGTGCTGGAAGGGGGGTGGGAGGAAAAAAAACAGTAAGGGGAGGGGGAAAAGAGACAGACGAGGTTGCTATCATACGCGGTCCAGGGACAATTCTGATGGAGTAAGTGCATATAAGAAAGTAAGGGGAGGAGATAGGAAAAGGGAGAGGGGAAAGGAGGAGCGAACAGAGAAAAAGAGCGGAAGGCAGGAAGGCACCAGGTGGGCAGGGCTTAGGCCAGGTGACCCAGATTCACTTGCACCTGCTCCCCATCTGCAAAGGAAAAGAGGCTGGAGGGCTCCTTAAGTAGGGAAAGAGCAGGAAGGCACCAGTTGGGAGGGGCTTAGGCCAGGTGACCTAGATCCACTTGCACCTGCTCCCCATCTGCAAAGGAAAAGAGGCTGGAGGGCCCCTTAAGTAGGGGAAAAAGAGCGGCATCTAGGAAGGCAACAGGTGGGTGGGGCTTGCTAAGTGGTGAAAAATCTGGTGAGGTGAATAAACTTTGTACCAGTGCGTTCCACAATGTAATGTCTGTGGAGCTTTCGTTCCCTCCTCTTCTCAGTGCATTGTACCACACTGCGGTTTCTGCTGTAGACCATCTCTTTCTTTCCACCATGTTTCCACGCTTGGTCCGTCTTTGGAGTTCCACATCATTGCTATTCATCGTTTGGCCAGTGCCCATGCTAGGTCTATCATCGTCTTCAAAGCTCTATTTTTATTTGGATATTTGTAAAGGCCAAGGAGACAGGCTTTGATGGACCAGTCTTGTCCTTTTAATCCGTTTGTTTGCAGACAATGGGCCTCATTACGAGTTTGTAGGCAGCCATGCCCTTAATAAGGGCATGGCTGCCTCCAAACTCTGGTCCGGGTTCCTTGAATGAGGAATTACCGGGCCATTCCAACCTTGGAGGACCTGGTAATTCCTCATTCAAAAAACCCATCCCCATTTGCGCCCCCATAGGGCTCAATGGGAATGGGGAGAGAGCTAATAACGGGCCCGTTATTAGCTCCCTGGTCAACTTGCGGGACCCGCAAAGGACGTCTGGTCTGACCAGACGTTCAGAGCGGGTACTGCAAGGGAACCTCATAATAGGGCGGAATGGGTTTACCGGCACCAGCACCATTACTAGCGCCATTAAACCCATTCCGCCCACTTCGTAATGAGGCCCCATGTCTTACCTCCTGCCAGTAGGTTCTGATTGGTGGGCAGAGCCAGAGCATATGACCTATATCTGAATTCTCCTCACTGCATTTTGGGTAGCTTTGTATGCCTGCTCCTGGGAAGCGCGATATCCTTTTCGGGGTCAGATATGTTCTATGGAGTACATAGAATTGTAGTTGTTTCAATCTGGCATGCCTAGACACCTTCTTAGGGTATAGTTTCGTTTTTTGGTCAATTTTTTGTCTTGTTATTTCTCTTCCTATTTCTGCTTCCCATGTCTGTTTCTCTTTGGACAGATCTTTGGGTATTTCCTCCAGGAGGGTTTTATATAGCCTCAATACCATGTGTCCTCTTTCAGTTACAATCGTACAGCAGTCCTAGCACTGGGTTCTCCGTTTGCAAGGCCGCCGGGGATGGCTATCTGGTCTTTAGTTGTCTAGCAAGTCTTGCATAGGTTATGTATTGTCTGTGGTGCATTTCATGGGATTCAATCAAGTCTTGAAACTCTAGTATCGTCCCTTCGGGCCTAGGTCTCCTGTTGTAATTAGTCTTTTGTTCTCCCCGCAGGTTCTGCTTTGCTTAAGATGTTCTCTACTAGTTCCGGTTAGAGACGCTAGTGGTATTTGGGGGAGTACAGTTCATCTACCTTCAACATTCTCTTCGTTCTGCTCCATATCTGTTGCCCTAGTTGTAGGAGCTTCAGAGGTTGTGCTATTAAGTTTTTCTCCAGCCACACCACTTCCCTAAGGAGATATGGGGACATAGTGGCGCTCAGTAGAACATGCTCCACTTTTTCCGTATCAGCGAGCCAGCCTGCTGTGTGTTGTAGTTGCCCTGCAAGGTAGTATAGTTCGAAGTGTGGGAGGCGCACACCACCTTCTGTATAGTCTCTGCATGGTACTTCCATGGCTACTCTCTTCCGACCTCTACCCCATATGAAGCTGATTAGCAGTGTGTTTAGATCTTTGAAGAATTACTGTACAAGATACGGCATGTTTATAAAGTGATAGAGTAGTCTAGGAAGGGCTATCATTTTTACCAGCGATATTCATCCCATCACTGATCGGGGGGAGTTTTTCCCAGAATTTCATGGATGCTTCCAGGCCTTTTTTTGCTCTGTGTATTGGCGTTATAGGTATCTTCTGTGTTGTGGCATATGTTTATGCCTAGGTACATTTGTGGTTTCCATTGGAGTTCAAGACAGGGAAGCTGTTCTTCTGGTTTTCCTGACCATCCTGCTAGCGGCAATAAACAGGATTTGTTCTTGCTTATAAAGATTCCTGATAATTGTGCAAAGTTGTCTAGTACTTCTAAGTATGTTTCCAGATTGTCCTCTGGGCACCTCATGAATAGCAATTTATCATCTGCGTAGAGGTATATGATGTGAGTGGTCCCGTCTTATTTGCAGTCCTGTGTCCATAAATGATTCTTTCATATAGATCGCCTGGGACTCTAGTGCTAAAATTTACAATAGGGGAGACAGTGGGCAGCCTTGTTTAGTGCCTCTGCGGATTGGGAATGGGTCTGAGATGTGTTTTCCTGTGCTGACTCTTGCTGATGGTCTGGCGTAGAGCATGCATGTCCACCTCATGAAACCATGTTCTATCCCAAAATGTTCCAGGGTGGTAAACAGCCATTCCCACCGCACAGAGTCAAATGCCTTCTTGGCGTCTAATGCTGCTACCGCGAAACCTTCTGGCATAGTATGTGTCCTATCAATGACTGCCTGCCGCCTCCTCAGGTTTTCCGTTGTGGCCCTGCCTGGGACGCATACTGTCTGGTCTGGATGGACCCAGTGCAGTTATCACTCTTTTCAGCCTTTCTGCTAGAATCGCAGTGAGGATCTTGGTGTCCTGATTAATCAGTGCGATTGGTCAATAGGATTCGCATAGCCTTTTATCTTTGCCTGGTTTCAGGATAGGAAGTATCGGGGCTTGCTCTATCGTGTCCGGGAGGACCCCTGTTTAATATGCTTCTTGTAGGACCTGCAGTAATTGTGGAGCTAATAAGTCTGTATATTCTTTGTAGAATTCAGGCTGGAGTCCATCAGTGCCCGCAGTTTTCCCAGGGGGTAACAAGGTGATAATTCCTTGTATTTCTTCTAAGGTGAGGGGGCTAGCTAGCATTTCTCATTTGCTCCGTCGTCAATGTGGGCAGCATTATGCCTTCAAAGGTTTCCCTTATTTCTGTGTTCTTAAAGTGCGTATTGTCTTCGTATAGTTTGCTGTAGAAGCCTCTAAAGGCATGATTAATCTGTTTGTTATTGCCATATGTGGTCACATTCGTCTGCAATGTCTACTGCTTCTTCTCTGAGATCAGAGCCCCGAACCAACCAGGCTAAGAGTCTGCCCGGCTTATCTCCCTGACGATGTATTTTTTCTGTATAATTTGCAAAGCTGAAGTTACGCAATTTTTCACATTGTTCTATGCATGTTTGTCTTAGTGCCATGAGGGTGCTTTCCTCGCTTACCCCCCTTTAAAACTGCTATCACGTAATGATTCTGCTCATACTTTCCATGTAGGGATAGGTGCCGGACAGTCTGTGAGGGCCCACAGTACTATCATGAGTGAGTGATCAGACTGCGTCCTGCCTGCATACGTGGTCTCTATTACGCTTCCCAGGTGTTCCCTCCCCGTGAAGACATAATCAATTCTTGTATGTATTTTATGTATGCATGAATAGAACGAGTATTCCCGCTTACTTTGATGCAGCCATCACCATATTTCCTGAAGTTCTATATCTCGTGCTAACGTTGTCAGCGCTTTGGCCGAGGGGGGAGTGGCCGTTGTGAGAATATTGATCTATCTAGGGCTGGGTCTAATATACAATTGAAATCCCCCCCCCCCCAAATCCAGAGGGCACCTCTATACAGAGACAGGATGGAATATAGTGAACAATAGAATGTCCCCACGTTCTGGTTAAGTGCATATGTGTTGATTATACAAAACTCTTTTCCATCTATATATCCATGCAATAGTATTAATCTCCCTTCTGTGTCAGAGTGCGTGTTTAGTATTCAGTGTGGTACTGCTGGGGCAATCCATAGGAGTACTCCCCTTGCGTAATTAGAGTATGCAGAGCCGTACCCCTTGCCTCTCCATTTACTAAATATGTGTGACTGTTTATCGGTTGTCAAGTCGGTTTCCTACAATAGTGCAATCTGGATGGCTTTTCTGCGCAAATAGGACATTACTCTCATGCTCTTAACATACCTATTCAGGCCACGTACATTCCATGTGGTGATTTTCAAGGTGTCCGCCATCTGATGTGTCTTCTATGCTGTATGTCTCTATTCAATATTGAGTTCTTCCCCCCTGTGGTTCCGCTCTACTGTAGGGTATATACGTTTGCTCTCGTATTTCTTCTTTTTTTCTGACCGGCACCGGTCGCGATGCTACATTTCTTTTCTTTGGTCCGATTTCTGTGCGGTCGCTCCTCGACTCTGTACTGGAGCGGCTTTTGTGTCTGTGACTGTTGGATGTTCTGCAACTTGCTGCTGGATTGACCACCTTGTTTGCAGGTTGTCATTATTTGTGACTTGAACAACTGAACTGTAACATGGCGTTTAACTTCGTGCCCACCGGCGTAGTTCCGTAGAGGCGTCACCACCATCTTCCCATTGGATCTCGGGGAGTCGATGGTCGAGTACTCCGAGGTACTCTTAGTCTATATTGGGTTTGGGTGCTGGGTGTAGTGCCCTGGCCGGGCATAAAAGGTAGTTTGAAACAGGAAAAGGGTGTAGTTCTTGTGTTCACTGTCGTGAACTGGGTTAGATTCCTATGACAGAGCGTGGTAGTCTTAGGGTGTTGAGTTCTTGCTTACATTTCCTCTTTTGCATTGTGATAGCAGTATTTTAGGTTTTGGGTGCTGCAGCTGCTTGTTTCATTTGCTGCAGCGGCTCTTGTCTATTTGTTCCTCTGGGGTCTTGCCTAAGTATTGTTCATTCATCCAGTTGTTTATTGCTTCTGGCGTATCGAAGAGCAGCGATTTTCCTTTGTGGATTATTTTCAATTTCGCAGGGTAGAGGAGCATGTATTTGATTCCTTGGTGTCGAAGTCTTTCTTTGGTGGGTACGAATTGTGCTCGCCTTCTTTGGACTTGAATTGTGTAGTCTGGATATATTGTCAGAGTTGCTGAGTCTCTTTGGATTAGTCCGCCTGATCTGGAGAAAGCAAGGGTTTTTTCTTGGTCGCAATAGTTAAGGATTTTCAGGATGATTGGCCTCGGAGGTGCTTCTGGGGGAGGCTTTCTTGTGAGGGCACGTCGAGCCTTTTCAACTGTGAAATCTTGTGTCAGGGCGCCTGTACCTATCTCAAGGAGGAGCAGTTTTTCAACATACTCTGTAGGGTCTCTCCCTTCTGTGCCTTCCGGTAATCCTAGTATTCTAATGTTGCTTCTGCGCGCTCTTCCTTCTGCACCTTCTGCTCTTTCTTGCAGCATTTTAAGTATGGAAGTCAGCTCTTGGACTGTATCTTTGAGTTCTCTGGCCGTAGATGCTGTGTGCTGTAGCTTTTTTTTCTGTTTCCCCCACTCTGCTGGCAAGGTTACGCACTTTTTGGCATAAAAGGCTCATATCACATTTTATCTCCCCTATCTGAGTTTCCATAGAGGTGGGCATGGCTGCAATTGCTTCCAGTATCATTTTTCATCAGCAGTATGTTGAGTTTCTGAAGCATTGATCTCTTGTTGTTCCAGTTGATGTGTGGGGTCTGTCCTGGGTTCATTTTTCTTCGTGTAGGTGTCCATTGTTGCTTGTTTAGGCTGTGTCGCTGTCTTCCTCCTCCCTTCCGGCATTTGGTATTATGTCTGACCTTTCTGATTCTGGGGTTGCCTTCAGTTGGCATTGTTGTGATAAGCAGTATCTCATGTGGGAGGTTAGCCTCAGTTTCTGGTGCTCAAGAGTCTTATTCCCAGTTGTGTTCGACTATTCACTGGATAATGTACTCCAGTCCTTTGGTGGCAGTATTTCTGATCCTCTGGTAGGTGTGGGTAGTGCTCGGCACCTTAGTGTTTGCTTGTGATTTTGTTTGTTATGGCTTGGCCTTAGATTTCTTATCAGGTTGTCGCCTTTTTAAGGTGTCCGGTGCTTTTATGGGCTGCTTGGGTGTATGCAGCGTTCAGTGGTATTATCCTCTTTCTTCCCGCACTTCAACGTCAGCCACAGTATCTACTGGACATCCACGTCTTCCTGAGTCTATAATATATTGCGTCTCTGCAGGCATAGGGGTAGGTCTATTGGATCTCTTTGTAGTTTGTGCTGCCCAGCTATCTGGGGCTTTATGTTGTCTTCCCCCTTACACTTGCATGGCTGTGTCCCTTGTCTCTCTGTCCAAGCTGCGGTGTCTGTGCTCACCGCAATGCAATAGTTATTTTTCTGCAGCTGGCAGAGGCTATGTGCAGCGTGTCTGGAGGGCCTTTAGACCTGTGTCTTATATTATACGGTTGCTTCCTCTATTGGATGTACGTTTATATATTGTTCATTAGCAGGTGGCCCAGGAACATTGATATTTGCTGCTCTGCCCGCCACTTGAGTATCTCTCCAAGTTGATCTTGTCTGGGGACGCTGGGCTAGTTACAAATAACTTGGCGTGATGTGGCTGAGTGTTCTCTGAGGGCGCTGCGCTGGCGTTTATCTCCGTTTTATATTAAATTCATGGTGTCACGCGGAAGAGCAAGGGCGGCTGCTACAGTGTCGGCTGCTGCCCTTGTGCACTACGTGTTTTCTATTTCGACTGCGGCCAACAGTATTATGATCTTACCACCTTCAGTCGCGCCTCGTCAGGTCCCTGTAGACCGCCTGCGGGCTTCTACCCTAGTCCGCCGGGGCTCCAGCTGTTAATTGATGTTCGTCCCTCCCTCTCTCACGAACGTACGGAGCAGTCCGGCGCCATTTTGGAGGCTCCTCACTGCCTCTGCTACGGACTCTTCTGCAGGGTGTTTCAGCTTCTTCTTCTGCCGGAATTAACAGCAAGTGTTCCGTACCTGCAGCTGGGCACTTGGGGATCACTTTTCACAAATGTTTGACGTTCTGCCTCGCACAGGATCACTGTTCACTTGGATCGAGCAGGAGAGCTCGTGAACAGCACGTCTATTCTACATGCCGGCTAGCCACACCCCCCTGCCTCCTATTTTCACATTTAGAAAGAAGTAGCACCCCCTTTGTCAGCCCTCTACATGTTTTAAGTTCTTACTTGTACGTTATCGAAGATTTAATGTTCCTCATCTTTTCCTCCCTCCTGTTTTTCCTCGTTACTATTTACCATCCTTCCAGCTTACTGGGGCCTTTTACTCTCCACTGTGCTCGATCCTGGCCGCCCCAGTTGTCCTGTTCTATTCCCAGAATCTGTTCCCCTTCTTTGCATGACGTTAACCTATACTGGTTCCCTTCCCTGGTGAAGAGACCAAACGGGAAGGTCCATTTGTATTTCACCTGATTGGCCGTTAGGTGTTGGACTACAGGGCCCATTTTCCTGCTCTTCAGGAGTGTAGACTGGGCTAGATCTTAGTAGAGTTGTACTTCTTGACCATTTATCCGAATCAATCGTATTTGCTCTTTTTGAGTATAGGAGGGATACGGCTGCCAGGACGTCCCTTGGTCGAACCCCTGGTTCGGTTGATCTTTTTGGTCCCACTCAGTGCAGTCTGTCTACCATTTTATCTGCGCTTCCTGTGTCATTCGCTAGTACTTCCGCAAAGAATTGGAGGACTGTTCTCTGCAGGCCCTTGTCCTCGACTGATTCCTGTAAGTTTTTAATTCTCATATTTGATCTTCTCAATTTTCCAAGTCCTCTCATTGGAGTTCGAGGTTATTAGAAATGTGAGCCAGCTGTTCGAGCACCTATCTGATTTCTGTGTGTTCTCCTCTATTTGTTGAACTACTTTTTCAAGTTTATCGGTCCTCTCTTCCAGTTTTGCAATACCAGTCTTTACTTCCTGGAGGGACTGCTTCATGTCTTCTTTTAGCGTCTGGAATCGTTCCTGAACGGAGAGTTGCAATTGGGTCTGAAATTCCTTGAAGCAATTTTGCATGTCCGCTTTGGTCATTGTATTGTCCCCCGTGTCTTGCCGATCTGTATTGTGGGTTTCTCGCGAAAATTCCCCCTATCTCATTGTGGTTGTGTCGTCCGCACTCCAAAGTTGTTTCAAGCTTCTGTTTTGTTTTCCCGGGGGTGGGGGGAATTTGAGATGGGGTTGTGGTTTTGCTCTAGATTTTGACATCAATGCTGGTGTAGTGATCCTGTTGCTGTTTCCACCCCCCCTCTTTTTTTGCACTCAGATCCTTGTTTATATGATTGGTTGTGTGTAATTAGGCTTCGAGTAGGTCTCCCTTCTCTCTTTGCCCTATGCGTGTTGGAACCTCGCTGGAGCAGTGTCTTCTACTCCTTTTGTTGTGATAGCTGTGTGTGTCCCGTTAGATTGGAGATGGTTACTGTTCCTTTTTGGTTGGGGAGGGTGGTTTCCGTTCCACCGGGTCCTTACGCTGGTTCTATGTATACCGCAGCCTGTGCCTCTTCGAGATTGGGTTCTTTCCCCTTTTTAAGACCATCCAGTCGGTTATTTGCCCTGGTTGCAAGGCTCTGTTAATTATCGCAATGAAGGATCCAGTGCTGTGTTGTGGTATCAGAGGCCTGACTATGGGCTTACTGGTCCTGACCTACGGCACGCTTTGTAAGACTCCCCTTTGTTTGAAACCCCTGCCTTGGGGTTTTGTCTGTGTTGGGCTGATGTTGCAAGGACCGTTGCGGCTTTCAGCCCCGGCTTCAGATCTGTACTATTCTTTGTTGGTTGCCTTTTGGCTAGGCCTCAGTATCTGGTGTTGGCGGATGAGACTCTGTGGGTGAGCCTTTGCTGTGTCCCCTTTAGTGCTGTACTAAGTCGCCCCAGGGCATGTAGCTAATGTATGGTCTCACTTTTCTTCCTTTATTTATTGCCACTGTTCTTGTGTGGGCTGCACCCACTACACTGGGTGGTTTATTCTTGATATGTCTGTGGTCTGGACCGTGGCGTGCTGTTCAGTAAATCAGGCGTATTTTTCTAGGGGTGGGAGTATGAAAGTTTCCCTGGTGTGTGGTGTACTCTCTCTGTGCCTGAGGTCTGGTGTGTCCGCCGTGTCCGACTTTGTTGTAAACTTTCCCTCTGCGGTTTGTCCCTCGTCTTTGCCCTCCAAGGCTGTGCTCCGCCTTTGGTGGCTGTGGGGTTCGTTGGCAAGTCCTGTGGTGCTTGAGAGTGTTCACCCCGTTGTGCCCATCGGAGGGCACTGCCTATTGCTGCTCCTCCTGTGTCGCCTCTTGGGGGTCTCGCTTGGGGGATTCTCCCTTTCTTTTCTGGCTGCGTCCCGGGGGAGAGGGCAGGTCTCTTGCTGGTCTCTCTTGCCTTCTCTGCCGTGGGCTGTTTATCCTGGGTGTGCTCTACTGGCGTGTTGTATGTGGAACCAGAGGGGGGGAGCCGGACCACACTTCTGGCCCCTGCTGCTCCTCCTCCCCTACTGCGATCCCGCCTTACTTTCTGCCCGTCTGGGCTGCCTCTACTTCTCCTGCTCCTCCAACTGTTGCAGTGATCTGGGCATTGGGTGTTCCGGATGCACACCAATGACGTTCCTCTGTCCTGTCTGACTTGCGATACCTGGTTGGGGGTCCCCTGGGGTGTCTGTCTTTGCGTCGATGCGTCTGTCCTTCCTTGGCTGCCTGGTGGTCTGCCGACTTGCAGGTGCACCGTGGGGTCTGCCCTTGTTCCGGTGGCGTTTCAGTGACCACCGATTTGTTCCCTTGCTGTGCTGAACTTGTTTTGGTTATGTTCTTCTTTTTCGCTGCGGGCAGAACTGCTAAGTTTCAGGTACTGCTGGGGCAAAAGTCACCCGGAAAGCTTTATTGAATTGCTGATAGATGCGGCCCGGCGGGGAGAGACTCCTATGCGCGTCCTCCTCTGCCGGTCGGCATTTTGGACTCCCAATTCTTTTTTTTGGTTGCAAGCAGCAGCGTGCGCGGCGCATTAGCGGCACTTTGCAGGGTCAGTAAGAGAGAGACATCACTAGCATGAGGGGGAGGAACACCAATAGAGTATATGTCCAAGGCCCTGCCACTGTATCGTGAAGGGGTGGTGAAATATCATAAGCAGTGGATCACACAGACAGGAGGAGGGGCGATGCCCTGCCCGTGGCCAGAGCAGGGCTCACACAATTTGGATCATATGTCCTCATTTGTAGTAGCTAAATATAAGGGGAAGCAACTACAGAAGAGAAAAGAAATCTCAGACCTCCGTTGCATGTTTGAAGAAACAGAAGACCAAGGGATTGGAGTAGGGGCACAGAGACAGAAAGATGGAAAGTGCAGGAAGGGAGAAGGAGAGGGCAGGCGCTGGGGAGTATATCCCTGGACAGCGTGTGCTGCAGAAGGATACGCACATCCAATCTATGTACCTGTCGTAACAGGCACCCCTTCTGCTGTGGTAGGGCCCCCTGCAGAACCAGTAACACCACAGGCTACCGCTCCCCAACCCCATATGCAAACCCGCCTGAATTATCAGCATCCCAGGGTGTCGGAATTGTTAACAGAATTGAACAGTATACAAGCATCCTCAAGAGAGGTGAGGGATGTAGGGGCACTGGAAGATGGATCAGGAAAATGAAGATCAGAAGATGTGTTGCTTAGAATGAATTAGGGAGGAATAACACATTTATGTGTTGAAAAGAAAGGAGTCTTCGGTAAGTGGACATATTTTGGATCAGATACAGTGGTGGTTGATGTCGAGAGGGAGGACGATAGTGACTCGTTCAGAGGAACAGGGTAAAGAAGAAGGAAGGGGTGACGAGGCGGCTGAGAGCTGGCCAATCCTGCTGCAGTCTCTACTTCTCCTGTTCACTCCCAGGCCCTCTCATTTTGCTACTAAAACTCAGGACATCCTGTCCACCCTCTACCTCCTCTTCCTCCACTCCTGACCCGTTTGAGGCCGTCTCTCCTCCTCCTTTCCCCTGTTCACCCCATATGATGTTTCTAGACCAGTCCGATCTATGAAAGTCATTGAAGCAGATTCTCCCCTGCTTATCCAGAACAATCGAGGACAACATCAACACCCTTGCTCCAGCCTTGGCTGTTTTCTGCAATCACTTTTTTGCCACTGGAACTTTCTGTTCCCCTCACCCCCTTAAGCACACTCTTAGGCACCCCCTTCTAAAGAAGCCCTCGGCCGATTCTTCCTCTCTGGCTAGCTTTCGGCCGATCTCCATCACTCTTTTTCTGTGCAAACTCTTGGAAAAGCTGGCCATCTCCTAGCTTAATCTACATACTGAATCTGTTGATTGCCTCCATGACCACCAGTCTGGATTCAGAGCTGTCAGAAGCACGGAAACTGTTCTCCTGAACACCCGTAAAGACTTGCTCTCCAATCTGGACTCTAATCTCCCTTCTGTCCTCACTATCCTCAACCTATCCTCTGCTTTTGACACGGTCAACCATGCCATCCTTCTCAATCGTCTCTGCGACAACCTTGGTATTACTGATACCCTGGCCTGGTTGACCTCCTTTCTTGGTGTCCCACCCTCTTGGGTCCACTAGGGTCTTTCCTCTCCTCTATCTCTCTCTGTACTTGTGGTGTTCCCCAGGGGTCTAACCTCTCTCCCCGGCTCTTCAACCACTACCTGGTACCTCTTGCCCACTGCATCGCTACTTTCTGCTCCAATTTTGAATGTTATGCAGATGATACTCTGCTCTCTTTCAGGCTCCTCTCAGCCACCTCTGCTTCTTCTCTCATACCAGACTGGCCGCAATTCAGGAATGGTGTGCCGCCAATGATCTCTGCCTTTATGCCAGTAAGACCGAGATCCGACACCCGCTCCTTTCTTTCCTCTATTTCTCTGGTTGCCCACTCTGAGCCCTCTTCCTGCTACTTCCTGTGAGGCTAAGAACATTGGTGTCCTCTTCGACTCCACCCTCTCCTTCTCTCCTCACATCTCTGAAACCTTTCAGAAGTCAAACTATCAGCTGCACCTCCTCAGAGGTATTCTTCCTTGGATCAACTTCAAGAACCTCTGCATCATTCACAAGGCTCTCTGGGGCCTGGGACAGCTCTACCTCCATTGTTCTCTACCAAAACATCTTCCTTCTCGAGCTCTCAGCTCATCCACCTCCAAATCTCTGAGGGTCAGACACTTCTCCAAGCAGAAAGTTGGGGCCAGGTCTATTTCCTCGTCTGGGGTCTCCATCTGGAACAACCTCCCTGCCTCTCTCAAACTTGAGCAGAAGTACCTTCGGTTCTGTAACTCAAGACCTTCCTTTTCGCTTCCGCTTTCTCTCTTCCTTTCCCCTGCTAATTCACCTGACTGCTCTGTGCACTGGTCAGCCTCTGAACTCGGCCCCAGGATCCTGCATGCCCAGTTGGCCCTGCACTGCCACCGGGCTCCCCAGCACTTAAGGATACGTATCTGCAGCCCTACTGTCCCTTCTCTATGCACTTATGAGCCACCCGCTGGCTGCACTTCCCCCTGGCATGTCTCCACTTCCCTCTTCCCCGCACTTGAGCGATCTGAATGACACAAGGCCTAGTAAGATCGTTATTTTGTCCTCCCTTTGTTTCCCCCTCCTTGTCTTGTAGTGCCTAGAAACACTTGTGTAAGGCTTTACAAATCAAATGCCACATCATGTATCATATCAAAGACTCTTCTCCATTGCTTGCTGAAATAATACAGGCTCTTCTACTGAGCAGAATTCTTTTTTGCATCTTTACTCTTGCCGGGAGTGCAGGGCACGCAGCAAATCCCAAATGGTTGCAGATCGTGAGATGTGTAAGGAACTCATGGTGGCAACAGTAAAGACAGACACAAGTGATCACAATTCAAGGATGTTTATTGAATTGTATGCAGGTTGGAAAAACGCCTGATCTAAATCTTAGATGGAAGCAAGCCTCGACCATCAAATGAAAATAAGGCAGTCCTAGTGGCGTTGTCAAGTAGAGCCTATACTAAGAAACCTATTGCCAAATCTTACAACTAATACAAAAAGGGCGTGGGATAGTTTCAGGAAAAGAAAGCAGTGTTCACAAATAATATGTTAGGATGCGTTAGCTTGAGTCTCCCTTCCCCACGTTTTGAGCACGGGGCAAGGTGGGATCTTGAAGCACAGTACACCCTCAAGCTTCCCCAGCACGAGACTACAATTCTGCTTGCAGCTATCGGGTTTGTCGATCGCCAAGTCTCGTTTCTCTTGAAAGTCTCTTGTCTTTGAGTGCCTGAAGTATTCAAATAACAAAACAAAAGTTCCTTCAACAAAATGAAAGTTTGTTTGGGTAATGGTCTCACCCCCGGGTCCCCCTAATCTTGGCGCAGACCCTTCTCGAATCTCAGCCTCGCTCCGCCGGGTTCACTATGGCTCTCGATTAGGGTGATAATGGTTCACCCCTGGGTACCCTTCTTCCGGCTGCTAACCCAAAACAGTTCTTATCGATATCAGAGCCTTTGTTGGTTGAGTCTCCTACTTCCGAGGGCCTGATAGTTAAAGTAAATAAAAAAATAGAAAAAATAACAACGCACACAAAAGTTCCTTTCGGGTTGCACTTGAGGTGTTGGTTCCACCTCTGGGTTCCCCGCTTCTGGGCGCAGACCCTTCTCGAATCTCAGCCTCGCTCCACCAGGTTCACTATGAGTTTCTTTTCACTTTAGCGGGATTCGCTCCCCTCTGCCTCTCAGTGTCTTTTCAAAAAGTTCATTGTGGACATCCCTCTGCCAGTTTCACCTTTGTCAACATGCTGTTTCTTGGGACTTTAAACTTTGCACCTCTCTACTGGCATCCCTCTTCCGGGTTCACTCTTACCAAGTTCACATTCACATTTGCTTTCAATGTTTGCAATATTCACTTACCTTCCTTTCCCTACAGTTCTTAGGTCAAAGGCTTTCGACTGTACAGGGATTTTACTTGATCTCCTGTATGATCAATTTGACCTGTCTTGGCGTCTGTCCTATGGCCTTCTGGTATTTGTAGTTTCACTCAGATGGGGATCGACCAGAGTCTCTCAAGTTAGCACCCACGTGGTGCTGGGTCCCTCTGCAGCCAGTCTCCCCTGAACACTTTTACAGTTCATTCACCAGAGCCTGCCTCTTATTGGCTCTCCCCTTGCCTCACCGGCTTTGATGAACCACTTGGCTTTTCTCATAACTGGAGTCAAGGCGGGTACCATGGTAGCAGGAGTTTCCCTCGCTACCCATTATCAGCGTCGACATGCCACGTGTACCGTTGACATCTGTTGGAGTATACTTAGGCTATTGTCCTGGGTCTTACGATTCCCTCTGCAGAGGTTTTGCGGATCTGCGTCAAAGTGCAAGGTCATGTCTCTCCTTGTCAGCATCTCGATATTAATCGCCTTTCTCCTCCTCTTGAACTGCCTGGCCTGGATAGCCATCTCATTGTGTGGTCTGCCTTAATTGTACTGTGCTCTCTTGCGCCTTTATCCCTGTGGGGAAGGGAAAGGGCTGTCAAGTGTGTGCGATTATGGTTAATTGCCTGACCCTCGTAGTGGGAGTCTTTTGTCTTTCATGTTGTGCAAAAGTATTTGTGTTGGAAAGGGGGGGCAGTGTTTTTGAATGTCCTTCGGAAGAGGATGGGGAAAAGGTGTTGAAGAAAGGGTCTAACGTGTCGCACCAGTCGGTGTCCCACACCTACTCCGCAAGCACCCCCCCCCATCTAGGTGATTCTCACTCACTAGTCCAACCCCAGGAACTTGATCCAATAGCGATGGCCGTGTCCTGGCCAGCTGGTTGACGGATCCCCAGGGTTTAGCCAGGGAGACACTTTCAGGTTTCTCAGAGATGGGAGCTGGACCAGCTCGCAAACTATCGAGAACGGGTTCAATGCGATCAAGGTAGAGTTGCAAGCCTTGGGACTTATGACGATTGAAAACCAATATGTTTTGGACATTTTAACAGCAATGGAAGGAGGGGTTTGCAAAAAGTCTAGCAATTCCTCCTGCACATTCGTGCCACCAGAAGATGCGAGGAACGCATCATTATCCCACAACATCGCAGCTGTCCCTGGCCTGGGTTTTCGAATGAAGGAGGGAGGAGTACAGGACAGTGATTGGTTCAGTTGGGCCCCGGCATGGCTCGGAGCGATCATTAAGATGTTGATAGCCATCATCGTGGTCATCCTTGTTATTTTCTGCACTTGTTAACTGGGCCTTCGATGTTGTGCCAATGTGGCCCCTAACAGTACAAGAATGATGGTATTAATTGGGGTTTCAAAAGCACCTTGCGAGACAAAAGATATTGAAGTACAGACTGATATCCCACAAAGTGGCCCTAAGTAAGAAATGCTCCCCATCCCGTAAGGGGATGAAGTTGATCATCTATACCACATTATCATTTCTCCACCCCCCTGATCTTGAAAATTACACAGAGGTTTGGGTGGACCTGGCAGGGGGCCTGGGGAGGTGCATCTATAAGACTTGCTCACCTAAGAGTGCGCACATAGGATGGATAGTTTGCTGTCAGTGTGTAGGGCCTGGTTACCAATAGAGGGAACTCGGCCATATATGGAAGCAGGGGAGGGATTGGGAGCACATAGGTATCCCAGAGTTTGTTAGTGTAGAAGTAACAAAAGGGGGGAATGTTGGGAAGGGGGCAGCCCCATCCCACCCCCCCCTTAAGTACTTGAGGGTGAGGAGAGATGAATTCGAAGTACTATGATGGGCCATGGTGTACGGGGGACGATGAGAGGACCACCTCCCAATACAAAGGATACCACTTTTAGAAGGGAAGGGAAGGACTGCACAGTGATTCCAGCATTGGATGCACTAGGCCCAAATTGCAACACCAGGGAAATCTCCAGCCATGCCCGAGCTAACATGGGGACAGCCCACACCCTCACCTGTCACATCATCTATGAATTCTTCTAACAGTGTTTCAAAGATGTGTTTTTTACTTGCAAGGAATGTGCCCTACAAGGATGGGATCACAGACCGGCGCCTGGTGTGTATGTTATCTCACACTGGCCCATCCCCAGACAACTACGAGTTATAGCCCATATTACTGACTAGACCTTAAGATCCGTGAATTCTATGGGACCAGGTGCCCTTTGACCACAAGCCTCAAAGTAACCAGTCCTGAAATGTTCAAAGAGGACGGGCAGGGCACATCATAGAGCAACAATCATGTGATTTGTATTACGAGGTGCTGGGAGTGATAAATTATAGTTCAAAACAAGGGTGGAGACCTTGGAGCCTGATGGCACCGAAGTGAGTGAGTGAAATGTGTGTGAAGGTTAGAGTGCCCCAGAACCTCCTTTGTGTCTTTCTTAAGGCCAGCCAGGTGCACAGTATAGTGATAAAGTAGCTGTATGTTAAGAGTATAATTAATTTTCTCTTTGACCTTCGACGTGAGAAGATAATGATCACTTCAGCACCCATGTGATGGAAGATGGACGGACTGTGCTGGAACCAATGGCCTGGCATCTCTTATGAAGCAGGCGGATCATGTATAGGTGCACACCTACCAAGCAACCAGGCGTGCAGGTTTTTACTATATGTATTGCGTCATCTATGACAATGTTTTCCTTTAAAATATTCTGCTTGTACTACTTTTCGGCAGAAAGTTCTTAGCAGCAGAATTCTTTGCTGTTGCTCTCATCTGCGTGTGAGATTAAAACTTGTTATCCTTACAAAATTGACTTGTGCCTTTCTTCACTAGCGGGTTGTATTCTTTCTGGTGAGAGCATTCAGGGACTTCCCTTCAATTCTATTCAAAAAGCCTCAATCTTGAACTCCCAGATTACCTAATTGGGAAACTTCAAAGAGTTCAAAATTGCAGCTGGAAGACTCTGTTTAAATACGAAGTGATTTAAACACATCACACCAGCATTACGCATTCTCCATTGGCTGCCCATAAAAAAGGGATCATTCAAAAAACCTTTCATCCTCCAGAATTGTCTCAACTCTACACTCCATCCAGAAAACTTTGGTCCAGCAACGCTGCACTAGTACTAGTCCCTAAAATCAATAAGGAACGACTGGTGGCTCCTCCTTTTTCAGTTCTGGCCACACAACTCCAGAATGCCCTACCCAAACATCTCTGCCTAGAAGTGAACAACATGACTTTCAGGAAACAGCTCTCAAGACTTGGCTCCCCAGCCAACAACTGTGAAAGAAATGAAATGTAATAGCAACTGACTAAAAACTGTGCACCAGAAACTTACTACTTGACACAAGAAATTGCGAAACCCTATGCACTACCATCTCTGGGAAACCAATTTGATTTATGAATCCTCTGTTGCGTGTAACTCACATGCACTTGAATAACTCCTCAGTACTGAAATCTTGCAAACTTACACTCCCCACACGACTTCGGACGACCAACCAGGTCTAGTGGACTGAACAGACTCCGACCCTATCCATGTTCTAGCAACAGACATTCTGTCAATTCTGCACTCGACAAACCGGGGTCTGCACATACGGCTAACCTACTGTGGCCCGTGTTCACCACAAAGCACATTTTCATTTCGGCACAAAGGTAACGGGTACTTCCAACCTACATCTATCCATAGCACAGGTTTTCGCATCTGACTTCCCGCTATTTGTATTTGTGTTTTATATAGCTCCTTTGTCCATAGGACAGTCAACAATATAATGAATCAGAATGCAAATCAGCGTTCATAAACAGTAACATTTAAACTGTGTTCATAAATAGTAGAAATCAATTAGCATTCCTGGGAGTAAACAGTCAATTAGTGTTTATAAACAGTAACAATCAATTTGTGTTCATAAGAGTAAATTAATCAGTGTTCAAAGCAGATTAAATCAATTAGAGGACTGTAGCAGGTGGGTTTTTAGAGAGGAACGGAACAGAGGATATGAAGTGATGGAGTGAAGAAACAGGGGAAGCATGTTCCAGTGAAGAGGGGCTAGAAGCTTGAACGAGCGAAAACGGGATTGGGCACAAGGGGGACGTGGGACATTGAGTCTAAAAAGATTAGTAGAGCGCAGGGAGCGAGATGGAGAGTAAAAAGAAGAGAGAGATGCAAGGTAGTCAGGAGCAAGGCCATAGAGACATTTGAACACAAGACAGAGAAAGTTATATTTAAATTGAGAATAGAAGAGCAACCAGCCAAGAGAGGCCAGGGAAGGAGAAATTGAGTCATGGTAGGAGAGAAGACCGAGTGACCGATTTGAAGAATGATAATTTTAAGAGGAGCAAGGCGTGAGTGGGGAAGACCAAAGAACAGAACAGTCGGGAGAAGACTAGTGAGGAGATGAGTTTTGTAGAGTGGAAAGTGAGAAAAGGGTGGACTTTGCCAATGTTGTAGAGATTAAATCGACAGGCGCAGGATGTAAGGGAGATGTGGTGGTCAAAGTAAAGATTGCGGGCGGAGGGAGAGATTGAGAGACAGGAGGGAGGAGATTGCGAGATAAGTGTTTGCGGGAAAGAATAGGACCTCTGTTTTTTCGGCATTGAGAATGAGGAAGTGAAAGGTCATCCAGGACTTGATGGCGGTGAGGCAGGATGAGAGAGTCTGATGAATGTCCAAGGAAAATGACGAGAAGGATAGAAAGAGCTGGGTGTCAGCGTAGAAGTGGTGTGACTCTCCAAAGGATGAGATAATGGGTACAATAAAGGAAGTATATGTCATGATGCCTGCCCCCGGAAGACCAGACCAGGCCCAGCAGCCCCGGAAGCAGGCATCATGCCACTTGGAGCATGCCCAAAAGCCCCAGTTAGGGGCTGTTTGGGTACAGTCCTGGCGCCTATGGTGCCAGGCTCATAAAGATAGTCAGTCCTGGCGCCATGGGCGCCAGGCTCATTATTGATAACTTACCTGAGGCAGACCATGCTGCATGAAGACTCAAGCCAAATGAGGCTTAGGAGGGACTATTTTACTGATGGGACTATTTTGTTACTTGGGTGGGGCTGTGGAAGAATACTTACCTGGATCTTCTTCCAAGGCTATTTAAACCACGCCCGGACAGCCACACGTGCTTCGCGTTATTCTGCTTGCTGCAGCGTAACGCTCACCGTGTTTTCAGCAGCTCCAGTCTTCAGCCACGCCCGCTTCAGTCCTGGGACTCCTGAAACAAGAAGACAAAAAGGATAAAGGTTAGAACAGGAGTTTTAACTTAAATCCTTACCTGAATCCTGATCCATTTCGCCAAGGAACTGAAAGATAGAAGTCTTTGAAGCATCGCTTCGCATTTCTACGGCGCCGCGCTGAACTCACCTGCTTGGCGGTACTTCAGTATTCCATCATGCTCTCTCCATCTCGCGGCCGCCCTCCGACACCTAAGGAGACAAAGACAGCAAGGTGAGCAAGGGAACTCTCTAAGGCCATACAAGCTACCCCCAAGGACTTACCTGATTTACCACGGGAGGTACTCACCACATTTCGGGCCGGCGCAGTCAACTCTGCTTCATCGCCGTACCCTGGCCCCTAAGGGGAGAAAGCAAGGACAATACCAGTTACCCCCCACAAAACTTACCTGATTTACCACAGGGGTCTCACCTCATCTCGGGTCGGCACAGTCAACTCTGCTTCATCGCCGTACCCCGGCCCCTAAGGGGAAAAACACAATAGACTTACCTGAATCTTACCGAGTGCCATTTGGAAATCTTCGAGTGGATTAATCGGCAACCTGCAAGGAATCGGACCGAGTGAAGAGCAGACATTTGAACTCTTATGAACAATTGGACTTTAGAGTCAATACTGGAACTCACCAATTCTTCTACGCCAGTGAAGTAACTGGTCATCAACGCGCCCCTGCGGTCGACGCAGGATGGAGAGCTCATCCTTCCAAACCATCAGGTGAGACTAAGGAGGGGACATCAAGAGTGATCAGTGGGAAGACAACGAGAGTGGGGAAGGTGGGTTGTCACTCAATTCCACGGGTGGTTAATTCCTCTTCTCCTTTGCAGAAGAATATTCTTGCGAGCCAGACAAACTAGGCTGAGCGGGCCAGTCCAGTCAGTCATCTCGGCGCTACACGTCACGCTGGTGGAAATAACAGCGGCCCAGTTCCGGTCGACGCCCCCGTGGGAACCAGGTGAGTGTAACAGTATATTAGGAAAATAGAAAGGGACCAAGGACCGAACCTTGAGGAACGCCATGGACCAGAGGAACATGAGGAGAAGTGTTGTCGCCCCAAGAGACAGCAAAGGTACAGTTGGATATGTAAGAAGAAAACTATGATAGAACAGATCCACGCTGACCAAGGGAGGAGAGAGAGTCCAGGAGCAAAGAATGATCTACAGTGTCAAAGGCAGTGGACAGATCACATAAAATAATAATAAAAAAAAAAAAACCTGGCCTCCTCTTCTTCCTCTGCTGGTTAATTTTGGTTTAAATTTCAAATGTTCTTATCTTTATGGCATGATTACATAATATATTGCTGTATTTGAATGCATATGAATCATACTAACACCACAGTCTTGCCTTGAAAAGGACCCGTTGTTCTGGGTCGAAACACGTGTCGGCAGTCTTGTTTTTGCATCATTTCATAAAATCTGTTTCAACAGCGTATTTTGACTGAAGAATCTACTTGCTTTGGACTCTTTGTTTCACCGTATCTGTTGTCCAGTTACACACTCAATTTGAATAGGACATTTACCATTTGCTCAGGGCTGCGCAATCATTTAGAGGTGACAATTTCAAGTGTTTGCACATAAAATAATAGGTTAGTGTTTGGAGTAGCGAGCAGTGAGAAGAGAATTAAGTACGTAGGTAAGGGCTGTTTCAGTTGAATAGTGGGGACGTAAACCAGACTGAGTCGGAAGAAGGGGAGATAGGCTAGACACGAATGATGAGATTTGTGAATAAACAAGGCGCTCAAGGAGTTTGGATAGAAAAGGTAAGAGGGATATAGGACGGAAATTAGAAGCAAGAAGGGGGTTCGCTGTAGGTTTCTTTAGGATAGGTATGATAATTGCATGTTTATAGCCAGAAGGAAAGGTAGAGGTGGTGAAACAAATGTTAAAGAAGGTGATGAGAAAGGTTACCAGAGATGGGAATTCTTTGGAGATAAGTGAAGAGGGGATGGGGTCACTGGGGGCTGCTGTAGGGTGAGCTTTGGCCAGGACGAGGGCCATCTCCGAGTCCGTTACGGGAGGAAAGGTAGAGACCGTACTGGAGGGGGTAGGGAAGGATAAGGGGGAGGAGTTATAGGAAGGTGAAGATAGTATGTCCTGGCGTAGGGAGTGTACTTTGGAAGAGAAGAAATTGGCAAGGTCAGATGCTGATATGGATGAGGTGATGGACCGGTCAGGTACAGGAGGAGAGAGAAGTCTGTTTAGGGTTTGGAAGAGACGAGGATGAGAGGATTGACTGTAAAGGTCAGAGAAGTAGGTACGTTTGGCAGCCTTAATACACTTGTCGTATAGGACGTGATAAGAGAATCTGCTATCTGACTACCACGTCCTGTCTGCCTTGCCTGCAAAGTAATGCGCAGCAAGGCAACATTATTGGCAGAAGGGCACTATATACGACCATGTTACATTAGACATTATAAAGGGGGTAAAGACAGCATTGATTAGCCCAACTATGTTTATTTGTACCAGGCCCAGGATACCTAAAGCAGCTGAAAAGTAGCTGTGTTGCATATCCACTCATAGTTGAACACGTTTTTCATTTTGCAGGTGTGTTTTTCTACAAAGGACACCCGATAAAGCAAGTGGATATACTGGGAATTGTGGTTTACAAAAGAGAGAAAGAGAATTGTTTCAGTTATGGAGGTAAGAAAACATCTGTGGTATTATTCTGTGCCTCCACCCTTGCCAGATAGAACCATGTTCTTTTTTTCTAATGCATAAATATTGTCATGCCTTATTCGATGTTCATTAAAAACAAATGTTTGCCAGTTTAAGGAGCTTTTAGTTACGAACTTCACAAAAAAACGCTGTAAAGTAAATTATTTAAAGGGACATTGGAGAGGCCTAAAGACATCTTGTCTAAAGTGCACCACAAGAAAGACTGCTTTGTAACACTGATTATTGCTTGGTATTGTGGAACAGGTAATGTTAGATCCATGCCTCGATTGTACAAGTACATTGTGTTTCTTCCTTATGATGAAATAAGAAGTGAGCAGCTATGTGGATCATGTGTGTAGGTTGTTGATACTAGTTTTACCTTTGTGCCAGTGCAGTCCCTCCTTCTCATTCTTATGTGCCTTGCTTGTTCAAACACTTCCTGCTCTTGCATCCAGGCTGCTTGCCAGATTGCCCCACCCTTCTTTTCCTCCACCTCAGCAAGGCTTTCTCGAACACACTAACTTTATTGTTTTGTTAGATTTTCTGTTCAAATATTTGACTCTATTCTGTAATGAATAACTGAACAGTTGGACACTTTGGTTTGAATAAATAATCCTTCTCGAGAAAATCTGTAATTCGAAAATTCCAACTCCTCCCATCTACTAAAATAGCATATTTGTTTTTTGTAGTATTTGTAAAGTGCAATGAACGAAATTAACCGCGTCCAGGCGTGATTGAGAAAATAGCCCAGAAAAAGCTTTCCGCAAAAGCTTCGAAATCTGTTAACATGCATTTGCTCTTGCTGTATTTAATTATGATTTGCAAAATAACTACACTAAGAAACTAAAACGAGTGACTCGCGCCCTATCATTTGAAAGGCCCCGTGTCTGCAGCAATTGCGAGTGGGACTTCCTTAACAGCATCTATAATCCACTTTGCTATTGGTTGGACACCAGTTTGCATTGCTGGGTACCTGCACTGCATTATTATTTTTAGTGGTGGTAATGCGCATGTTGTCTTGGGGGAGTTTCACGTGTCATCTGCCTTTGGTTATGGGATTGTACAGCTGTCTGTTATATATGTAGTATGTTTCGAATGACCTCATAGGGCGGATACGGTAAGAATTGTTGCTTTTATTGTGTTGCTGCCAACAAGCACTTTGGTGTTCCACCTGCTGCCTCCTACTGAAATGTAACAGCTCCATCCAGCCCCCTATATTCGCCCTTAGGCTTCAGCATCATAAGTACAAGGTCTCCATTCAGCTATATGTATTCATTGATACTATAAGACAGCTGTCACGAACGATGTCACTATCAAGAATCACATTATTATTAATGACATAAATGGGTAATTGGTACACAGCAGAAAATTGAGAGATGGTGACATCACCACCAAGGCAAAATTAGGCGAATAGCAGATGTATAGCAGAACCACATGAATCGGCACAAGGAGGAAACCAATTTAATAAGAGTTGTGCCATGAAGTTAAGCTGGCACTTACCCATAGGAATGGAGGGTAGAGCAAATGTGATGCAAGTGCTTTGGCTAACACTTCTGAAACCACTGGGAATCCCATGGGCAGCAGTTTCTTTCATTCTTTAGCCTATACTGACCTTAAACAAAACGGTCCAACTCTGCTCCGAAGAGCACAGCACGCTCTGAAGATGAAGGCCTCATACCCGCCGCATGATACATCAAGCAAACTCAAATGTGATGAAGCCTCATTGCTCCTCCTTTATTGGGGTCCTTCTTCTGTTTATAGTGGGTTTGGTGTACATTTAACAAGGAGGATCCAGTTCCCAGAACATGGCATCTTTAATCTTACTGAAGGTTGTTTCAATCGGGCGACATCTAGTTCAAGAAAATTTTCCACCCACCCTTAAATCAAAACATCCCTTTGTATCCGTCACACTTGTCAGAGCCCTCGCACTGTCCAGGATTGACTACTGTAACTCCCTCTTTGCAGGCTCCATGTGTTAAAATTGCTGTTTGCACCACAAATCGCGGCAAAAAGGCTGTGGTTTTGCTGCCGAAATCCATGTAATGGATGCACGGGACACCCCTGGACCCATTATACCCTTTAAAGGGGAGCACGGGACAACCCTGCAACCCCTACTCCCCTTAAATGGTATAGTGGGTACACCTTTACCGGGTCAAACCACAGCATTTTTGCCACCATTATTTTTTTACAGATGACCTTTTTGCAGCAATTTCTTTTACAGATGACTTTTTTGCCGCTATTTTATTACTGTACACCCTCTAAAACAGACCACATCTCAACTAGACAAAATATCCACTGGCTCCCTGTCCGAGAACGTATCCTGTTCAAAACTCTATCCTTATCCCACAATTGTTTATCGAATAGTGCCCCTACTTATCTATCCAGACAAATTACCAAGGCTCAATCTAACAGACCTACAAGGCCTGTCAATTCGCACCTTGTCACCATCCCCAGATACAGGTGTCAGAAAGCTGGAGGTAGCATGTTTCCTGTGATTGCGGCCAAACAATGGAATGCCCTGCCTCTAGCGCTAAGATCAGATCCATCCTTCTGGTCCTTCCGCAAAGGCCCCAAAACCTGTCTCCTCTCCCAAAAAATCCTGAGAAACTGAAATTGTACAATTCTTTTTCTGCACCTGGCAATCTGTCTCAACGAAATTCGTTGCTAAGTACCACTTATGTTGAAACTAACTGCAGTCTTTATGCTCATGTTTACTACTTTATTACCAATTATGTCTGTAACCAACTACACTCTCTTCTCCAACGTAAACTACCTATGTATGTAACCATTGAAACCTGCAAGCCTATGCAATCTTGCGCCCATAAGCCTCCGGGTTCAGTACGCTTCATAGATGTCAAAATAAATAACATTATTTGTCTAGATATGCACACAGTGAGATGCCCTTTTGACTTCCAAAATACATCTTCTGTGCTAGCCGTCTTCACAGAGACGAGTGAGGGGATCTCCCAGAACACACCGCAGGGCCTAGTCTATCAAATATATAATTCCAGAAGCACATGCCCTTCTGAAATATTCCCTAGCTTCTAAGGATGTAAAATCAATTTATGTACTCCCACCCCTCAGTACTAACAAATGACAGGAGTCAGGGTTTAATCTGTTTCCCTTTATAGTATTACTCGCCACATGATTATTTCCCATACTGACATATGAATTTCTTTTGGCTGTCTCACAGACCGGTCGGCACCCTCTTAATGACTGGTTCAATTATCCCCCTCTAGGAACAGGTGGGCCTCTGTCAGCAATATGGGGTTAGCTTCCCTCCACAGCCAGTCTACAGTCTCTTCCACTGAAGAAGGCCCTGGGGCTTTAACTACAGATAGGCCTCTCTTACAGTGTTCCGCTGGTAATCCATAAAATGGGTCGAAAAAGGAACACAATCTATCCATCCTCATTTCTGTTATCTATGGTCCTTCTTCCTCCTCATCAGTCACTGAGTGAGCGTGTGCGTCCAGAATCTATGGGTTTAAACATTCATAGAGTAGAAACCACAACCCTTATTGTGTATCATTTCTCTAATCTAAATGGTCAATGTATGTAATTGTACAGTGTTCCATATGTGACCTCACACTGATCCAACCTCTCCATGGTCATTTGTCATATTGAGGAGGGTAGTCTGATTGGCTAAACTTCCAAACCCAGTTTCCTTCCGTTTTGATGTGATGTCATCTTGGAGATTTGTAACTTTCTAGAACACCATATTCCACACATTTGATCAGGTTACAAATTGGTTAATCAGATTGCTCTCAATCAGACAAATCAAATGAAGCACTTTTCCTCTCGGTACAACATATGGGGGACAGAGGTGCATATATTTGTCTTTTTTCGATCTAATACTTTGATACACAAATCATTTTTCCATTTTAAAACAACAAGCTTGCTGGATAACAAGCTTGCGGGCATCGACAATAGGATATATGGATCACTAACGTCCACCGATTCTGCGCTGGATTTCTACATTTTCCTGATTTGCATAATTAACATAATATGAATAAACTGTTATCCAGCTGATAAGTCTTTTCCAGCTGAACACTAGTTTAAAACAAATTGTCTATTAAATCTGTATATATAGGAAGTGATTGATAGACTATTGAGTGAGTGCATGTATTGCCCAAATATCGGCATAGACAAATATCTGGCATTGGTCTATGCTGATGATGCAGTTCTCATAGCAACTTCTCCCCAAGGGCTGAAGAAAACCATGGATGTTTTTGTGCAGATATGTAGTGATTTAGACCTCACCCTGAACACTGATAAATCCAAAGTGATGGTCTTCCGCCCAAAAAGTTTTTAAAAAGCCCATTAAAGGTTGAAGTGGATGGCTCTGTGCTCAAACAGGTGGACTTTTATGATTACCTGGTACTAAGATTAGAGGAAAAGGGTGGGTGGACAGGCCAGGTTTCAAAATCACCCATCGCCCTGGAAAAGATTGGAGCAATAGTGGCATTCCACGCAAAGCACGGCAGGGGTGCAATCTCTCCAGCGTTGGACTTATTTTATAAACAGGCCATCCCCTCAGCTCTATATGGCTCCGAACTATGGTGTTCTGTAATGTCTCAAAGATATGCTTCTATGAACAAAAGATCTTGAAGAAACTTAATTTTTACCAGTCAATGCACCATCAGCATTAGTATTTCTGGAGTTGGGCTGCACATCAGTCGAAACATTGATCCGCACCAGGCCTGCCCTTTTCTGGACTAGACTATGGCGGCAACACAGCCTTGAGACCTATCAGAACGCAATGCTTCACCTTACGGCCATGGATGATATGATATGATACGTCACGCTCTTAATACCCAGAGGTTTCTAAGCGCGGACCCGGGGATCGAACCTGTGTTCCTCCCTGTTGTCTTGCTTCCAAGGCGAGCACGTTGCCGCTGAGCTATCCTCCCGAGACAGGTGGGGGTAAAAACCTACAGTGGGTTACCCACATAAAGAAGTGCCTCCAGGATCTGGATCTACTAGATACATGGCATCACCCAAGACCAACTACAGGTGCGATGAGAAAAAAACAGTCTAAACTGAAGGGATATACATCTCTGGTGGCGGATGCTGCAGGCCTCAAAGTGGGTCCTGTGAGAAACCTGAAGGTGTCTCCCTGCCAAGTCCCCGGGGGATCTGTCATCCAGGTGGCCAGGACACGGCATTCATTATTGGATCAGTTCCTGGGGGTGGACCAGTAATCACCTGGATGGGGGGTCCTCGGGGAGTGGGACACAGACAGGCGAGACGCGGTATCCCCCCTCCTTCAACACCTTTTCCCCATCTTACCACGTAGGATATTCCAAAACACTGCCCACCCACCCTTTCCCGACACAAACACGTTCACACAACACGGAAGACAACAGACTAACACCAGAGCCGTTTACCTTACATGTCCCGATACAAGGTTCAGGCAAAGTCAGGCAATTGACCAGAATCACATACACCTAACTGCCCTTTTTTCTTCCCCACAGGGATAAAAGTTGGAGCACAAGATGAGCAAGTCACACCGCACGACGTGAGAGCTAACTCAGCACAGCAGTTCAAGAGGAGGAGAAAGACGGCACAGACTGAAAGGGTGACTAGGAGAGAAGTGACCTTGCCCTTTCCGACCAAGGCCTGTGAAACCTCCGCAGAAGGAATCATAAGTCCACGAACAATAGCCAGCGTGTGTTGCAACAGATGTCTACAGTACATGAGACCCTCCTCCACTGATGACCAAGCCCGGGAGAGACGCAAGTCTCTGTGGTACCAACCTTGACGCAAAGGAGAAGAAAGCCAAGCGGTTCATCACAGCCGATAAGTCAAGGGAAGAGCCGATGAGAAACCGAACTATGTTGAACGATAAATAGCCAACGGCTAATTTGAAATTTTGAGAAGCTTAATGATATGTTGATGAAAGAGGGTGAAAACTAGCAACAGAGGAGGCAGGCACCACGAGGGTGCTCAACGCAGGAAATTCTGGCTGATTACCCGACGGTAGAAACTATCGTAATGAGAAGCCCTTGGGAAGAGGCGAGAAGAGGTCAAAGTGGTCATACAGGGGTCTTGTAAAATCCTCTGTACCATCGAAAATCTTTGACCTACAGATGACAGAGAAGGAAAGGGAGGTGAATCCCACTTGTTGAAATTAGCGCATGAACTGTGTGTTGTAAAGGTTGGCAAGAGGGACCCCGGCGGAGGGAATGCGAACCAAAAGGGGCGAGACCTGGAGTCCGTGTGAATAGCGTACTGACCGAAGCAAACATGATTGAGGGGTGTCCACAGTGAACTCTCTGTAAAACCTGGCGAGAGTGAACCCGGCAGAGGGAAGCCGACAAAAAGGAGCAAAGCCTGAAGAACTGTTTAAAAAGACATTAATATTGTGCTCAGGAGATCTGCTTTGTCCCGTGCTCAAAACGTAGGGAAGGAAGACCTCTGGCAATCACATCCTGACTTAATATTTGTGAACACTTCTTTCTTTATTGAAAACCCTATCCCACACTCTTTCTGCAATTAGTTGTAAGGACTTGGCAATAGGTTTATTTTTTAGTGTATAGGCCTTTTACTTTGACAAGACGCCACATGGACGGCCTTATTTTTCATTTGATGGTCGAAGCTTGCTCCCATCTTAGGTTAAGATTAGGCATTTGCCCACCCTGCATTTACAGTTTAATAAACACCCTTGAACTGTGATCACTTGTCTGTCTTTACTGTTGCCACCATGAGTTCCTTACAGTCCTGACTACCTTGAACTTAGGCATTCAGCAAGCTACAAACAATATCTGGACATTATTTACCCAGCATTTGAAAAGGCATTATATCCGCGCTTCCGATTGGGAACTTTTCCGCTGGCTGCTGTCATGCAAAAGTGGCTACCCGACAACACGAGCACCTGCCCAATATGTGGGAAGGGCGAGGAGACTCTCGTGCATTTTCTGCTATTCTGCAGTGGCTCCATCCTCCTTAGAAACATGTACTTGACTCCACTATGGAGAGCTTCTAATATCCGGCAGGCCACAAGTGCAGTGAGATTTTTGGGCCAGTGTCTGGACATCCATGTTGTCAAATTGACTGCTCATTACATCCATAGGGTGTGGAATTTAAGAGCGAAGTACCTAGCGTGTCAGCAAGATGCAAATACGTTATTTTAAGTGAGACTTCGAGCAGTTAGCGTTTCTCGGTCTTTGTTTTACTTCTTTTTATGTAAACTGAGAACCTAACTTTTAGAATTGTGCCATCAAAACGTTTTTATTGCTGTTTTTATCGTATTGTATTTTATTGACAATTTATTTCTGATTACATGAACGCATGGATGTCAATTGTTTTTTTTTTATTCCTCTATTTCACTGTCCTATGTTTTTCTTTTCTTTCTAATACCATGTGCTTTTATGGTTGATAAACCGAAATGGAGCTGAAATGAATTAAATTGTGTCTGAGGTGTTGTTCAAAAGTTATCAACAGAAATATGAATTCAGTGTAATGTCAATGATGCATTTTTTTCTTATTTACCATCATATGTCAACTTCAGTTAATCTGCCCAGCAACAGAACATCTGGTGATCCCTCCTGTTAGTCCAAAGCTGGGGCTTTTATGAAGGAATTGTTCATCCCTACTGAACTATGATAGACAAATTGCAGACCTTGTGCAGAAATTACAAACACGCAGCTATCCCAGAAAATAGTCCGAGGTGGGAGGAAAAGAGCCAGACATATTCCGCCAGGCATAACATTGGAAAAACATGCAAGGAGAAGAGACCATTCAGACAATATTACAACTGCTTTAAGTTATTCTCTGTTAACCAACCGACTCTAACAGGAAATTCTGAAATTATGGCCCATGCTAAACGCTGGTGCCCATACTCTTGAAAGCCCCAGATTGTTTAAAACGCAGACGGAATCGTTGAGATTCACTGGTCTGCACATACAGAGACAGAGAAGGGGATTGCCAACAGACCCTATGGAATAATCCCAGACTGATGGGAAATGTACCATGTGGATACTACTCAGTTCGCCCTCAAACACAGACGAGTACATCCATTAATCTAGGCTGCCATTATCCATGAAAACAAACACTTCACCAACTGCAACACCAGCAATGTTATCTACCTAATCACATGCCCATGCAGCCTGAGATATGTGGGCATGACCACTCAACCAAAACAAGAATTGGAGAATACTGATGATGTATTCTCACCAAAAAACTACTGCCCCCATGGTAGAACATTTCATATCTCGAAAACATGCATACACGGCCTTCATGTGGACAGTGTTGGAGAAAATAAACATACCACAACGTGGAGGTGACCTGGGTTGCATTCTGTTCAGAAGAGAACAATTATGGATTTCCGACTCAGAACAGACACCATGGATCTGAACGAACACACGAGTTGGCAGACTCTAGGCACAATGTGAAGCTATTTTCACAGGCAATACGTTGGCCTGAGCATGACATCCTAGAGTACACATTACACCAGTGCTTCTTCTAAACCATATACTGGGCCCTATGGATTTCCATAAGTTAATCATGGCACACAAGGTCTGTTCCTAATCAGTCATTGGTTGTGAAAGCATAGGTATTACGTAAAAAGCCAGGACCCATGCAGCAATCGACGAACAAGACACATCCTGTGGTCTGGATGCTTGCATTTTACATCTTGCACCTTTCTTTCTGTGTTTTTCCAGATATATACTCTTAACAAGCATCATACGACTTCTGTATAGCTGCAAGCAATTCCAACCCATTAGGACAAGCCCTGTTTGTCCACAATCCACACCGGGGCCCTCAGTGCTGTCATATAAACGGCTATTAGCACCATGTCAACAGGCACTGCCTATCGGGTCCCTACGTGCCCACCTTTATTAGCAGTTTCTTTATTATGACAACCAAATTGTTAAAAGAAACTCTCATGCTGCTAGTCAGCGTAATCAAACATGAATATAAACCTCTTTCGCTCCACCATGGGGGCAGGTCACGATATATAAAGGTAATATCATCATACAATTATCAACATCATAAATATTGTTTTCAAAGAACGTAGCAGGCGCCCCTCTCCAGAAAGAACATGCCTTGATAACCTATTCTGTGGTTTTTTCCACTTTGAGAGTTCGCAGCCATCGCTTTTAGATCACTGTACCTTTCACAGATGGGAGGTATCCATTTACAAATCAGTTTTTGTTCCGCCCACATGGGCTGTCCAGCACCGAAATGGTGTGGCAATACCCTTCTGAACAAGAGTGTCAACAGCAACCCCATAAATGTGTTTCAGCCTTGTTGGGCCTCATCCGTGAAACACAACAAGGCTATCAAAGGCCTTTTCAGCATCAAAAAACCTATAATCCCATTCGATTCCTTCCCATAATGTACCTCAATAACATTCAACACAGTCCTTATGTTATCATAACCAAACCGTCCTGGAGTAAAACCCACCTGAGACTCATCAATCATATCCCCCATACAAGGCATTAGCCGATTTGCCCATATTTTGGTAAAGATTTTAAGATCCACATTTAACATGGAGATTGGCCTATAGTTCCCACATTTTTTATGATCTGTATCTGGCTTTGGAATTACAATGATCAATGCATCCTTCATTGAGTCACACAATATTCCCGACGATATAAATTAATTAAAGACCTCACATAAAATTGGTGACAGCTGAGTCGCAAACCTTTTATAAAACTCTGAAACAATACCATCCGGCCCTGGTGACTTTCCCTTTTTCATCTGTAAAATAGCATTGTAAACATCAATCACTGATTTAAGTACAGTTTTCTCCTCCATAGATAACTTCGAAAGAGTTATTTTATCAATGAAGTTACCTAGGTCGTCATAACTAGGATAAGGTTCCTCCCTATATAACCACTCATAAAAGTCCAGAAAATATTCACAAATTTCTATATTCCTGTGCAAAGTGGCCCCTTGTTCAGTTTATATGGAAGAAACGCATGTATCCATCATCATCCCTTTAAGTTTATTGGCCAACAACTTACCATTCTTATCAACAAATTCCCAAAACCGCTGCTTCGTATAAAATAACCCTTTTGCCGCTAGTGTTTGTACATGGTTCTTCATCTCACCTTCTAGCTTTTTCAGTTTTATCCTATCCTATTCGATTCTGAATCCACAATCGCACAAATCTTTTGCAACTCCTTTACCTCCTCTTCCATCTTTTTAATCATTTCTTGATTTTTCTTTCTAGCATGTGTAGTTCTGTTTATCAATTCACCTCGTAGCACTGCTTTAAAACAGTCCCGAACAGTTTTAACATCAGCTGAACATTTATTCTCCTCAAAGCATGTTTTAATGTCAGCAGGACTCTGCTTTGCCAGGAGAACTGGAAGCAATCTTAACTAGATGTAGTTTTTGCATTGCAAGGTATTGGCCTGTATATGGTCCTGGCCCCTTTATGGGGCTCACACAGCAAGTTCAAATGGTATGGGATGGTATGGTATTAAATTGATAAAGCACTATGTTCAACCCCAAAGGTATCCTGGCATGAGAGTAGCTAATTCGGTTAGGAATGTAGAGAATTAAAGACCAACATTAATGAGGAAAGAGGGATGTTTTTAGATGGCACTGAAAGGTGCTGTGATCAGGGTTGAGTCTAAGCGAAGTGGGCAGTGTGTTCCACAAATGTGCAGCCAGCACTGTGAAGGATCTTCCACCCCATCGCACAAGGTCATAAGAGGGAACAGTGACCTGAGCCTGGGTGACTGATTTCAGAATCCTGACTGGTATGTAGAGAAGAAGGCAGGAACAAGACCATAAACGGCTTGATGGACCAGGCATAGTGCCTTAAAAGGTACCATTTCCTCCACGGGTAACCAGTGAAGCGAGCTTATGGCTGGGTTGATGTGGTCCCTACACCCCTTTTTAAAGAACATTTTGAGCAAAGGCACTTTTAATAATCTGAAGACTACTTAAGGCTGATAAAGCAAGTGCAAAGTAGAGTTACAGAAGTCCAGCCTACAAGAGACGAACACATTCATAAAATTGACTTTATAGGAAACCGCAAAATAGTACAAAGAGATAAAGAATCGAAATTCCCTGCAATCTGTCACAAGCCCATTGGGGTCCAATCTGGGAGACCTTTGTCAAAGAGCCAACAGAATAAATCATCTATTTTTTAGATTGATAACATTCTAGAGTTTTGGTTCATCCAGTGTCCTACCATTTGCATACCTCTTCTGAATTGGTGGAGAATTTTTCAAAGGTGTTACTTTAGATGTAAGATGACATGGGTATCATCCGCATACATATAATACATTTGACCGTGAGAATGGACTAGGTCAGCTGTTTCATCTACAAGTAAAATAGTAATGGAAGAAGGGACGAGTCCTGTGGAGCTCAACAGCTGATTGCCAAAGCTCATAAGTCATTGGTGGGAATAGCGATCAACTGACTTCTCCCATTTAGAAATTATTGGAGCCATGATAGAAAGGTACCTCTGATACTGAGCTGGAATGGGCAGCCAAGAAGGGTTGGGTGGTATACCGTGACAAGGCTGCTGATAGATTCAAAGGGAGCATATCATACACCTGCGACACACCTCCGGGCACTGGTCTCTGTGAGATACCTGAAGGTGTCTCCCTGACCAGTCCGGGGGTCCGTCATCCAGGTGGCCAGGACACGGCATCGCTATTGGATCCAGTTCCTGGGGGTGGACCAGTGAGGGAGGATCACCTGGATTGGGGGTCCTCGGTGAGTGGTAGTGGGACACGGACGGGTGAGACATGGTATCCCCCTTCTTGTAACATCTTTTTCCCAACCTACCACGTAGAATACCCAAACACTCTACCCCCACTGGTTTCCGACGCAAACACTTTTGTCCACCACGAAAGACAACTGACAAACACCAAAGCCGTTAACCTGACATGTCCCAGTACAAGGGTCATGTTCAGTGCCCCTACTGGCAGACTCAGCGTGACCTGGTCTGGAAAAGGTACCAATAATGTTGTTACCGGCACCTTTCCAAACCCGGGGCACTCGTTTATGAGGCCCACGTCTTATAAAGTCCCCTGTGGTGTTGCATGGTTTTCAGCCGATATAACATACTTCAAAAACTTTTCAGAAAACAAATATACCAAACTGTGTTGAATGAAGAAACAACTGTAAATTGTGACAGGCTATTCTTGATTGAGTTGTACATATTTCTTTTTCGAACACTGAACAAAGGAATAGTGACCTGTCCACAAAGAATTATTGTAACGCTTTCAGCCGTTCTGAACAGTTGCTAACTGTTACACTACCTTTTTTTTTGCAGTGGATGACAGCACTGGTGTCATAAATTGTACGTGCTGGAAGAAGACGGGGCTGCCACAAAATTCTCCCTTAGGTACGGTTCAAATAAATGAAGAAACATTGTTTACTACCAGTGCTATTCCGTGCATTTTGAAGTCAAGTGATCAAGGTTTGCGAGGGCCCTTTACCAGCAGCTTTGTTTTGTCATGTGCATGTCCTTGCACTTACTACTCTAGTTGGCAAATCCATCATAATGTGTTTTTTATAATGTAATCTCTCCTGGTGTTTCAGTCCTATCTTTGTTTTGTCTGTTACATGTATAGTGCTTATGCCAAAAGTGACTTTGTTGGAGAAGAATGTGAGGTGTGATGAATCCTTCAGTGTCATCACTGATTCCCTGGTGATGAATTGCTCCCACATGGCTAGGGGACGGCAGCCCCTACCTGATCCTGACCCTTGGGGTGGGATTATGAGGGAGAATTATGTGGGAGGGGACAAACTATTGGGAGAGAGTGATGACTTCACTAGCAGAGACGCAGTATTCTCCCTCCACCTTTGAACAAAGCCCTATGACACCTAGGATCCTGATGGCATACTGTCATCCTGAGCTGAATACCATTCACACCTCATATGTACATAACACACACATAACACCTCCTGTCTCTGATCTTTTTGTGCTAACCAAAACTCCCAAAGAAAATCACATTAGAAATCCTATAAATCCTATGGACTCCAACTCCCATAAAACCTGAAGTACTGAGACGAGGAAGGCAAAGTTAATATGGATCAAAATAAACACTAATCTGAATATGTAGGCTAGTTGTGGTGAAGAGGCCCAACTGCGCTGGACATTTAAAAATGGCCTCTGCATTTCAAGAGTGAGAAGCTGAATGGAAAAAGGAAGCAGAACCGTGGGAGAAGGCAGAAGTTTACCGGAGTGGCGCGAGGCCACACAAGACACTGCAGGCACTGAGAGAACCGCTGGGGAACTGGGAGCAAAAGACAAGCTACCGGCAGTGCTGTGGAGTCCAGAAGCAGCAGGCTTAACTGCGGATGAGCGTGGAATCAGTGGAAGAGCGGGGATAAGATCGGCAGAGCATTTAACGCCATCACAATGTGAAAGCTTCACTGCAGGAATGTGCCACGGGTCGTAGGCACTGCCAGGCACAGGTGAGTCTGCCCAGAAATGTTGAGGACCCCCGGGGCATTCCAGCAGGCGTGTAAGCCTTTAAGAACTTATTTTGACAATCGGCCAAGTACAAAACAAATACAGAATTTGCACAAATCCTCATGTATGAGATGTCAATATGGGGAAGATTGGAGCAAGTATTGCCACATTTTAAAGAAACTAGGCGAAGTAGACAATTCTTTCTGATCCCATTGGCCCTTTTTGCCATTAGAAAACACCCACAATCTTCCACAGGATTCTCCACATTTTTATTATATGGGAGAAAAACAAGAGATGTTTTAGATATGTTACAGGAAATATGGGAAGAACGAGAAAAAGCCTCTCTACCGTTATCCGAAACTGCTCAGCGGTTGACAGAACATATGGCAGCTGTTTATCCATAGTACAGACTGTTATGTCTAGGACCCGGAACAACAGAGTGAGTACTATGATGAGAAAGCTGTGTTAAGATCTTTTTCTATTGGTCAGAAGGTCTTAGCTCTCCTTCCCTCTTCAGAAAATAAAATGCTGTCTAGGAGGAATGGTCCCTATGAGATTATTGAACAAACAGGACCTTCTAACTATTGAGTCTCACAACCAGACAGAAAAATTAAGACACACATGTATCATGTAAATCTTCTCAAGGAATGGAAAGAAAATTCTTGTTAACTAGTCTATTATCTGATGAAAATCACACCAATTCTCTAATCCCTCCAAATTTAAAAGCAAGCTTTAATGGATCACTTAGCACAGTTTGGTGATGTTTATAGAACAGAAACAGAAAGAGTAAAAGTGGTACATCATTATATTAATATCCGTCCTGGCATGGTTATTGTTAGGATTCAGCGGCTACAAGTGGAATTCCCAATCGCCGCCCACCATTCCTGTTGTCCTGGAGATTGGGGGCAAGGTGACCCAGCACCCTCGGTATGTCGGGGCTCTCCCTTCCAAAGTAGTGAACAGATTTCCAGATTTGCTGCGGCGCATACCGACGCTGTGAGGTCCTTTCCTCGCACGAATCCCACAGAATCACTGCTGCCCAGGGCCTCCGTATAAAGAGGAAGGCAGTGCATGCAGAAGCTCTGTTAAAGGAATCCAAGTTTTAAAACCTTCTTTGTCTTTGCAGTTATGTTCCTCTAGGTAGTTACTCTTAGTTAATTAGTATTTTTACTTTTCTTTACATTGGCCTACCAAGGCCACAAGTTCTACTCATCAGTATAGGTCCACAGCTGGGTGCAGTCTACCTGAAGGTAAGCCTCTACTCAGAGTAACCCTGGTAAAGAAATCTTGTACTTCCTGTTATTATTGCCTTTGAAGGTCTACCTTTTGTCCTGCTTTTGCAGCTCCTGTACGCTTATTTGATTGTTTTGAGAAATGGGGTGTGTCAAGTAGCACTCCTGTCTCCTTGGGAGGGCTCCCCATTTGTCTTAGCCTATAGAGTGAACAGTGGGCCTTCAATTGAGGATAGGAGTGTCTCCATCTTCCGTGGCTCCTTAGGATCTTCACTCCATCCAAGTCTTGACTGACAGTTATTAATTTAAAACCATATTGAATATCTGAGAGAAGAAAGTATGTAATTCAAGAAGCGTTGGAAAGTGATAAAGGCTGATATTATAGAACCTTCTCAGAGCCCATGGTCTTCCCCTATTGTATTGGTCGCTAAACAAGATCAATTGTGGGGATTTCGCATTGATTTTTAGAAAAGTCAATGAGGTTTCCCAATTTGACAGTTACCCCAATGCTTAGAATTGATGATCTTATTGATAGGTTGGGAACTGCAGTGTATCTCTCCACGATGGATCTAAGGGATACTGGCAAGTTCCAGTCAATCCTGCAGATAAACCAAAAACAGCCTTTTCTACTCCCCTTGGTCTTTTTCAATTTAAAGTCCTGGCTTTTGGTTTGCACAGAGCACCAGCCACTTTTCAAAGGTTAATGGATCAAATTCTTCGACCCTATGCTTCCTTTTGCAGAGCATAGATTGATGCTATTATCATTCATAGCAAATCTTGGAGAGAACATATGTACCATCTATACTTGATTACTACAGCCCTGAGAAAAGCCGGACTTACTGCAAATCCAAAGAAATGTCATCTCGCTAGATCTGCCGTAAAATATCTTAGTTTCTTTGTCAGGAATGTACTAGTTCAATCCCAAACTGAAAATGTCAAAGCAGTAAAAGAAACCCCTCCTCCAAAGACAAAGAAAGAATTGAGAGCCTTTTTGGGGTTAGTTGGATATTATAGACGGTTTATTCCTAATTTATCGTCTATAACCTCTCCAATGACAGATAAACTTAGAAAAGCAGAAACTCTGAAAATCAAATGGCATCCGAAAGCTCAATTATATTCTGACAAACTATAAAACATATCTTGTGCAGTGAACTTGTATTGAAGGTGGCAAACTTCAATCAGGAATTCATCCTGAAAACTGATGCTTCACATACAGGTGTAGGTGCAGTTCTTTCAGAGAGTCATGATGGTATAGAACATCCGCTCCTCTATATAAGCAGGAAGTTATTCACCTGAGAAAAAATTATGCAACTCTTGAACTTGAAGCCTTGGCCATTATGTGGGCCATAACCTGTCTCAAATATTAGTTGACTGGTAGAAGGTTCTGACTTGTCACAGACCATGCCCCGTTAACCTGGTTGAGCCTCCGCAAGGACACTTATGCAAGGGTCATGCGCTGGTTTCTTGATTTACAGCCCTATTGTTTCTCAGTGGAACATAGGAAAGGAAAAGAGCAGGGTAATGTAGATTTCCTTTCGCCAGCATGGGGTCTGGCATGGATTCACATGCTCATGAATATTCCCCGTCGTCAGGCTGTGAATCCTCGGTAAATAAAGAAATCAGTTTCAGTTTCGTTTCTGAACTGTCTTTCTACAAGTGACCAATCACTGGTCTCTGGGTCATACTGCCCCGAGCCAATGATTGCCCTCTACCTAAGCCCCTCCTCTGGCAGCCATCTTCAGATTTTTACTGCACGTTCAAGTGTTGGGAGTCCTCGTGATGTAGCTCTCGAGCTTTTACTGCATTTTGCGTTTTTTTCGAAGAGTTTACTCTTATATTTTTGGTCAATCGAGCCTCAAGCTCCACCGATTCTACTCCCGATCAACGGCGACCCGTTTTTGGAATTTTCTACGCTCCTCAATTTATTTTTAATTTTCTTTATTGGCATTTGTTATAAGTACAACAGCAGTTAGGTTTGGTTTCTAACTGCGGCATAGTATGGTTTGAGTGAGAAATAAACGATAAAACAACATTAACGTAAACATTTAACAATTTAAAAGTAACGGTGACTGTCTCCGAGAGGTTGATGACTAGTTCAGAGTGGGAAAATCATCAGAGGGTAGTGCGAGAAGGGTGAGAGAGGACAAAGGAGCATGGGTATGGGGGTACAGTTGTGATTTACGCAGCAGTTTAAGTATCTTTGGGTTGGCAAGTTCAATGGTAAGTTAGTCAGGGTGACTTCATCATTGGAAGGGTGGAACAGTGCCCACGTCAGGGCCTTCCAAGCATCTAGTGTCTGACTCGTATCTTCAGGGGATTTTGCGACGCTGTTCTCCCAAGCCGATGTTTCTGCCTCCACCCAGCGCTCCAACTCCTTATACCATGCTTGGAATTGTGGGCCGCCTGGCCGTTTCCATGCCACTGCGATGGTGCTCTTAGTGAGGATGCAGGCCATGTCCATGAGCTTCACGGTGTGTTTGGTTTTGGCAAGTCTGGGGTAAGTTCCCAGAAGGCATTCACTGGGGGTCCATTCATATCTGGACATGCCTGCCTTCATGCAGGTTTGTTCCGCCTTGGCCAGAGCCGTCGTACCTTGGTGCGTTCCCAGAACATGTGTAGTAGATCTGCTTTGTCTCCGCTGCACCAGGGGCAGTTGTGATGTGATTGTTTACTAAACTTCAGTAGTCTGTATGGAGTTGGGTAGGGGCGGTATAGCACATTCAGTTGGATTAATCTAAATCTGGAGTTCCTGGATACATCTTTAGGGAACGCCAGGGCTCTCCCATTCCGCATCAGACATTTCGCGCCCCAGGTCTTTGTCCCATTTGAGTTTTAGGTCAGGGCTGCGGGGGGTTAGGCCTATCCATTAAATGGCTGTATATTTGGGACACCGGTCTCCAGCCCTCTGCCAGGCTGTATAATAGTGTTATGAAGGGATTGGTCTCAAGAGCCTCAGGCCATGTGTCCCATTTGTCTCGCGCCAGTTTCCGGGTCCTCTGATACCACAGGAATTGGCCGCTGGGTATGCCATCTTCGGATTGTAGGGAAGAGAAGTCACGGAAGGAGCCCTCACTGTATAATTCTCCCCACGTGTATACCCCTTTCCTTTCCCAGTGCCTGATGGTCGCCAAGTCGGCACTGGTCTTACAGAAGTCTGAGAGCAGCAGAATATCTGGGGAATATGTGTGTTCCAGGTGGAGAAGTGACTTTGTCCTGTGCCATATTTGCCTTCCCAGGGTGACTAGCAAGGGTGCTTCGGTCAGAAGGTGTTGGGGTGCCCAGATGAGTTTCTTCAGTCGGATTGGGGCGACTGGGTGTTGTAGCAGTGTTGTCTCAGAGGTGGCATCGTCGGCTAACCATTTGGCTACAAAGCTGAGCTGGGCTGCTAGATAATATTTTTCCAGGTCAGGGAGTTGAATGCCACCCTGTCTGTATGGGAGGGTTAGTGTCGTTAGTGCCATCTTGTGTCTGCCTTTATCCCATAAGAAATATCTTCTCCAGTAAGCGAAAGAAGGGGGCTTTGATGTAATAATGCACGTTTTGGAATCTGTAGAGGAACCTGGGAAGAACAATCATTTTAATGATGGATGCCCGTCCCATCACAGACAGGGGGAGTTTAGACCAAAAGCCTATCGATTTGCGTAGAGGGGGCAGTGCCGCCAAGGTGTTCTCATGCATTAATTCGGGTGTGTGCATTATGTTGACTCCAAGATAGCGGAATGTGGTCAGTTGCCATTGTACTCCTAGTGGAGGTAGGTCTTCGATGTGTTTGTTTCTGAGGTTTGCTAGTGGAAAGAGGCAAGATTTACGTCTGCTGAATCTTATTCCAGAGACTTTGGCGAAATTATCTAGAACCTCTAGCATAGTCGGTACATTTAGGTTAGGGTTCTTCACATATAGGAAGACATCATCCGCATACAAGGAGATTATGTGGTCTACTCCATCCAGTCGTATGCCTGCATCAAAGAATTGTTTTCTGAAATAGATGGCAATAGGTTCCAGTCCAAGTATATAGAGCATGGGGGAAGGTGGACACCCCTGCCTGGTGCCTCTCTGTAAGTCCCATCCCGTGGAAACGAGCCTTCCGGACTTCACTCGCTCTTTTGGTTTGTTGCATAGCACTTCGACCCATCTGATAAATTTCTCACCGAAGCCAAAGTCTCGGAGAACCGCTATTAGCCATTCCCAGTAGATGGAATTGAATGCTTTGACAGCGTCTAAGGATAGCAGGGCATAGGAGCCTCCATCTCGGTCAGCCTGGGCATAACGTGCTGGAGCCTGCAAAGGTTGGCCGGGTTGTTGCGGCCCGGCACAAAGCCATTCTGGTCTGTGTATTATCTATCCTATCAACCTGGAAAGTCTTATTGCTAAGATCGTGGTCAATATTTTGATGTCTTGGTTGAGCATTGCAAGTGGGCGATAGGAGTCGCAGTTGTCCGCTGGTTTGTCGGGTTTAAGCATCGGGACAACCAGTGTTTTACGCATACTATCGGGTAGGATCCCCAGCTCGTATGCCTCCTGAAAGACCTCGTGCAGTAACGGGGTTAAAGTTGGTTCGTAGGTTTTGTAAAATTCGGAGGGTAGCCCGTCACTGCCCGGGGCTCTGCATGTGGCCAAAGATTTAATATCTCCGGATTTTTTTTCCGTGGTGATGTCTGCGTCTAGGGCTTCTATGTGCGGGTGAAATCTTGGGTAGCCCTATCTCTTCTAGTGTGTTGGAGATCTCATCAGGGGGCACCTGGGCGTTGTGCGAGTACAGTTGGGCATAGAATTGTTTGAAGGTGTTATTTATGCTCTGCTGGTTCTGGTGCAGTTCGCCTACTTCGCCTTTCAGGGTTGTGGTTAGATGTCTGGGGCGTTCCTTTTTGCATAGCCAGGCTAGGAGTCAGCTGGGTTTATCTGCCTCGATGTGCGCTCCATTGGTTCTGGTTGTGTAATCAAACTTGGCCAGCCTGCCCCAGGCTTCCTTGCTTTCAGTTCTGATCTGCTTGAGTGTGTCTTCATCCTGCCGGACGTTCCTGGTGCCAGATTCTAGCCTCTCTATTACTTTTTCGCGTTGTTCTAGGTCGGTTCGCAGTTGTCTCCTGATGCCTCCGGCCTTTGCTTTGATTTCTCCCCTTATTACTACTTTCAGGGCGTCCCATGTTGTGCTTAGGCGGTCGACACTGCCCATGTTCACTTCTATATAGTTCTCTAGGGAGTCCCTGAGGTCTTCTCTGAACTCCAGGTCTTTTAGTGCATCCGTAGGCTTTCTCCATGTCGGTATTGGGGATCTGGGTCCCGTAATGCTCCATTCGACCATTTGGGGTGTGTTTGGAAATGGTCCGACCCAAGTATTGTGCCACTTCGATCTGGGGTAGGTGTTCCCTACCAGTGAAGACGTAATCGATCCTGGTGTGGAGGTTATGTGGAGCTGAGTAAAAGGAGTAACCTCGCTTGGTTGGGTGTAATTCCTGGCAGACGTCATTTAGGTCTAGGCGATTTAGCATGGTTTTCAGTGCTGTGGTGGGTGTCGACGGGCCACTAAGGAGGGGTGTGGACCTGTCCAGTTCTGGGTCGCTCACGCAATTGAAGTCACCCCCCCAGATAAAGAATCTGTTCCTATACTGTGTGACCTTGGCATACATTCGGTTTAGGTGGGCTGGTATATTGTGTTGGGGAGGTACGAGTTCACAATACATACTTCAGTTTGTTCGATATGTCCCCACAGTATCACGTACCTTCCTTCCGGATCCGACTTGGTCCTTGCCAGTCGAAAGGGGATTTGGGGGCTGATCCATGTGAACACCCCCCTGGCATACTTGGCGTAAGCACCCCCAAATCCCTGCCCGCCCCAGTGCGTTTGTAGCGTTGCAGTAACTTCCTTCATAAGGTGGGTTTCCTGCAATAGGCCAGTCCGATCTTTTTTCTATGCAGGTAGGATTTAATCCTATTTCTACGAAGGTAGGTGCCTAGCCCTCTCACATACCAGGTTAAAACTTAGATGTGCGTGGTCATGATGATTTTAGGGAGAGTTCCGGTGTTCCCTTCCTATTGCCCATCTCACTCTGTGTGGTGATTACGGGGTGCGGGTGCTTCGCTCCGGGGGTCGCCTGGTTCCTGTTTACCCATTCTTCGCCCTTGTGTCGTTTTAGATGCTGCATCGTATCGGCGACATTTCAACTTTTTGAACTTTCATTTCAGGGAATGTATTAACAAGGTTCAACAATTGTAAACTGCCCCCAGCAGTTGCATGGGACAGGCAATGCTCGGGGGCTCCCGCATCTTGTGGGTCTCTCCAGGCCGTTTGATGCGGGTGTAGTGCTGGCAGCAGGCCAGCACAGGTTCCAGTGGGGTGGGCTGCAGCAGTTCCGATGTGTATTCACGTGAGCTCCCGTCGGTGGTAGCGAGTTCTGTTATTGTGGCGGTAGGCTATCTTTCGAATTCGGTGTTAAGATTTCTAGCCACGCATTTGCTTGCTCCGCGGGATCGGTGGTCTGTGCTTAGCCTTTAAGTTCTTGGGGCGCATTCATCGTCTTCAACCAAGTTGTTGTGCTCTAGCCACATGGTGGCTGCGCCTGGGGTTTCCAAGAAGACCGATTTTCCTTTATAGAGCACTTTGAGGCGTGAGGGATATAATAGCATGTATTTAAGATTGAGTTTCCATAATCTGGCTTTCACTGGCACAAATGAGTTCCTAGCGCGTTGCACATTGGGGATATAGTCAGGATATATGACATCTTGGAGTCATTCCCTTTGATCTCACCCCCTTCCCTTGAGAACCTGAGTATTGTCTCTCTGTCACGAAAGTTTAGGATTTTTGCAATCATTGGGCGTGGGTGCGACCCTGGTGGGGGCCTCTTCTGTAGGGATCTGTGGGCTCTCTCGACTGAGAATCCCTGGGAAAGTTTGCCAGCACCGATCTCTTGTAGTATCATGGATTCCACGTATTCGGTCGGGTTCGCTCCTTCCATATCTTCGGGGATTCCTAGAATGCAAATGTTATTGCGGTGGGCCCTCCCTTCTGCCTCCTCTGATCGTGCTTCAAGTCTTGCAACCTGTTTTTCAAGTTTGTGGACCTTGGCCTTTAGATCTGAGGTGGTCTCTGTGGTGTCCTGCAGGTTCACTTCCACCGTGGTCACTCTTTCGGTGAGATTGCGGGCATCCCGGCGCATTAGCTGCATGTCTGCTTTGACTTCATCAATTCTAGTGTCGAGGAACGCCCTGAGCGCAGCGATGGCCTGCAGTACTTGCGCATCTTTGGGATGGTCTTCGGTTGGGGGTGATTCTGTTTGTGTGTCGGACTCTTGGGGTGGTTGCTGTTTGGGCCTGGCTGCTGTGAAGGAATCAATTATTGTCGATGACTTGGATTTATTCCTCGTGGAGGATATCCCACTGCGTGTCTCTTGGGTCGCCTTTGCGGCTTCTGCTTCGCGTAGTTGCGTGCGCTGGGCCGCTGGGCTTGCCTTTTCACCAGCAAGATGACGGGGTCTATGAGTTCTTATTTGGTCGTGGCCATGAGGTGGACTGAGTCTCGGTGGGTCGGGAGTGGGGCGACAAGACTCAGTTGGCGTGGTGTTCGGTGTTTGGGGAGGTAATTGGTTCGGGTAGATGACTTGAGAGGGTAGTGCGGTGCGAATGTCGAAGGTGGCCCTAGCAGCCCCAGGATGGTTCTCTTTTCAGTGGAGAAGGTCACAGTGGTTGGGCTGAAGGGGTCCCCGGTTGGCCCGACTGGCACGTCTTCGTGTTTAGTTCCCCCAGTGTCGGCTGCCGTCAAGCGGAGAGTGTCAGATCGGGCAGGGCCCGGAGGCGGGGTCTACCTACCCCAATATGAGGGTTCATGCAAGAATCGGAGTTCTTGTGAGTTTTCGTGAGTTCTGCATACCTTAATGAGGGCTCTGGTTGTGGGTGTCTCTCGGGTGCCGTTGAGTCACACTTCGCGTGTGTAGGATGCGGCTCGGTTGTCCGGCGGCCACAATGTTCTCGCCTTCGCTGGTTCGGCCTCGTGACCCAACAGGGCTCGTGTGATCAGCCAGTGGGGGCCTGTTACCGCTGGTCAAGTGGTGGGGCCCGTTGCTCTTTGGATTTGGGCCGGGTGGTTCAGTAGGTGGGCTGGCCTCCTCTCGTATCCCTCTTCTCACTGTGGTTTGGTTAACATATCTTCCCTGTTGCAAGTGCCCTACAGCCGGTGCTTCTTAGTGTACGTGGCCTCGCGTTGCCGAGGTGCAGCAGGCCGCGAGTTCCGTAGTATTGCTCGCGGCTTGGCAGGTCTTTGAAGCGGTCAGCGCCCCACCAGTCCGCCTGCATCGCACACGGGTGCCGCAGCGTCACGTCCACTCGCCTTCGGTTTGGGTCCGCCTTTGCTCTTACGGGGTCTGGTCGCCCATTAAGGTGCTCGGCTCGTTTCTGTGTTCATGTGGGAGAGCAGTGCTGATCACCCGGGCACTGCACGCTTCAGTGAGCAATGGTTTGGGTGTACGGTGGCCGTAGCGCCGATGCCAGGCGTCGCCTCCGCTCCTGGAGGGGGGGGGGGGAATCACCTTCCAAGAGGGTCCACTCCTCCGGGCGTCCTCAGGCACAGCCGGGTGATCTGTCGTGGTCAGCTCCTCCCTTTTCATAAGATTGATATTTCTTGAGTGCCGTTTCGCCTTAAAGCCACTCCGATTTTCTACAATTTCAGTCCCAAACGTTCCAGCGTCGCTTCATACGTCCAATAATATCTATGTAGTGGCAATATTTAGCGGTAAACCACGTTTTTGCAGGATCTACTTCAGGATTATGACGGGAGCTCCGTTTAGAGGCTGTCTTACTCCATGCGCGCTCTTCTATGCCCCTCAAGGCATCTTTTCGTTGAGTTTTCCACTTCTCTGAGGATTCCAGAAGATCTTTGAGGCCTACCCCGTGTGGTCATGGCCCAGGACAAAGGAAGCATGACACCTGTTGGACCCAAGCTGTTCAGGAGCTGCCCTGGATGCAGGCTACAGAATGTCTTTAAGGAGGATGAGCACTCTCGGTGCCTCTACTGCCTTCACGACGACAAATTGCACGAGAAGGGCTGTGCGTTTTGTAAGAACATGTCCGAACAGACAATGAAGGATCGTCATATTCGACTCACCAACTGGCTGGAGGGGAAGAGCCCAGCAGAGGGTGAGAAGAAGTCTGAGCGGTCTTCTAAGACCTTTGAGGGCGCTCCAGCGACGGGGGCCCAACAAAAGGCAAAGCACTGCGAGTCCGCTGGCACCGGGAGCGCCGATAAATCGGGCTCCTTGGTTGCTAGGCAGGGCACATTATCACCGACGCCATCGACCACGAGCCAACGCTCTGGCTCGGTGAAGAGGAAGAACACGGGTAAGCTTTAGGAGAAGCCCTGGTCGATCGCAACGGAGACAGCCGAGGGGGAGCTCCCCTGCTGGACTTCCTCCCGGACGACAAGAGGGCTGAGGCCCTGGAAATCGTACAGGAAGGCGAGGTGGCGTCGGACCACGCCATTACGGTGGCCACGGACATCGCCAACACCGGCTTTCGTCAGATGGGCAACAGCGTTTGCCTTCGCCGGCACGGTTGGCTCAAGGCCACCGACTTCCGCCAGGACGTGCAGACCAGGGTTCTGGACATGCCTTTCGACGGGGACAACCTGTTCGGCAAGACAGTGGACGAGTCACTGTAGGCCATCAAGGCGGACACTGAGACGGTTCGGGCCTTGGGTGTTCTTCAACAACGATGGCCGTCCTTTCTGAACTCCGGAGGCAAGCAAGGTGCCTCCAAAGGATTCAGCTGCGGTTCCTCATCGCACCGCCAAGCGGCCCGCTCCTCGTCGCAGGAAGCCTACAGAGGACGCGGCAAAACAGGAGGATCTCGTCGTCATCGGCAAGGCCGCGATGAAGCAGGACTGAACCGGCCATGGCATCGGGCCCCCACCCGAGCACCCCGGTGGGAGGCTGGCTGGCGAAATTCGGCGGTGTGTGGGAGTCCATCTCCACCGACCGTTCGGTGCTAGATTCTCTGGCCCGTGGACACACTCTGGAATTTCAGAGGTGTGCCCGTATACCACCCGTGCCCAGGAAGGAAAACCACGTCCCACAACTACTCCTGGAGGTATGAGCGATGCTAAGAAAGGGGGCCATAGAGCTTGTCTCAAAAAGGCTCTGGGGCTCCGGAGTGTACTCACGCTACTGCCTCGTCCGGAAGAAGACCGGCAGCTGGCGACCCATCCTGGACCTTCGTTGTCTAAACAAGTACATGAAGTCTCCGAAATTGCGGATGGTCGCCCTCCAGCATGTGCTGGGACAGCTGGAGGAAGGCGACTTCCACATCCCCATTCTAAAGGGAAATCACAAATTCCTACGATTCGTGGTCCAGGGGCGGCACTATCAGTTCAAGGCCCTTCCCTTCGGATTGAAGTCGGTGCCCTGGGTATTCTCCAAGTGCCTGGCACCAGTGGTGGCACGGCTGCGCCTGCAGGGGATCCATGTCTACCCCTACCTGGACGACCGGCTCACCCGAGCAAAGTCATGAGATCTTGCTGTCGATCACACAGGGAAGACCGTCCTACTGCTCACGGATCTGGGAATCTCAATCAACTTCGCGAAATCTCACTTGGTACCGTCGTACACAGTGGTGCGAGTGGCTTCACCGTCGGAGGAAAGGACGAAAGCCATCTTGGGCAAGGTACAACGGCTGTTTACCATGCCCCTGGCCAGGGTGAGGTCCATCAAGTCTCTACTCGGCATGATGTCCTCGTGCATCTACCTTGTGCGCCTATGCAGGCTGCGTATGCGACCACTGCATGAGTTCCTCGATGCCCGTTGGATGCAAACGGCGGGCAGTTTCGAAGACAGGATCTCGCTCAACGAGGCTTTCCGCCAAGCGATCCGGTGGTGGGGCACCTGCGTAGCCACGGGTATGGACTTCCAGACCTCGGCACATCTGGAAACGGTGACGGACGCCTCCCTGGAGGGATGGGGAGCTCACACCGGAGATCTCCACGCAAGAGGCCTTTAGCTCCCGGAGAGAGGTCACTACACATCAATGTACTGGAGCTCTGAGCCGTATTCTGGGCCCTCAGGTTGTTCCTTCCATCCCTCAAGGGCAAGGTGGTAAGGGTCTTCACCGACAACACCACCACGATGTTCTACATCCGGAAGCAGGGGGGCACCAGATCCCCAGCCCTATCCAAGGAAGCGCAGGATCTGTGGCACTGGGCCGTCGCCCAAGGGATGTTTCTGGTACCCTTCCATCTGGCAGGAATAAAGAACACCATCGCCGACTCAGCAGGGAGCTGCACTCGTGCCACGAGTGGGGGCTGCGGCAGGATCAAGTGGATCTCCTATTCCAGGTTTCCCCAGCCGGGGAGCTTGGACAATGCCTTCTCATTCCCCTGGGACGGCCTGTTCCTGTATGCGTTCCCACTGTTGCTGCTGCGACTCATCAGTCAACTCAGACGGTCCCGGTGCAGGATGATCCTCGTCGCACCGGCGTGGCCGAGGCAGATTTGGTTCCTGGACCTTCTGGACATGTCAGGGTCCCCTCCCCCCCCAGTCAAACTGCTGACGGACGCTGATCTTCTCGCCAGAGAAGGAGGAACCATCCTCCACCACGACCAGGCGTTGCTGAACCTGCAGGCCTGGCTCCTGCAGCACTAGAGTTCGGAGGGTACGATATCCCGGCAGACTGCAAGGAGGTGCTTGCAAAGGCCAGGGCATCCTCGACTCGAGTGCTATGGACGCAAATGGAAGAGGTTTTCTGTCTGGTGCCGTGCACAGAAGATTAACCCTCTGTGGTTACGGCCCCTCAAGTGCTGCCGTACTTGCCATCGGTGGCCAAGGCGGGGCTGGCACATGCCTCCATCAAGATCCATCTGGTGGCTATCTCCCGCTACACCAGAACTCATGGGTGGTCATCTCTATGGTCTCATCGCCTGGTGAAGGAGTTCATGAAAGGACTGTTCTGATCGTTCCCGCTGGTGAAGTCCCCGGCCCCGGTGTGGGAACTCAACATGGTGCTGAACAGGCTCATGGGGCCGCCATTCGTGCCGCTGCATTCGGCACCGTTGAAGTTCCAGTCTTGGAAGACAGCGTTTCTTGTGGCCATCACCTCTACACGACGAGTGGGAGAGATCCAGGCCCTATACTGTAAACCTCCATACCTGACATTCCACGAGACGAGGGTGGTGCTGAGGACGCACCCCTCCTTCATGCCAAAGGTGCCGTCGGACTTCCATCTCAATGAGCCCTTGGTGTTACCTGTTTTCTTCCCGTGGCCTTCGCCGGCTGAGAGGACTTTGCACTCGCTGATGTGGCTAGAGCGCTGAAGTTCTATGTGGACCGCACAAAGAGTCTTCGGAAGACATCACAGCTGTTTGTGAACTTTGGACCTGTGAACCAAGGGAAGGCCCTCTCGAAGGCTTCCATTTCCAGATGGCTCTCCGGCTGCATTATGCACTGTCACCGGTTGGCAAACCGCCCCTTGCCCGGCCGTCCGAGAGCACATTCCAACAAAGCGGTCGCTGCTACCACGGCGTTCTTGTCTGGTGTGCCCCTGCTGGACATCTGCAGAGCTGCTACGTGGAGGTTGACGCACACATTCACGAGATTCTACTGCGTCGACCGGGATTCCAGGGAGGAGGCAAGAGTTGTCCAGGCAGTGCTGCGCAACCTGTTCGCCTGAAGGTGGGCCTGGTGAGGAGGTAAGAGATGCTTAATGTTGAGTTGTTGAAATGCTTAATGTTGAGCCTTGCCACCTCCCGTGGTTGTGCATGTGTACTGCAATGTATTCTTGTATTCATGAGCATGTGAATCCATGCCAGACATTCACATGCGAACCCTCCCTCCTACCCCTCCGCGGCTCTTCTCTTGGTCCTACTGCCACTTTACGTGCTATCAAATCTGAAGATGGCTGCCAGAGGAGGAGCTTAGTTAGAGGGCAGTCATTGGCTGGGGGCAGTATGACCCAAGACCAGTGATTGCTTACTAGTAGAAAGACAGTTAAGAAACTAAACTGAAACTGATTTCTTTCTTTACCGAGGATTCGCAGCCTGACGACAGGGAATATTCATGAGCATGTGAATCCATGCCAGACCCATGCTGGAGAATAAGTTACAGGTAAGTAATTTGTTCCTTCCCGGTTCCCAATAGAAGCTGTGAAAACTAGTGACATTAGGCAAAGGGTATGTGATGAATCCTGCAGAGTTGTCACTGATTCCCCGGTGAGGATCTCCTCCCACATGCCCAGGGTACGGCAGCCACTACCTGAGCCTGAGCCTGAACATGGGAGGGGCGGTATTATGGGGGAGGATCATGTTGGAGGGGACAACTATTGGGGGAGAGCAGGGGCGTGGCTGGATGGCGCCCTGAGGAGACGTGCTCTTGAGGAGCTCCCGTCAATCCGACATTGATCCTGAGAATTATGCTGCATCTATGGCGAAAAGGCATGCTGTCAACGCATCCCCAGACGGGGGAAGGTCTGGCGCGGGAATGGAGAGACTTGTGCTGCAAATCATTGCTTAACCGGGCGAATCGTAGCCACCGGAGTGCGGCTGGGCTCCTGCGACTCGGAAGTGGAAAAATGGCGGCGCACTAACAAAGGGTCATAAACTGACCGAAGCACCGAGGACAGGAGCATGAGCCTGCATTGCCCAGACGAACCTGCCTCAGCCCTGCGGGCGAGAAAGCACTCGGACAGAGTGCAGATAAAAGATCCAGCGGCGGGGGGCCCCACTGGCACGGAACGCGGACCCCGGGACCGGGAGAGGAGGAGGAGGAGCAGCAGGAGCGCCCCAAGCACCCCGGCTCCCGGACATAATAGGGGGCTGCCCTCGGAGGGACTGGGAGCATGGAGCGACGCAGGGGCACAACACCGACAGGGCGGTTGATAATAAACAATACACAGTAGTTCGCCTGCCTCTGTCCCAGCTCGGAGTGAGCAGATCGAGCTACGGGAAGAACGGAATACAAGCATACTTAAAGGCCGCAAGTAAAAGGAAGTAAAAATCGAAGTATGTGTTTTTTTTTTTTTACATTAACCACAACAAGCTCTGGAACACACCAAATAGCAGCAACCAAAATCAGAGACATGTGACGGGCAACACGTGGTCTCCACATATCTCACAGCAGCTGGAGCACCGGAGTAGCACATTCTGCAATCCTGGATTTTGTACAGCAGTAGGCAAAAGCCTATCTAGGGAGGACCAGTGGGGTTGCATCGGCCTGGCAGTGGGCGGCCTGTACGCTAGGCAGGCTAGACGGAATAAGGTCCATTGCAGGCACCTGAATGCACATGCAAATAACGGTATCCCAGCATCCTTCTGTCACATGCAACCTCTGTACAGGTGGGAACGATGCTCAACTGTTCTGAACAAACCTAACCATATGTGCACTCTGCGAGCTCCTTGAAAGAACGCTGTGCAGTGTTCTGCTGAAGCCTCAGCACAAGCGCTTCCCACGAGCAACGTAACGGTATTCTTCTAACAATAACGAAACTGACGAGAAGGCCGGAGTGGGTGGAAGCGCTGCAGGCAAGGGAAACGAAATACAGCACAACACAGGCGAGTTTGCTGTGCAGAAGGGGAAGCTGCAGGGAGCACTAAAAGAGGAGGGTGCAGTGTTATGCGCAACAAAGGGCCGGTCTACGTGTGGACTGGCACAAGCACCAAAGCACTGAAAGTGGCTGCGAGGAACGCAGAGGTGTGGCCGTCAGAGGTGATTAAAAGGCGAGGAATAGTGGCCCCGCACTGACACAGGCTGAGGCCGGAGCACCTGTGCCGCACATTTGTTTGGCATTGGATTTGCAGTAGGGTGCAGGAGTACGGAGAAACGCCAGAACAAGCACTCCAGGAAAGAAACATAAAAAGGCACTTGGAAGAAAGTGTGGTGGCCGGAGCTGCGAGGTGTGCTGGAACAACAGGGGACCAGGCACGCTCCAGGGGGCCGCCTCCTAAAAGCATTGGAGGTTGAGGAAAATACAATACCGAGGGGCCCAAAAGAGACAGAAAGCAGCGAGGTGTGCGACCTAGGCCTGAGGCTGGTGGGACTTTATCATAAACTATAGAAGCAGGACAGTAAAGGAGGCTGACCCGGGGCACCTGCTGGTCCCCAGATACAATATAAGGCGCCCCCCCTGAATTTAAGAACGTGAGCGCAACACCTTGGGCTGCACTGTGGGCTGGATGGCCCCGAGGCCGACGGAGTGCCGAGGAGGGAGAGCGATGGGCCAGGGAGTGCACATGTTCACTGGCTACTGAAGGATTACGGCAGGGACCGGCGATACGACACTGCATGAGCACGCGTACGTGGGAGGACACAGCCCATTCTAGGTGTGGGGCGAGCAATAAGGACACACCTGAACACAGCCGCAATGGCCCCTGTAACGCCAAGAGTGGGCTGCCGCCACGTGGACTTTTGCCCGTAGGGCGGCGCTGCTAGCTTACGCCTAGACAACATAGCAGGATGTGTTCTAAAATTGTCAGACCCAGGAACAAACAGCCCACGATGGAGGCTTATGCCAAGACGCCCCCGGGTGCAGAGCGGGGCAAAAGCAAGGACACTTCTGGGGCAGTGGCGGAGACACCGGGCATGATCCAGGAAGTGCTGGCAGAGATTGCAGACCTGAAAGTTGCCTGGGAGACCAAACTGGGCCAGGGAATGAACAAACTGAATGTGGGCCTGGACCTCAAGATCAGAGCGGTCCAGGAGGAAGTGAATCTGTTGAGACAGGATGTGCGGATGCTTGCTGAGCGCACTGTAAACCTGGGAAAGGAGATGGCCCCGAACACGGCAGCATGCGTCGCCCACGGATTGGAGCTCCATGCCCTTGTGCAGCGAGTGGGCAACCTGGAGGACAGGGCGGAGGAGGCAGAAGGGCGCGCTAGACGCAGTAACATCGGTATTGTTGGCTTGCCGTAAGGAATGGAAGGGCCTAACCCAACAGAATATGTGGAAACCATGCTCCTGCAGGAGATAACTGGCGGGGCGTTGACCCAGGGATTTGCAGTTGAGAGGGCGCACAGGGCCTTGACAAGGAGACCGCCCCCAGGAACTCCCCCCCCCGCGGCCGCTGATCGCAAAGATTCTGAATTATCGAGATCGGGAGAAGATACTCGGATTTTTCCAGAAGGGAGTAACGATCGAAAGGGGGCCGGCAAAAATCACGGCGTATCCGAACTATACTTTGCATGTACAGCGTAGTAGGATGAACTTCGGGTCGGTGAAAAGAAGGCTAAAAGAGGTTGGCCATCGCTACATGTTGCTTTACCCAGCCAAATTGAAAGTGTTCTACAAGAACAAAACCCTGTTTTTTGAGACGCCGAAGGATGCTATGGAATGGCTGGATATGCAGAGTCGCCCCCAGGAACCGGATGTCCAGATGGGAGCTGCAGAAGATAGGTAGCATGCAGCTGAGTCATCTCTTTTGACATAGCTAAGACATTGGGACTTGAATATAGTGTTAAATTAAGCTTTTGGGGAGTGCGTTGCAGCAAATACACGCTGGCAGGATCCATTAGATGCAACAACCCTAATTAGAGGAGCGGGAGCACCTGGGAGGCATTCATTGACCCCTCAGTAGTACGCTTAGTTAGGTCACTGTTAGATCGGTGACGTCCCGTAGGGTCCTAGTCCGAGATAGGACTAGACGCGGGTGGGCCTGAGATCCAGGGATGGAGCTGGGCATTTGTTGGGGTTGGGTAAGGTGGGGGAGGGGACTGGTTGTGTGCAGTGGGGTGGAGTTGGGGTATTGGGAGGGGGGGAGTTGTTGAGGTTGGGAGGGGTAAGAGTCGGAAAACGAGCCATCAAGGGAAGCATTGGTGGGAAGGGTGGATGGGGAATACGTCGAGTAGATGGCATCGGTTAATCTCAGAGTGGCGACCTGGAACGTGCGGGGCCTCAATAGTTATTTAAAAAGTAATAAAGTGATGCTGTACCTAAAAAGGATGCGTATTGACATAGCCTTGCTACAGGAGACCCACCTCACCAAGGAGAAGTTGGAGGTGGTCAGGAGAAAATGGAGGGGTAACGTCATAGGTGCCACATACTCGGCATATGCAAGAGGGGTGATCACATGGGTAGCACCGCACGTGCCGTTTCAGATGTTCAGCTCGACGATAGACCCAGAGGGCAGAATGGTAGTGGTGGCGGGACTCCTGGAGAACAGAGAAGTGAATATCATAAATTTGTACGCCCCTAACCACGATACAGCGGCTTATTTCAGGTCCCTTTACAGTAAGATTAGCCCGCTGGTGGGTGGTGCGATGGTGTGGGGTGGGGGCTTCAATTGCACTCTGAATCCCAGAATAGAATAGACAGGTCAGATGATAAATTAGGGAAGCCGGCGCCAGTGGCTAAAGCACTGAGGACAATGTTGAAAGACCTCGGCCTAGAGGATGTGTGGAGAAGGCTGCACCCAATGGATAGGCAATATTCGCATTATGCAGCACCACATGACCTGCACACGAGGCTGGACTTTGTGTTTGCTGCTGCTGAGATAGTGGGAGAAATGGTGGGAGCGGAATACAAGGCCCGGGTACTATCCGACCATTCGCCTCTGGTCGTAGAGTGGCGACATCAACCCCCCCGAGCGCGTATCCCGAAATGGAGGCCCAGAACTGAGGCTCTACAAGATGCAGGATTTCGAGAGGACTTGAGGGAGGCCATCGAGGAATATGTTGAAATTAACACAGGCAGTGAACGCTCTGTGGGAACAGTATGGGAGGAATTTAAGGTGGTAGTGCGTGGGGTAGCTATATCACAATCTAAAGGGCTCCAAGGGGGCATTGAACGGGAACTGCAAGAAACAGAAAGAGAACTGGAGGGTCTTACACAAAATGAGGGGACCACCCGAGAGAACAGCGCCAAGATAAAGGACTTACAGTTAGCCTGCTGTGAACTCTGGGATAGGTTACTTGCAGGGGGGGATAAGCTGGGTAGATTACTGGCCTGGTTGTACAAGAATGAGACCCCCCCCCCCGACCCCCTGCTCGGTGATCAGAGAGGTTAGGGACGTGGAAGGTCAAATCTGTAATACCCAGGAGGGGGTAAACAAGGAGTTCCTCAAGTATTATAGACGATTATACGAGGACACAGGAGAGGACATGAGTCAAGATATACTGGAAACAATAGAGGATATAGGGCTGCCCACCTTGGATGACCTAGAACGCGCAGATCTGGATGCCCCCATCACCTCGGACGAACTGGAGGTGGCGATCCAACATCTGCCCACATGTAAAGCGCCCGGATCGGATGGATTACCCAGCGAGTTTTGTAAGACATATAAGCAGGAGCTACTTCAGCCGCTGCTTGCCATGTTTATTGAAGCCTATGAGCAGGGGGAATTGCCGGCGTCCCTCCGCGAGGCAGTGATCATTCCACTCCTGAAACCATGCAAGCCGGACGAGGAATGCGGGCCTATAGGCCCTTGTCCATGCTCAATCAGGATAGTAAAATACTCACGGCAGTGCTAGCCAATAGGCTAAAGAGGGTAATTGGTAAGTTGATACACCCAGACCAAACGGGTTATGTCCCCAGAAGGAATATCACAGACAACCACAGGAGGCTGCATCATATCATTGATCACACCGAGGAAGACTCGGGCGAGCTGGCTATCGTGTCGCTGGACACGGTTAAAGCCTTTGATTCATTGCGGTGGCCATGGTTGAAAGCGACCCTGAAAGGATACGGAATGGGACCAGGATATATCAGGTGGGTCCAGATGTTATATATTTCCCCGATGGCAAGAGTTAAAACGGGAACCACAATTTCAGATAAATGGCAACTCAGCAGGGGGACCAGACAGGGATGCCCCTGGTCACCCATGTTATACATTTTCGCATTAGAGCCGCTGGCAATATGCCTGCGACAACAATACGGGGAGGTGGGGATTCGTACGATAAGGGGCACACACCTGATATCACTGTATGCAGCTGACATGCTCCTCTATTTGCGCTACCCGGAGGAGAACCAGCAACATGTGCTGGAGGTGATGGATCGTTATGCCACCCTCTCGGGCATATCGGTGAACCCCGGGAAGTCTAGCTTGTTCCCCTTAGGAAGGTATAAGAGTATCCCACTGAACAGGCTACCCATTCTGCAAATACCCTGGCAGACTGTGACATTCAGGTATCTGGACGTAAACATTTATCATAGGATAGAGACAGAGCATGAACACAATACAGAGAAAGCGATTGAGGGCATTAAGAATAGCATGGCGTTTTGGTCCAGATTACCCCTAGCCATGATGGGTAGAGCAGCCCTGCTCAAAATGGTGGTTTTGCCCAGACTCTTGCATTTTTCTGTGAATGTCCGGTACTTGATTCCCAGACGCTTTTTTGGGAGACTTCATGGCATGTGTAGGGGCTTCATATGGGGCAACTCCAGGAACAGAGTGGCCCTGTGGAAACTACAGAACACATGTGATAAGGGGGGGCATAAACCTGCCAAATTTTGAACTATATTATTTGGCGGGGCAGCTGTTGTTTGTGGCCAGGTGGTTGTCTGCAGAGGACTCGGTAGAAGCTAGGCTTTTGCAAGGCGACTCGGCTCCATACTTCTTGAGAGAGACAGTGTGGCTGCCTAAAAATAAAATGGCGGGGAGAGGGAGATTATTGGAGCTGGACTGGGAAGTCTGGCGCAGAACATGGATAACGATGGGTGACCCAGATCCGCTCTCTCAGCAGGTCCCGCTGGTGGCGTTATGTGGGAACGACTCCCAATTGTTTGAAGCAGTCTTCAGATACTGGGAACCGGTGGGCATAGCCACCCTCGGGGATATATGGCAGGAAGGGGAGGCATTGGAATTTCAGAGGTTGCAGGAGGAGACAGGAGTGCATAGAGGCCAACATATTACTTATACCAGGCTCATGAAACGGGTGAGGGAGAGGTGGCCTGAGACGGTGTTGGCAGAAGACCCTGATGCCACCATGGAAATGATGTATGATGTCTCTGAGGGTGGGCATGAAATATCCAGGATATATGAGCTCCTGAGAGCAAAGGGAGCGAAGGAGCTGCTTCAACTGAGGCAGGGCTGGGAGGAGGAGGTAGGAGAACCCATGACAGAGGGACAATGGGATAGAGCTCAAAGGTACCATAAAAAGGTGTCCCGGAATGCGAGACTCCAGCAGATCCAATTGTATGTCACCCACAGAGCTTATCTGACCCCCGGGAGAATAGCCAGGTTTGGAGGCTCGGCTATACAGAAATGCCCCAGGTGTGGGGAGGAGGAGGCGGGGCTGCTGCACATGTTCTGGGCTTGCCCTAAGGTGCACAGATTCTGGGAAGAAATGAAGACTAAAATGGCTGGGGGGGGGAGTGGTGCTTGATGTGGGGTCTGCTTGGGCATGCATGCTCGGGAATTTTCACAGGCCACGTAATTGTAAGCATATCAGCAAGATGAAGGACCTGGCCCATATCCTGGCCAAGCGCAGGATTGCAATGTGTTGGAAGGCAGCCCATAGGCCTAGGGTGGAGACATGGTGGGCGGACCTCTTGAGATGGGCAGAAGCAGAAACTACAGTATGGTTTGAAGCTGCTACCGGGGGGGGGGGAGTGGGCCCCCTGATAGCCTGGAGGCAACTGGCGACCTCTATGGCAAACCCCCACCAGGTCAATTATGAGACAGAAGACTTGGGTGAGTCTACAAGCACTGTGATTCCCGAAAATGCTCCTGTAGATGACACGGATGAGCCGGCTCAAGTTTGTGGGGAGCGAGGGGGGAGGACGGAGAATAACACTGTATAATGTTATGGTTTGATATTGATTATGAGCGTCCTGAAAAGTTGTATAGTTTGGTGTTTTGTTTGTTTAAAATAATAAAATATATATATTTTTTTAAAGTATCGGGAGAGAGCGATGATCTGCTAGGAGAGATACAGTATTCTCCCCCCTCCATTTGCAGAAAACCTTATGACACCTAGGATCCTGATGGCATACTGTCAGCCTGAGCTGAATACCAATAACACCTCATATGTACATAATACACCCATAGCACCTCCTGTCTGATGTTTTTGTGCTAACCACAAATCTCAAACAAAATCACCTTAGAAGTCCTATAAATCAAATGGACTCCAACTCCCATAAAACCTCAAGTACTGAGACGAGGAAGAGTTAATATGGATCAAAAGAAACACTAAACTGAATATGTAGGCTAGTTGTGATGAGGCCCAACTGTGCGAGACACTTAAAAATGGTATCTGCATTTTCAAGAGAGAGAAGCCGACCTGAAGAAGGAAGCAGAACCACGGGAGAAGGCAGAAGCATGGGAACGGACTGTGCTTGTGAGAACAGGTGTTCTCATACTGCTGCTTGAAGGCAGTGCTTACTGGAGTGGTACGAGGCCACAGAAGACGCAGCAGGCATCGTGGGATGACCGCTGGGGAACCGGCAGCAACAGACAAGCTACTGCAGTGTGGTAGAGTCCAGAAGCTGCAGGCTTACTGGCGAACAAGTGCAGAGTCAGTGAAAGAGCTGAGAGAAGGTCTGCAGAGCGGAGAACCCCATCCCGAAGTGAAAGCTCCACAGCAATGTACCACAGGTCAGAGGCACTGCCAGACACCGGTGAGTCTGCTCACAGATGTTGGGGACCTCGGGGCATTCTGACAGGAATATAAGCCATTAAGAACTAATTTTGAATATCGACCTAGTAGAAAACAAAGACCGAATTTCCCAAATCCTCATGTATGAGATGTCAATATGGGGAAGACTGGAGCAAGTATTGCCACAAGGCATTGAATACCAATGAAGGAATTAAAAGATACAACTTGAGCAAGTCTTCCCCTTAAGCCAAGAAAGTATAAACAGTAAAGCAAAGAACTGTGCTATACCGAAAGGCAGTGAGAATATTAAAAAGAAGCCCTGGTGAAAGAACCACATCAGGCAGTAAGCAATTGGGGGAGAAGATACCTGGCAGGAGAGTATACCAGGGATCTGCAGACCCCAGAAAGGGATTCCTGGCAGGGGAGTATACCAGGTAATCCATTGAAAGAAAAAGAGGATATAGACATTGTGCCAAGATAGATACCTGGCATCAGAGTACACCGGGAGATCTGATAAACCTACTAAATGCCTCCTAGCAGGGGCGTATACCAGGAGGTTCTCCAGAAGAATTTATTGTTTTGAAAGAGAATTTTTTCCACCCTTGAGAAGGGGTTGCTTTAAAGAGACACTTTTGCCATCCTACCTGAGACATCCAGGGAACGCCCCCTATGGATTCAAGGATTATTTTGTGAAATCTATCCATCTGCTTTTGAACACTTTTCAGCAAACTTACATCAAAGAAACTTTCCTTATGCTGAGATACAGATTGATCTTTATTTTTAGTTTCCTAGGTAGGGATGGGGACATAATGGCCTTTATCCAACCCTTTTATATTAATAAAGATGTCTGTTGTTGAAAACAATAACCCTTTGTGTCTGCTTCTCATTTCTGACCCCTCACAGAGGACTAAACCATACTTTTCCATTTGCTGCTATAGGGGGAGAAGAAGAGCTGTTGCTTTCTGATACCCGATTACACAGCCATATTGATGCACCATAGTAGGGTTTTGATTGATATTTGGTTACAATTTGCTAATGAAGACAAGTGACACGGCAAGGGGGTAGTTGCAGTAATGTTAATCATTGTGGAAATGAGGGCATCTACACCATGGGTGGAGGGCAGGAGTAACATTTATAATATTTATCTGATATTATTTGTGGTTTATTCATATGTTATGAAATATCCTTCTACTTTCTTCTTGTTGTTTAGTCAGTGTCCAGTGTAAGCAACACCATTGCATGTTTGTTATTGTGCTTTTGTATAGTGCTAAATCACCACCTTAATTCCAGTGTGAATCCGTGTCCGCAAATGGCTTATTGTGCTCCTGAACGGGGAGGCCAGGCTTTAGTCTGCTGGAATGAGCATGAAAAGGGGTGTAAGGTAAGAGGGCTGAAAGTGGGGAATGTGTGTTAGTCACAAAATATGTATGCTAATTTCTCGAGTGGGGCGATTAAAATAATGTGCTGTGATAACATATAGTATGAGAATGGTTGATTTTCAGATGAGTTAGGGGCTCAGGTCATGCTCAGGCAATCCTGGAAGATATGTAGGTTTAATTATTTGACCATGTTTATAGTAGGTATGCTATGTTATGGTACGGAATTTATAAAGCGTGAAGGCATCTAGGTGCTAAAACGAGCAAGCAAGCTGGGATAACAGAAGACAACCATGCTTAAAAAAGATGGGTTTTCTGAAGCTTACGAAATTGCAAATGATCTACAGTGCCTTGTAGATCAGCTGGTAGGGAGTTCCATAACGTAGGAACCAGAACCGAGAAGGAGCGTCACCCTGCTCGGGTACTATGATGTTTTGGGATTTTGGGATTTTTAACAGAGTTTGTGAAGAAGAGCGCAGCATTCTAGCTGGCCTGTAAATACTCAGCTTAGTACCAAGATAGTTAACACGGGTACCCAGTGAAAAGATATTTTTCGAAAGATCTTTTCACTAAAAGGTCACTTTAGAAAGACCACTCAGTGACTGTACATAGCGGTCTTTCTAAAGCGAACTGTCACTCCCCTGCCGCACATGAGTGCACGTAGGGGCTGACAGGCTCTGCAGGACCAGAACACGGAGGGCGAGGAGAACAGGTAAGTGTGTGTGTGTGGGGGGGGGCGGAGTGCCCGCGTGCATGTGCATTGGTGTGTGTTTTGTATGCATGTGTTTTGTTTTAGGGAGTTTGGGGGGCTGGTGGGGATCTGGGCTGAAATCCCACGGGAGAGGGTTAGGGGAGGAGCAAGGGGTTGAAATCCCACAGGCTAGGGTGGGGGGAGAACAATGGAAGGTTCAGGGGAAAACACTCAGAATATTTGTTTTTAAATGGGAAACCTCATTTTAGAAGTCTCAAGAGAAAAAGACATTTAGAATAACGGTTTTCCTATCAAAAGTAAATCGGTCTTTTTGTCTTGAGACCTTTAAAAAAAGTTAATTACACATAGAATCGTTGGCACCGGCCTTTTAAACGGCACGGTGCTTAATACAAAGTATCTAAATCCGACTGATTACAGGAAGCCAGTGCAGCTGATGTAGGAGACGCATGGACTTGGATAGTCTCAGGGCCCCAATGGCCAACCGAGCTGCCACATTTTCAAAGATCTGCAAACGTTTGACATGAGAGGATGGTTGCCTCAAGTAGATCCGATTGCAGTAGTCCAAAGACCCCTTGATAGAAGAGGTCACTACTTTGGCACGGGATTCAGGAGGGATCAAAGTCAAAATCATCCTCTGTACCTTCAGCTTAACAAATCCAGCGTGACAGGCAGAAGAGACGTGCGCTTCTCTGGAGCCACATGGGAGCAGTTTTTACCCCCAGGCTCTTAACTGATCCAGCAGAAGTAGGACAGGCCCCAGAGAATCTGGCCAGTAGTCGCTACTCCAATTTGGCTTAGAATTGAGAGAACGCACAACAAGAATCTGTTTTGTCCCCATTCAACTTTCCTCGCAATCCACTCACCAATAGAAAACAAACAGTTTTGTGTTTTGGAGGGAGGACCAGTAGTACTAGAGTTATGACGAATGAGGACCTGTGTATCATCTGCATGGGTATAAAAGTACACTCCATGTTCCGCTTACAGATCAGCTAAAGGACGCGAGTACTGATTAAAATGAAGAGGAGACAGGGCAGAACCCTGGGGAACACCACAAGTCAACACCAATGGGGTATTTGGGCGTCTGTGCTGGGTGACACTCCTATTCTGGTGACAGTGGTTAGAAATCTTGGAGTCTATCTCGCTTTCAATGCCACCCCAGGTGTGTGCAGTCCTTGGTTAAAACTGGTCATTTTTTGCTTAAGGTGCTCTGCAGGGTCCTACCTTTTCTACTTACTCATCTGCGCCTTACGGTAGTCGCCTCATTAGTTACGAGTCGCTTACACTACTGCAATGCCCTGTTTCTGGCTCTGCCTATAGGCCTGATACATCAGCTGCAGCTTCTGCTGAACCTTGCTGCCCGGATTGCAACTTCTACCCCCTCTATCCTTTATATCAGTCCGGTACTACGATCCCTTCACTTGCTTCCGGTGGCCAAAATGGTCGTACTTCAATGTCTCTGTTTGGTCCACGGCGTACTATCACCTGAGGCAGATTTTCTTCAGGATAATTCATGCCTTACATCCCGGGGCAGTCACTCTGCCCCGGTAACGCCTGTCTGGTTGTCATCGCTAAATTCCGTCTTTGTATGGTTGGTAGCCAGGCCTTCTCATCATGGCCGGTAAGTTGCGGAATGATCTCCCAGTAGCCCTTGCGTCCTGAGAATCATCTGCAATTCCGGTGCTCACTTCAAACTCTGCTATTCTAGTTCTGGGTTGGCCAAGCTCACTGGTCCTAATCGTAGCGCCACAATGCCCTCTGAGTGAACGTGCGTGGTAATAGTGTCATTAGCATAACCTAACATCCATAACATACGTAAAGCACATTTAACATCTCTTATTTCTGGTGGTTGTTATTTAAACAAAGATGTAAAGGAATTTAACTTAAAAAGGTTTAACACTTTGGGCTCCAACACCCATGAAGCCTCAAGTACTGAGATGAGGAAGAGGGAGTCCATGTGGAATGAGGGTAACATCAAGTTAACCTTCCAGACTAGTTGCCATACTAATAATCAGCTGCGCGGGACATTTAAACCTGAGGAACAGCTGCATGTTAGGAGAAGAGAGGAAAGCTGCAGAGTAAGCGAATCAGGAAGTGGACCTAACAGCAGAAGCAGACACACAGACAAGCTGTGCTGGGAGAGCCAGATGCTTACAGGCAACCCTCTGGGAGTGGAGTAAAAGTGCAGTGGACACCTGGGAAGGACCGCTGGAAGGTAGACAGCTGCTGCAGGAGATGCGATCCTGTGGGCCTGTTTCGGTTCCATCGGTAAGTTGGTGAGAAGCCGACACGGTCTGCTAGGCAGGGGAGGTCTTCCTAAAGACAGAACTTTGCCACAGCTCCATGTTACACCGCTGAGTTGGCCCAGAGAAGTAGGGGGGTGTCCCGGCATTGTCAGCAAACTTAGGAACAATTGAATAACTATTTTGGTTACTGATCAATTAGATTGGAAAGGCAAAAGTTGTACAAATCTCCTTATATGAGATGTCAATTTGGGGAAACCTGGAACAAGCATTGCCACAAGCCAAAAGAGAGAGAGATAGATATATTTTTGTATTTTTTTTTATTGACACTTGGCATTGGTAAAACAGCACATACACATATTAAACAGTAGAGAATGGCAAAAGTACAATACAATTCTACAGTATACAGTGATCTACCTTCGTATCAATACGGTGGAAGACAATTGTTAACCAGTTCTTGGCGAGGAATTCCCCTTAGCCAGATACATACGGAAGTCGGACCATTTGTCTTTCCGGCGACTAGTACTAGGCATAAAGCTAATGTACAGATTCTTCATATCATTAGCCCAGTCAACATCACTAATATCTCTCCCGTGGAAGGATGTTTGTGTCCATCTCAGAAGAAAAGCTCTCTTAGCCAGCAATAGACCCAGGTTCAGGAATCTGCGCTGAACTACACACAGGCTCCCTGTGTATCCAAGTATACAGTCACAAGCAGTTGGTACCAGTTTATTCCCTAATATATCAGATAGTGTAGTTTTGACAGCTTCCCAATAGTCCTACAGTTTAGGGCAAGACCACAGCATGTGAAGCAAGTTTGTATTTCCGTCTGTACATCTAGAGCACACATTTAGCCTATCAGTTTGGAACAAGTTTAACCTTGATGGGGGGGTGGGGTGGAGTACAATCTGTTCACAGTTTTGAAATGAATACGTCTATATTTAGAATTTAACGAGTCGGGATAGTGCGGCCTTTTTTCCCATCCCTCATATTATTTAAATAAAGAAATTGTGAAACACTGTGTCGGTCTCCCCACAGTTACCATACATGCACCTTTCCTGGTAGCATTATCATTTATATCCACTATCTCTTCTATGCGATGGTATGTGCACCTTTCCCATTGCATCGAATCTGTCTGCATGCTTGAGCACTTTTACATTCTGCTTATGAGTTCTCAGTCAATGCTAGGGTATGTGTACTTTTACATACGGCTACTAATCTGTGTCCTGCATCTAAAATGGCACCCTCCTCTTGGCTGCTGTTTTTAGTTTTGGATATTAGGTTGTGCTTAGGTGCCCCCAATAAGCCACAACTATAGACTTGGAGTACAGCAAGAAGGGAGATAGGTTGTGAGGAGGGATACAGAGCCTATGGGTGTTTGGTTATTTACTCACCCATTGACTGCCACTGACAGTGCTAATGCCTACGGCCATTCCCACCCACTACAGGCCCCTCCCTACCCAAAACATATCCTCCTAGGATCACTGTGAGCTAGCTTTTTCAAGCTGTAACATCAAACTTTGGCCTGCCATTGTTCTTGCTGAATAGTCAGAGAGTAAATAGCTTAATTGCAGTTGTAAATGTCTTACTGGTGCGATAAACATGTGTTGCGTGCCTTCAGCCACTTGATCTATAAGCATCACACATGTCCTTGCACTGAAGACTTGTTAAAAAGAAGCATTGGCAAAGCCTACAGTTTTAACTTCTGTATAGTTATTTTCCAGGCACTGATATCACGTGCCCAGGTACTCTGACAATTTTGCAGCTTTGTCTTATAGCTAGGTGGTACCTTATGGCAATGCCTATCTCATGCCTGCACAGAAACCAAAACAGTTGACTTTGTCAGTGCTTGTTCAAATGCATCCTGTACCCTCGTTGTGTACTGTTGGTGTTGCCCTTGAAATGCCACTTCTTTGTTATTGTGATTATAGCAAGTCCGAAGAGGGTAAGCTTACTGGAAGGAAGTACCCACGCATATTTAGATTGCTTTGGGGCAGCATATTAAGCTATGCCTTGGGATGGCATTAGGAGGTTGAGTGGTGGAGTGACCCTAGATTCTGGATCCCCTCAATTTGTTGGTTCGGGAGGGACCCCAAGGCATCTGCTCCCCGGACCCCAACATTTTTTAATTAAGCCCGCAGTGTCATGAACCTTTCTTTTTCGAGCAACGTATTAATGTGACGAGTATTGTCCGTCTACTTCCTAGCAATACTCTAAGGGGCGCTTTCCTTGATATACATGTTGTCTTCTTTCAGCTGCTGCTAGTTCTCATCAGAGTACAGCTGGGGGACTCGATCTCGCTGAAATGTTGAAGAAGCTTCAGGACGAGGAATCCCGGAGCTCCAACATTGACATTGGAGATGTCATTTCAGTCCGCGGGGTTATCAAAATCTACAGAGAACAACGCGAAATAGTGTCATCAGTATACCGTAAGAAATATCCTCTCTACACATCTATTGAAGTGATATGTTTTTCTCATCTATGCTTGCATGGCCGTTCGATACCCACGGCATTCACATCCGCAGGTTTATATATTTGACCCCATGTGTGCAGGGCCATCTTAAGCACTTTTGGGGTCCTGGGCACGGACATCTTTGGGGCCTCCCTCCACCAAACCAAAAAAAATGAAGTGATTCAAAATTAGCATGTTTACTCCCATTAAGTCCCTTACCCTCTTCATTCTTGCTCTGATCAGAATGAGAAACAAGTAGCATTTGAAGGCAAACATTAGCAGTCTACGAAGAGGTTACTTCTGTTCTAGTATAGACACAGGAGACTTTTTAATCAATAACCTCCAGGATGGTGTGCAGCCAGTATTATTAATGCAGGGCCGTATGTAAAGGGTACATGTAACCCCGAATAGAGAACTTCATTATGTGCCTTACAGAATGCAAAAGTGCTCACTCATAGGTAGAGGAGACCAATATGAAGGAAGGAGAAAGCTACACATACCATAGCATGGATAGTGGATGCAGACTAGAAGCTACCAGGATGGTGTCTGTATCCAGACAGACTGAGATTAGAAGTGGGACATTGTTTTCAAATAGTGTTGTCATTAGAGATAAAAGGAACATGTGCCTGTAGTGTGCAATTTATCAATTTATAGTGTAAGCAACACTGTAGCCAGTGAAACCATGAGTGCGGCTTTTTTGAAGATCATATCTTGAAAAGGAAATCACTCTGCATGGCTCACAATTTTGAAAGGTTTAGGGAATGGCAATTTTGCAAGGTTAGGTAATAAAAGATTAAATGAGATGGCCAGGATCACACATTGGTTCAGTGGTGAAGCTGTGATGTGTGCCAACTCAGCAATTTCTGCATTTGAACACTTTCTTTTCCAGTTCTTACCATGAACTAAAATAATCTAATTTGATAAAACTGACTTGGAAAGTGCACAGATCACGTTACCAAACATGACCATTTAAAAAAACTAAATATTATAGAAGGTTGTTACGCAAAATGGGAATTATTCTAGCTTCATTGTCTCCATCATTAAGGGAAGTTTATAAGTACCAGCATACCAATTGATGTGATTTAACAGATATAATCTGGGGTTGTCTTTTGTATTTTAAAGCATTAAATACTTCCAAACCACGGATTTGTGAAATTGTTATTTATAAATTGCAGAAAAACCTTTTTGTGTGAAACGAGCAGACCTTAAAAATGCTTGTCTGAGGCCTGCAACATCTGGTCAGTTCTCTTCAGTCTACGACTCCTTCCACTCAAATGGCCTATGTACGAAAAAAGATCAACTAATGGCCAGTGGTCGAGGTGGGCAGTAGCGCTGTTCCTCTACTTTTTTTTAAAATGAAGATTTACTGTTCCTATACTTTTATTTTAAAAAGAAACCATTCTGGAATGGAAGTGTAGGAAGAAGTTGAAGCTTGCTTTGCAGTGCACTGAAGGTTCACTTAAACAGCAGGCACATTTGTTTGTGGGGTTATATATTGAGCGTGGGGCGGAACTTGGCGATGGGGTGGAACTTGGCGATGGGGTTTCTCCAGCATTGGATCTTTCATGGATTCACATGCTTAGAATATCCCCGTAGTCAGACTGGGAACCCTCGGTACACATATATAGTCGTTTCCTATAGGAAAAAACTTCTGACACTTGTGTGTCCTATCCACATCTACGTCCTCCCCGAGGACGTCCACGCATGCCCCATAGGACGTAATGGTATAAAAGCCCCGCCCCTGCGCGTCCCGTCAGATTTAAACCGTCTCCAAAGATAGTGGGATCTCCTCGCGTAGTCTCTACTTTCTAGGCTATCGTTGAAATTACTCGCTGGGTTGACCGAACGAGCCTCTGAGGTTTTTTGGTCTTACCAGAATGTCGGGCAAACCGTTGTTTCGCCCGTGCGCCACGTGCGGATTGAAGAAGGTTTACGAGGGGGACGGCCATCTAGATTGTATTTATTGCCTCCACCCTCACCATTCCGCAGACCAGTGCGAAATATGTAAGGGTTTTTCTCAGAAAACCCTGAAAGATCGGAATCAGCGACTGGTGTCATGGTTAAATGACGGGGCGGGAGCATACCCTCAGTCGGAGGTGGGCTCCGTGCGCAGCGTCGCCTCGACGAAAACATCAGGAGCCCCGCGCCGTTCAACCTCGTCGGAACCACCGGCAAAGAAGACTCGACCGGCGGAAAGGGATGTTCCACGAAGCCACTCTTCCAAGGAGTCTTCAAAAGAATCTTCAAAAAAGATACCATCATCATCGTCGAAAAAACAAGGGAAGGAAAGGCCAAAATCCTCCTCGGGCGATCCTCATAGATCTGCCACGAGTAGAGAATCGGATAAACGCAGGGAGAGCACCGTTAAGGCGGGACCGCCTAAGCCACCTGCAGGCCCACCGTCGACGATGACGAACCAGTCAGTGCCCTCACTGCCTCTGACGCAGTTGGGTTCCCCCGTCATCAACCCGATGACGACGGCGACGATGTCCTCGTCGACCGAAGTTCTGGCCTGGAGACCAGAAGTTTTTGATATGGGGTTGCCAGACACGTTACTGCAGGAACAAGCAGTGTCGATTTCCTCGAAGGAAGACGACGGTTTCAGGATTGCGGGCCCGGAAGACCTTGGGCTACGAGCCAAGTCGCCATCAGGAGCAACCTGCTCTCAGGTATTTACCAATACTCCAAACGCTCAATCGGCCCTGTCCATGGAGGTCCTGTCCTCCTTACACTCGCTGCTAAAATCATTGGATGAAAGGCTTCCACCTGTGGCGTCGACATCCCCCGTCGACGAACCCGGCCCATCACACCGTCCAACCAAAACGAGTGGAATTCCGGTGACTCCAGTAGTCCAGGAGGAGGGTGAGCTTTCGGACTCTTTATCTGACCGTGGGTCAGCATCGGATATCTCCCTGTCTCCATCTAGGGATCCATCCGGGGTTTCGGATGTGGAACTGGAAACACCAAAGAGCCCCGCTCATCCATCGCCACCAGACGATATTGGCGCTTTTCACTCAATGATGGAAAAAGCATGTAAGGAGTTTGGCCTGGCCCAGCAGGAGGAGAAAAAGGACTGCTTTCTATTCGATCATATGGGTAAGAATAGACGCTCAATATTCTCAATACCCATTTTAGATCATGTCTGGAAAGAGGGTGTTCAAACCATGCGTCACCCGTTTTCTGAACCGGCCGTCAAAGGCCGCATTGAAAAGAAATTTAAAGTGCCAGACTCTACCCCGAAGTGTCTTTCGTCCCAACCTACACCTGATTCAGTGGTGTTGGCAGCGGCGACGAGGAAAGCCAAGGCTCAACACAAGTTTTCTACCCCTCCGGATAATGAGGCAAGACGCCAAGACGTGTTTGGTAAGAAGGTTCTTTCCGTGGGTGCTGCAACTGTGAAAGCAGCCAACTCTCTGGCTATTGTGGCCAGGTACGACAGGGAGATGTGGCACAGACTGGCCCCTATACTGGACCACCTTCCGGAGGAACATAGAAGAAGGGCGATGTCTCTGGTACGAGAGGGCGAAGAGGCGTCGAATCATGCTATTAACATAGCGGTGGACCTGGCAGATTCGGGTTTTAAGCAGATAAACAACGGCGTTGTTCTAAGACGCCAGGCTTGGCTTAAGTGCACCAACTTCAGACCCGAGGTGCAGTATAAGGTATTGGACATGCCCTTCGAAGGTGACCTTCTTTTCGGAGAAAAGGTGGATGAGGCCTTGAAGGGCATGAAGGAGGATTCGGATACGGCACGGTCGTTGGGTGCTCTTCAAGGTGGTAAACACTTTCGATCCTTTCGTCCCTTTAGAGGGGCATCTGGCAACTCAAGATTTTCTACACCCAGGGATAGATCCTTCGGCAGATCGGCGTACCCTTCCCAAGGATATAGACGCGCCTCTCAAAACTCAAGCCGGCGCAGAAACTTCCAGTCATCCAAGAGACGACCGACCTATTCGTCGTCGACGAGCAAACAGAAAGACCAGCAATGACGGAAAGCGCACCGTTCTGGGAGGAAGAGTGTCAAGCTGGGTCAAAGAATGGGAAAACATCACAACAGATCAGTGGGTGTTGGACACAGTGAGGTACGGACATTCTCTACTAATCAAATGCAAACCTCCAAAGTGTCCACCTATACCCCTACCCCAACCACATCTGGACAATTTGCTGCAGGAAGTAGCACTTATGTTACAGAAAGGTGCCATAGAGTTAGTCCCTGCATCGCAGAAAGGCCAAGGGGTATACTTGCGGTGTTTTGTGGTAAAAAAGCCGAACGGAAAATGGCGTCCCATTCTCGACCTACGCGACCTCAACGAGACCTTACAGAACCAGAAATTCAAAATGCTCACGCTGCAGGAAGTGATCAGGTCTGTTAAAGTGGGAGATTTTTTGGCATCTCTAGATCTGCAGGACGCGTACTTCCACATCCCTATGTGTCAAAAACACAGGCAGTTTCTGAGGTTCATGGTAGGTCAGACACACTACCAATTCGCAGTGCTCCCGTTTGGTCTCAAATCCTCCCCAAGAACGTTCACAAAATGTTTGGCGCCCGTGGCAGCCTGGCTGAGAAAGAAAGGGCATCATGTATACCCGTACCTCGATGACTGGCTGGTGAGGGGGATCCTCCTCGGCGTCGACCAACGACAGCGTACAGGCTACCTTACAGCTTCTGCAACGACTGGGGTTCGCAGTGAACTTCGAAAAGTCCTCTCTAAGGCCATCAAAGAACTTAAAGTTCTTGGGAGCTCAATTCGAAACCCAGTCGGGAATAGTGAAGCCTTCCTTAGACAGAATGTCAAAGATCAATCGGCTGACGAGTCAACTACGTCTACATGGCACACTCTCAGTGAGAAAGTATGTGGCGATCCTAGGTTCCATGGCTTCCTGCATCCATCTAGTAGCCAACTGTCGATTGCTCATGAGGCCGCTTCAGGAATTCCTAGCGGACAGATGGAAGCAGTCCACGGGTCGGTGGTCGGACAGGCTAACCGTCGACGACGATGAAATCATCCGAGCCCTCCAATGGTGGAAAAGCTTTCACAACCTGGACAGAGGGGTTCCTCTACAAGAACCCGAATTTCAGAATACCATCATCACGGACGCATCCCTGACGGGCTGGGGAGCACACATGGACAACCACCAAACCCAGGGCAGATGGTCTCCCACCGAATCACGCCTACCTATCAATGTACTGGAACTGAGGGCAGTGAGATGGGCCTTGAAATCATTCCTCCCACATATCAAGGGGTCGAGAGTGAGAGTGCTGACAGACAACACGACAGCCATGTTCTACTTGATAAAACAAGGAGGCACGAGATCCAGGACCCTTTCTGTGGAGGCTCAAAAGGTATGGCATTGGGCTTTGAAACACAACATATCTATAGTGGCTCACCATCTCCCAGGAGTGAAGAACGTACAAGCGGATTCCCTGAGCAGGAGCATGGCTCAGATACACGAGTGGGAGATGGACACCATTCAGCTGCAAAGAATCTTCTAAAGGTGGGGTCACCCCTCAGTCGATCTCTTCGCAACGAAAGAAAACAAGAAATGCGAGCAGTTCGCGAGCAGATGGCCTCAGAAAGGATCCCTAGGGGAAGCGTTCTCATTTTCTGTACGCCTTCCCTCCGTTTCCCCTTATACGGAGGACAATACAGTGGATTCGCAGATACAAATGCCGGGTCATTCTGGTGGCACCGTATTGGCCGAGACAACCGTGGTTTTCCGACCTACTACACCTATCGTTGGAACAACCGATAACTTTCCAGAAAGTTCCGAATCTCCTATCCAGGGACAAGGGAACAGTGTGGCATCACAATCCGGACAGCCTCAACCTGACGGCATGGCTCCTGACTTTGCAGAATTTGGCAATTTGAAAGTCTCGTCGGATTGCCAAAAAATTCTACAGGCGGCTAGGGCTCCTTCCACTAACAAGTCATACATATGCAAGTGGCGAAGGTTCTGTATGTGGTGGCAAACACAGCACGAAATTCGGCCTGGGGAAGTAATTCCTGAACAAATTTTACCATATCTTCTGCACCTAGCAGGGAGTGGGCTATCCTCGTCATCCATCAAGGTGCACCTGGCGGCCATCTCAAGGTTCACGAGAAGGCGACATTCCGCACCGTTATTCAGCGACAGACTGGTAAAACATTTCATGAGGGGTCTCTTTAGAACTTTTCCCCCTACGAAGCGGTTCCCACCGTCGTGGAGTCTAAATGTGGTGTTGGCGGCTTTAATGAAACCTCCTTTCGAACCAATGTCCTCTTCATCCATGCAGTTCCTATCGTGGAAGCTGGCTTTCTTAATTGCCATTACGTCAGCTAGAAGAGTGTCGGAATTACAGGCATTAGTCATAGACCCTCCATATATGAGATTCTTTAAAGATAAAGCGATACTATCAACTAATCCTACTTTCATCCCGAAAGTACCGACGGTCTATCACAAGCACTCGACCATTGCTCTCCCTACTTTCTTTGCGACCCCGTCGTCGACGGCGGAAAAGGCTCTTCATACGCTCGATGTGAAAAGAGCGTTAAAGTTTTATCTGCAAAGAACGCAGGAACTCAGAACTACCAGACAGCTGTTCATTGCATATGGTCCGTCGACGAGAGGAAGGGCAATCTCCAAGCAAGGACTGGCCCGATGGGTCTCGTCGGCAATTGCTTTTAGTCACTCCAAGGCCGGGAGACCCATACAAGGGCACCCTAGAGCCCATTCCACGAGATCGACAGCCTCCTCCGCGGCGCTGTGAGCAGGAATTCCTCTGACAGACATCTGCCAGGTGGCGGCATGGTCAGTCCCACACACGTTCACACGCCATTACTGCCTGGAAAGGCAGCATGCGGATGAAGTACAGATGGGAAGGGCAGTTCTGCGCCATCTGTTTCAATGAGGTAAGCCAAAAACGGTGAAGCTTTTGTCTTTTGCCTTGTCTATACTGGTTCTTTAGTGTGTAGGTTTTGAGTAGAAATATATATATATATGTATGTATGATGAATATGTATATATCGGAAAATATGTTGCTGCTTATGTGCCTATATAATTAGGTTTTGGGGTGTTTTGCGGTGTATGTTGCATTGCATTCTCACCTCCTTCTTTTAGGATACTGCTATACAATCTATTCTAAGCATGTGAATCCATGAAAGATCCAATGCTGGAGAAGGGAGTAGTTTCTTACCTGTAACTCCATTTCTCCAGCATTGGTATCTTTCATGGATTCACATGCGCCCACCAGCCTCCCCGAAATGCAAGGTGCAAGATATGTGCATAAACAGGTTTCCCCCTTTCTTCTTTGGAGGGGTCGAAATCTGACGGGACCCGCGGGGGCGGGGCTTTTATACCATTACGTCCTATGGGGCATGCGTGGACGTCCTCGGGGAGGACGTAGATGTGGATAGGACACACAAGTGTCGGAAGTTTTTTCCTATAGGAATCGACTATATATGTGTACCGAGGGTTCCCAGTCTGACGACGGGGATATTCTAAGCATGTGAATCCATGAAAGATACCAATGCTGGAGAAATGGAGTTACAGGTAAGAAACTATTCCCTTGTCGGGTGTGGGGGGCACACCAGCAGTGAACATAGTTCCACTATTTCTTTTCAAACACGTCGACCACTGGTAATGGGCTAAACAATGCCACCAGCATGCGAGAAGGCAATCTTCACAGAAGACAGCACAGTAATGTAAGAGATATTAAATGATTTGACCAGGATCACCATATCGTCTGCTGGCAAAGCCACGATACAAGCATGAACGCGTTGGTTCCACAGTCTTGAATTTGGATACTTATTCACCACTTGGTCTACACGTTTATGATCATCATTGGAGGTGATTGCCTAGGTTTTACAACACCCCATATGAACAAACCAATTTCTATACCATCATACAGATGACATGTTAGTTTTTATAGCAACTCCTATCTGGTGCAGGTACATTGCTGATAATAGCACCTGTTGTGTTGCAAAACCAAGTACATATGCAGACAGGTTTATAAACTTCAAACATAGGAAAGGCTCAGCCAGCCTTGCTGGAATGTGCTATTCTAATCTTTCATATGAACACATGTCTCTGCAATGAGTGCTTAACACACTAAGCTAACTTCTGAACCATTGTGGCACTCAATATATCAATATGCATTTCAACCTTTGCTATTGCCCATGATCAACATAATTCCCTCAGGAAGTAAAGAATGCTACAGGAGGTGTGCCATAAGGAACACACATACTATGTATACCACAGTGAACACAGAAAGCATTACATGATGAATTGATCAAGGTAGACTGCACTTGTCAAAATAGAAAGGCAATAGGTTTAGAGCCTCAGCAGCATGCCGTAAAATATCCTGACGTGTGCTATTTAGGTCTGGTGAACAATGGAATCTTACTTCTTTAGATCAGGCAGCCTTGTGGGGCCCCCTCCAAGGTGGGGGCCCTGGGCAAGTGCCCCTTTTGCCCTCCCATAAAAACGTCTCTGCATGTGTGGAGACCTTCCCAGCAAGCTGCCCCGAATCACGTGTACATTATGATTTGAAAATCCTTTATCGTGGCCTTGGACAGGTCAGTACTGACCTTATCAATGGAGATCTTTTCAAGTAATAGTTTATGATGCACATTATTTTAGCACGCCAGCCACTGACTAGTTAAGCAAGGGCTCCTCTTAATCAGAGTTCAGAACGGATTCACTTGCTGTGCACATATAAATGAACTGTAGTTAAATGGGCTGTTTGCAGGGATGCAGTGGTTTGCCTCTTGTCAACAGGACGGTAGACAGATTCTGTTACTCTGCTGAAATAATAAGGTGCTTTAAGGTAATACGAATCTTAACATCCCCATCATATATTTACCTCCACTTAAAATTTCCTTCCACCTTGTAATGGAATGCTTTGGGAAAAACTTTTTATACTGGGACAAGTTTATTGTATATTGTGGACATATATTCAATACATGCCATTCCTTCCTTCCCACCTTTTTTTCTTCAGTGGACCATTGTACTGTTCTCCTTAATCCTGGGTACTTTTCTTCAGCCTTTGGGGGAAGTAGCTGACTGTCCTTTCCCCATTTCCTAGACCTATAAGTGGGCATCGTCTGTGTTAAGCATTTCCCAGTATTACACCTATTATGTTGACCATCTGCCATCTGCTTCTGGCTGACCGTTTATTTTACTACATTTATAATGAGAGTAGCTTAACGTATGGCACTTAGAATAATTTAAAAGTAACACTGGGTTACACTCTACATTTTATTTTAATGTTATTGTTTAAAGCACGGACCTAGCTCGAGAGCAGCAGCGCGCTGTACAGGGTGTAGGTAGCCAGCATTTGGCCTGGAATCTCTTAACAGTAGCGCAGTACTGTGAGTTGAGGTCTATTGCACCAGTATGTGGATACATTGGAATTAGTCTTTGGTCAGGTGTTGTTGAGCCATGTTTTTAGAGATTTGTGAAATTGGAGAATTGTGGGGGCATTCCCAGCCCACACCGGGGAACAAGTTCCAGTGGGTGGGTGCGTGACACGAGAAGGATTGTTTGCGGGTCCTCCCTTTGCGGATGCAATGTGATTCAAGCTGGACGAGCGTGTGCCACCAGATATGTGGCGCTAAGCCGTCAGGTACGCTGACTGATGTGCTACTCGTGACTGCTTTGAAGATGATAAATGCAGTCTTGAACAATATCCTGGCCTAGAGAGGAAGCCAATGTAGTTCACGTAGAATGGGGGTGATTCTGTCAAATTTCCGTGCTCCCGTAATAACACATGCTGCATCGTGGTGGAAGGTTTTTAGGGGAGCCAAGTGAGCAGCTGGGAGCCCTGTAAGGAGAGCATTTCCCCCATCGATGTGCAAGACCACAAGGGCCTGCACTACGGTCCAGAAGTCCTGCAGCGGGATGAGGGGTTTGATTTTTCGAAGCGTAGAGATTCGGAGCCAGGATGTTTGCGCCTTCTTGGCTGTGTTTTTCTGGAAGAATAGGCTGCTGTCAATGATGAAGCCTAAGGATTTTTCTGAGTCAGAAATTTGTAGATCAAATCATTTTAGGCGCATATCATTGAGCCATTGTTGGACAAGTTGTTTTTGACGGGCGGACCCATGAGGACAAATTCATTAGTTGGAGGTAAGCAGTCGACATCCAGAACCGGATGATGGCAAGGTAATCGCAAATGCATATCTGATGCTAACCGAAGTGCTATCAATGCCGTTAGTCTGTGCTATCTAACGTTTGGGTAATCGCCTGTCACCTAGTCTTATATGTTTTAGTTGAAGCATCAGTATTCCTGATAGATTCTTAGTAATTTATATCGACACAATGGTTTGTATGGGGCAATTCGAAAAGTGATTCACCCATAATTAATTTACATACAAAATAAGCCATGGTTGTTCGACATTTTGGAATAGTTGTTTGACCGCTCCATTACCTCTGAACAAACCCATCTAAAAAGTGCCCTAATCATTATGGTTATGTGAAGCATATACATGACCATTGTATGGGAGTACAGGTCTTTAGGACCCCCCTCCTCCACATTGCCCACCTACGTGAGGCTCATGACTAGTCGGCAGCCCCCCATGCACCTGGGCCTGGGAAGCAGGGTGGCTGCGGATCGACACGTGAGACTGCACGGCTCACCTTGTAACATAACATAGACACCATTTTGTAATACACTTAGACTCCATTTTGAGTATACTGAACGCAGGCCTTAGTAGAACAGTCTGCGTACAGAAGCTGCAGCTCAGCCCCCACCTGACCCCGGATAAGAGAGTTCTGCACTTCCCCCCAGCCTCCTCCCCATGGCAGATCCGCTGAAGGCCCGTTCTCGCGAGCAACTAGATGCGAACAAGTAACAGAACAAACACTGTATCATTTACCTTCCGCAGTACATCACTGCCCTGGAGGTGACTGGACTTTTAGTTGGGGTCTGGAAAAGAACAGTTGTCCCTATCAAGTATACCCCGGCCCTGTGCCTAACCCCTGCGCTTGTGATATATGGTGCTCATGACCCCCAACCCAGCTCCCCCAGATGAAGCGTTGAACATGAATGATAAACTCCCGAGTCTCGCAGTCTTATCTATGCAGCTAAGATGTTTGTTAAAAAGTTTTGAAACCTATAATGCCAGTTACTCGTATTAAAGCGATGTGACCCCCGCCCACCCCAAGACACCTTCGTGTTCTGGTGCCTAACGTATGGCCACTCGAGAATCCGTCTTGTACTGACCAATGTTTGCTGCTATTGTAAAAAGAGTAACGGAAAAGCAATATACAAAATGCTCGCGTATGATGTGATAGAAAATGTTGTAATGCATGTGAGCCACCTAAGGCTCACATGCATAAGGCTTACTGTAATCAAAATGTTAGGTTAATAGGTTGTTTCCTTGCTCCTGAGCATATAACCCAGCCTGATTAGAAGCTTAATGTTGCATTTTATCACTGAACTCCATGCATTAACAAACCTGGTACAATCTCACGCTTCTGTATGTTCACCTTCCTCATGAGTTTCAAGCATCAGACTGACTAACGTTATGTAATGTAAGTGGCAATGAAAAACTTTCACTTTATGGACCTAGTAAATGTGAGCACATGGGAACGGTAGAAATGTGCACTTTACCTAATTCCCACCAGCCCTAGCAATCCGTCCTCTCTAATAGTATTTGTGCAGCCCGGTGAATAGAGACTTGCATAAAGTTACAAGGCCATCTCCCCCTCCTCCCGCCAAGGCCCGCCCGGGCTTGGTGGTGTTAGAACAGTACAGCTTCACCTCCCCGCATTCCTGCTGGACCAGCATCAAGTATTTACCTCCCCCATGTCAGAGGCCGACATACAATCACTGTGTACTGCCATGGCCAGGCCAAGTGAATTACGAGCCACCCGGTCCCAAATCCCGCCGCCTTTGAGGTGCCAGCTATGTGCCCCCACTGACCCAATGTTATCTTAGTTCACCCCAAACTTAACGGACCATGAAGACAGTTATTCGTCCTTGTACTAACATCCCCTAGAACCATCATTTACTACATCTAACAGGATAAAATGATGAAGATAGCCTGACCCGTGCCCTTTGATAAGACACCTGGACCCATGAGACTGGAACCTTTGTTAATGACAACTTTACGATGATGTATGAAGGAAGCCTCGTATTGCATACTGTTTTCCTGTGTCCCCACCCTGGTAGTAGATTGATGTGCTACAGGTTTTACATAACAACTTGATATAGATGAGTGTGATGAATGTGTATGAATGGCCACCAGGGCAGTTCCTATGACCAAAGTGGTGAATCTCCGTAGACAGCCTGTGCCCTGGAACTCCACCCCGACAAGCCCAGCTGGCCCAAGCGCTCTGTGATGCCACTACATGGATCCCCGCCAATCATGGAGCACCGCGTCTACAGTCAACATAGTAGCTAGACGTCGCCATCCAATCCCCAAGACTATGTGGCCCATATAGCTGAGCTCATGCAAGACGTGTATTTGTAATATAAATGACTGTCTTCGCTATTGTCAGACAGAGCGCCCTCGGAGTTTGCAGAGTCCTTTGCATGCCCTATATCGATCTAGATAAAAGACTTTTAATTTCAATGCACTTGGTCTTGGTCTTCCCTCCAGGGGTGGGTCCTTTATGGCCTCCCATTGATGGGGGTTAACTGCCTTATTGGGGGACCCTCACTTTCACCACACACAGGATACATGTGTTAAGTAAACAAATGTTTAGACAAATACATTTCAACAGCCAATATTCACTCCAGTTTAGTCATTTGTTGTTGGGAGGGGAGACTTCTTCAGCCCTTCATTTCATTTGGGCTGAACTCGGTTAGTGAACTGTTAGGGTGTAATCAGAAAAACACTCGACACAAGATATGAGTCCAATACCTTTACAGGTATGATGGGAAGGGTTGGACAAACTCTTAGTTACCTTTGATAGTATATAATGTTAATGCAGTTTCACTACCTGTGCCATCTCTAAGAAGAGCTTCAGGTCTCATAAATTGTCTGAGTACCCTCTTCTTAACTGAGGTGTGTATGGACCAATGTCTAATTTGTCCATTTTGGAATAACTTCTTTGCACACTCAAACTTGCATTGCAATCATTAAATGTCTGTCTCAGCATTCCTCTTTGTTCTCTAGGATTTTATACCCTTCTTTCCTTCACTTTTTTAAAGAGGTAACCTGTAAGCCATGGGTGAAACGGGGGTTGCCATATTAAGGCATCAAGGAGCAGGGTTTAGGTTCCACTCCACCTCTAAATAGTGCTCTTTTAAAGTGAGCCAGAGTTGTCATTTGTAATTGCAAAGGCTTGTGATCTGCTCCTCTCCTTCACCTTTCTGGGGCTTTTTCCAGTATCTCGGCAAAAACCCCAAGTAGGCTCTTGGCAACTTGTCTCCTTGCCTACCCTTAAACCAAAGTCTTGCACCCACAATGGCTCCCATTTCCAGTCCAATCCACAGATGATCACTGTGTCCAAATACTGATGTCTTGCAATAATGGCTGCTGGCTGTGGTCAAGGTGCAGGAGCTCGCTGGATCAGCTCCTCCCGCTTGTTCCGAACTGACAAACAGATGGCCAGAGTTTGGAATGTGGTTGGCGGGCATTGAATGTGAACAGGAATGCCAGAGCCTGCTATTGTTAAACTTTTAAACCCAGAACTATGAATGTGATATATGAAAGTAAGGTGGCAAGGGGGGACCATTGAAGGCATCTTGTAGTAAGACACAGAAAATAGATTCTGAATTAATAAAACTTTATTAACTTAAATGTCAAGATGGAAAAAGGCCTATCTTGCCCTGTGCTATGGTAGGATTTCCCGGCCAGGCGAAAACTAAGGATAGTCAAAGTCCAAGAGTTCAACTTGGGAATCTGTCTGTGTCCAAAACCTATACTTGCCCTCACAACCAATCTATACAATGTGTAGGGATGTCAGCAACCAACAAAACGGTGTTCAACATAAAGTTCAGAGCTCTGTCCAGCTCACAGCTTTCTTTCAACCCCCTTCCCCAATTATAAAACTGTTCCAACAAAAGTCTCAGGATTGCCTTAAGTTCAGACTGATAAAGAATTAGACACTACTCAGGGCTTTCCTTCCCCAAGTTTCAAAACACAGTTCAGGATGATATCAAATTAAGCAGTACTCTGGGTTCCCTTCCCCCAAGTTTCAAAACACAGTTCAAAACACCAAATATCCTGAGATTCCGTCCTCAGGTGAATAAGTATTTCAAACCTCAAAGTTCCTTTCCCCTGGATGCACTTCCAATGATAATTTGATGTAATGGTTATAATGGTGTTTCCCAGTTTTCTTAAAGTTCTTCGTCGCACTTGCGCCCTCTGCATACGGTTAGTCTTTGTACAAAAAAAAAGTGTCTTGGCTGAAAATTGTAGTTCGTTTTGGTTCTTTGTAGTCCAATATACATTGGGTTCACTTGACTTGTGTAAGATTCTATTCACTTTGAGGTTCCATCTGTATTGATTTCTTTGGTTCAAAGTCTGATGGATTTGTAGATTCAACAAATATGAACTTTGCTTGCTTTTAAAGTTTCATTCACTTTCAAGTTTGGCACACAGTGGGTTTATTTAATTGTGGTATTCAATAACTATGATGATATTTTTGTTAAGCTTTGCATTCGGTTCGGAATTCAATACTTGTCAAAGGTTTTCATTTAAATCACTTTGTTGTTATATTCAGTTTATTTCGTAGTTTTGCCTTTGAATGTGCCCACCAGTTGGAGACTTTAGAAAACGTGCTTTCATGTACACACGACCACTCTGTGATAAAGTAGTCTCAAGTGTTCAATGATTAACAAGTTCCATTGTTTGGTGGTTAACAAGGATTCGGATCGGAGACCTTCCAAAAACGTGTCTCATCTTTCACGCGACCACTCCGATACAAAATAACCTTGCGCGTAAGATAAAACACTTGCATACCAGGTTCTGCTTTCATAGAAAATCACTGGTTTCTTCGTTGTGAGTTCCCACAGTAGAGATCTCTCGGCCTTCTGTTCTCTGCCTCAGGCCTCCACCTTCTGCCCCCAGGCGCCCCGGGGTCGGCTTCTGTCCCCAGGAGAATAATCACTTCGAACACCCAGAAAAGGGGCAGCTTCCCTGCATGGCTCCTGTTTCGGTGTTCCTTTGGTTCCACAGAGCTCCAGCTCCTGGGCCACTCCCCTCTGAACCGTTGGCATGCTCCACATGTACACATTCCCGCTATTTCTCTTGGGCCCTCTGCTGCCGCTCCACCATCACTGCCACTGCTTCTCTCTCACATTATCTGATTGGTCTTTGTATACACCTGCATCCCTTTAACAGGCTGCTGGTGCAAATGTACAATTAGCCCTGCCTGACCATCATTAATGGGATGTGCCTGACCTACCCTATTCTCAGCAGGCCTCTTCCTCTTCGCAGTACCGAGTGGTAATAGCACCTAGTCTTCATTATTCCCGGTTGCCTCTTCTTCGTCTCAGTACTATTAGTGGTTATATAGGAGGAAGTCAGGGGAGTTGACTCATAATAACCCATGAAGGCGAGGAAAGGTTTGGGTTGGTCATTAGTAGGAAAAGGGGGATATCATGTCCCCCCCCCCCAAGTGCATCTAGCTCCCAGTAACCACAGACCATCCACATAGGTGATTCTACCTCGCTTATCCACCCCCAGGGTCAGTATCCAAAAGCAGTGGCCTTTTCCTGGCCACCTGCATAGAGGACCCATGGGGAGTAGCAGTGAGAATACCCTCAGGTTTCCCACAGACTGTTCATAATGAGAACAGATCCGATTCGGCAGATTCAAGGAAGTAGCAATGGTAACAGTAACATTTAGAGTTTTCCAAAATACAGATGCTTTAAAATGAGGACGGGGACAAAATCCATTCATGAAATTTATGCCAAATGCGTGGTCTGAACAAAGATTATAGTGCTCTGTTAGGCATCAAATGGAGTACAGGTCGGCATCATATGAGCTGATCCCGGTAATCTACTTGTAAATTGATCTGTGTTATCCAAGCAGTAAGAAAGTCAAAGTAATCCATTGGGTCTCATTGCTAAGGCTGCAAATGCAGACACTGAATGGACTGTAAAGGCCCTGCAAGGCTCATCCCATTTGCCACATGTCCAAGAATAAAGCACAAAAAGAATACCTTCGCTCAAACAATCAGTCTCTGCTTAGTAGCACTGACTCGAAGGGGAGAAGTCACACTCAAGCACTGTTTCCCCCAGCGATCTCTTTTACCAACACAGTGATAGTGGTAACCCTCAGACCAATCACCTAATATTTCAAAATCACTCGTATCAATCCGGCATCTGGTGACTGGAGAGGGGCGCAAGAGCTGTAGAGCTATTTCAGGGCACCAAGGGACTTAAGCCTGCATCTATTTAAAAGAATGCAAACATCTCTACTGCTGCCTCAGAGTTCAACGACGGATACTACACATCAAGAGCAACAGAAAGGTCAGGCAGCACAGCGCTCTGGGGAACCCATAGAGTGTAATGAGTAGGCAAGGAAGACACAGGTAACAAGGATGAGAGGGGGATACAAAGTTAGACTAAACCTATTTCACAGATTACAACCTATGATTTGTGAGGGGTAAGCAATGAGAGGAAAACACAAAGTTGTAATGCTCTTAAACTTACCCTTTTTTATTAAAGGAAAATGGGTTTGGAAAAAGGCCTTTCTTGCCCTAACCAAAAGAGAAGGTACCTCCGTACGAAACTAAAAGTAAAGCTTTGTCCACATTACATCTGACCCTCACATTAACATACAAAATAAAAAGGGGCAATAGAATTTCTGTTTTCACCTCACCTTCCCCCAGAAGCTCAATGTCTCCAGTGCTCTTGTCCTCTCTAGGCAGGACTACTGCAGCAGCCTCTTTCTCAATCTCATCTAATCCAGAATAGGGCTGCAAGACTTAACCTTGGCCTCAAGCCCAGGGACCGTATCTCTCCAGCCTTAAAATCTCCCCATTGGCTCCCGGCGGTTTTGAGAATCAAATGCAAGACCCTCTGCATCATCCACAAGGCTTTCTGGGGCCTTTCGCTCCCTAAATACTCCCACGCTAGAGCCCTCTGCTCCTCTAACTCTTTGATTGTCAAATGCTTCTCCAAGCAGACAGAGGGGGGGAAGGTCTCTCCCCTCTGCTGGTGCCTCCCTTTGGAACAGTCCCCCTGCCCCTCTCAGACTTGAGCCGGACCGCCTTAAGTTCTGGAAACTGCTCAAAACCTTGCTTTCCTCTACCTCTTTTCCTTCCCCACTAATCACTCCACTGCCGCTGAGAACGGTGGCCTGGTCCTTGTGAATCTCACAGGATGCCAGGCCCTTCAACCCAGTCGATGGAAGCGCCTCTCCCCCACTGCACTGCCTCTGCTTGGCGGCTCTACATCCCACCATTGGGAGTCACCCCCCCACTACCACTTAGTCAGAGGCATCCTCCTTTGCTCCCATACCTGCACTTCCCTACCAGGCCCCCCACCAGCACTTGTGCATTCCTAGCCCACCCCCAACCATCCCTACCTCCTGCACTTCTCTTCACTGCACTTGCACATCTGAATACCACAAGGCCTAATAGGACCACAACTATATATTTACTGTTTTGCCAATGATTTTGCTCTCCCCTATTCCCTTCCCATTTATCCTTGTGTCATGAGTAGCCGGATTCGACCCTTCTGGACTTCGTGGTCCATGATGCACCGCGGCATAAACACTGTAACTCATCCAAGATGGCTGACAAGTCAGAACCGTTGTGGTCTAGCCCTTGTGTGCAGTCGCCAGCTTCCTAGAAAACCGACACGCCCCCGCGGCTCCACGCGTCTCAACTCTACCCCTGCGAGTTACTAGACGTTGTTCGAGTTCGCTCTCTACGTTGTCGTGTATTTCTTTCTTCCTTCTTTGTTCCTGGAACCCTCTCCCTTCCAATCCTTACCTTCCCTCCTGGATTCATTGACTTTTGTTCCTGGAAATCGAATTTCCCGGCTTGGCAGCCGGCTTCCACGCTGGAACCCGAGGACTCGCTTTCCAGCCTGTACGAGTCACGGTCGGTGAAAAAGAAAGAAACCTCATCCCGGAAGAGCACAAGCAAGGAGGAAAAGGTGAGCAAGAAAGAGGCTTTTGACAGATTGAGACGCCAAGAACCTGATTCAGAGAGAGACATGGAAGCGGCAGTCCAAGACTTAACTACCGAGGTTCACAAACTCAAAGCCGAATATGCAGCTTTAAAACAGCTGGTCTTATCCCGGGATTCCGCAGTCAAAGAAATCATTTTGGTAGGAGGTGTTGTGGATAAGTATGATGGATCCTCTAGGTCCCTGCGATCATTCCTAGATTCATGCTTAGTGCACTTCACTTTCAAACCCTACTATTTTTCTACACCACGAGCAAAGGTCAGATTCATGATTTCACACTTAACAGGCAATGCATTAACCTGGGCAACTCCCTTAGTTAATTCGGGAGATCAGCTCTTGGAGGACTAAGAAGGATTTGTGGATGCCCTAAAGGCCATGTTCGATCGACCAGAGCTTGTCTACAGTGCACAAGAAAGACTTCTTGAATTTAAACAAGGGGGTCAGTGTCATGATGCCTACCCCCGGGCAGCTGGACCAAGCCCATTCGCCCCGGAGGCAGGCATCCGGACATCTGTTTAAACCTCAGAAGCCCTGGCTAGGGGCTATCTGGGTTCACTCCTGGCGCCTTAGGTGCCAGGCTCATAGTCATCACTTACCTCAGGCAGAACATGCTGCACATGCATCCAGGCCAACGTGAGACCTGGAGGGACTATTTTTCCACAAGGACTACTTTTCACTCGGGTGTGGTTCTAGGGACTTCTTACCTGGGACTACTTTCAAAGCTATTTAAACCACGCCCAATCTTCAACACACGCTTCGCGTTATTCTGCATTTAGCAGCGTGACGCTCACCGTATCAGCAAACCTGCTTCCAGCCTTCTGTCACGCCCGCCTCAAACATGGAGCCCCTAGGAGAGAAAGGAAAATAGAAGAAGAGGTTAGATTACAGACTTTAATCTGAATCCTCACCTGATTTCGGATCCTGCATCACTCCGAGCATGAAGGAACATTCTTCCAGCACACGTCGCATCCCAGCTACAGCACCTCTCCATTTTCATCAGCCCACAGCATCTCCAACTAGGCGCTGCCTCCGTCACTTTTTCAGTGATTCTCAACACCTGTGGAAAAGACAAGAAAAGCAAGGAGAGACTAAAAAGACAATCACTTATATTACAAGACTTACCTGATTATCACCGGAGGCTTTATCCTTCAATACGCTGCATCTAGGAAAAAAAGGAAAAGACAGTGAGCAATTCTCACGCACCTTTACAGGACAGTTTGTGTAATACAGACTGTTACCTTAACGCCGCCAGCAACCTCCAGACAGAATTTGCCACCGCAAATCAACAGGGAGTGCAAGTGTGAACTTTGGACATTTTGAACTCTTTAAAAACTTGGCAAACTCAGGACTCAATAATCGTCCAGAACCCCAATACCTAAAACCAGTGAAGTAACTGGTATCTACGCGCCCCTGCATGCCACGCAGGATGGAGAGCTCACCAATCAAAAATATAAGGTGTGAACACTGACCAGGAATATCGGAGGTGGCAAGTGGGGAGAACGGGAGCAGGGAGGGGGTCTGCATTCACACCCATGGGGCTAAATACCTTTCTCCATCTACAGGAGAATATTTCTATGAGTCAAGCTTACAAGACTGAGGGGGTCCGTCCAGACGGTCATCTTTGCCCTACGCTTCACGCTGGTGGAGGCCGCAGCTGTCCGGGTTCGATCTACGCCCCTGTGGGAACCAGCTGAGCGTAACAGTCAGGATATGTGGCTCGCTTCAAGCAGCTAGCTAAGGAAGCAGATTGGTCACAAGAAGCCAGTTTCACTCTCTTCAGAAGGGGATTAAATGATGAAGTAAAGGATGAGCTAGCCACAGTAGCACGTCCATGAACCTTCCAGGCCCTTATGGATCTTTCCTTGCAGATAGATTTTAGGATCCAGGAGAGAAATGCTGAGAAAAGAAAGGTGAAAACATTTCTAAAGACAACTACTGAATACCCAAGTACCAAAGAGAGCGCTGCTCCACATACCCCGGATCCCGAACCCATGCAACTAGGCACCTTCAGGGGTCCAATTTCGCCACAAGAAAGGCTCAGTAGAATCGATACGGGACTCTGCATGTACTATGCCTCTGACAAACATCTAGTTAGAGAATGTCCTATAGCACCACCCCAGCATTCGGGAAAAGCCAGCTCCCGATCCTTAGCGGAGCACAGCTTCGGGAGAAAGATGCCTGCTCCGCATCCATTCCTTCCTTGAATACTCCGGGACAGAATACCTTAGTGATTCTGCAAACTATCCTGACATCCACCGAGAATGGATCTTTTCCCATTCTGGCTCTCGTGGACTGCGGTGCCATGGGGATTTTCATTGATCACGAATGGCCCACCACTCAGGACATCCCTAGTGAGCTCAAAGAAGTGATACAACCCGTGGAAGGAATCGACGGTAGACCGTTGTCTTCAGGTCCCATTACACATCAAACAAAAGAATTGCAACTATCTATAAACAACCACAAGGAAAGGATACGATTTGACATCATAAAGGCTGCCCATTATCCCATGGTTTTAGTCATGCCCTGGTTACAGAAGCACAACCCATACATCAATTGTACCGCAGGTTCCTTGGCTCAGAATTTTGTATGTCTCACTGTCTGTGTCAGAAAACGTCCCGGATTCTTCCAGTAAACTCCCAGAATCATAAATCATCCTCCTTGAGCGTGTCCAACATTATCCATGTCCCGGAATCATACTAGACATACTCCGACGTGTTTTCAACTGATATTGTTCAATCTCTTCCACCCCACAGACCTGAGGACTGTGCCATAGAAACGAGTCGTACGTCCTTGATCCCATTTGGGAGAATGTTCATATTATCCAAACCTGAAAAGAGGGCTCTACGTGATTACCTGGATACCAACTTGGCAAATTGAACTATCCGGCCTTCAAAGTCTCCCGCCGGTGCCTCCTTGTTTTTTGTTCCCAAGAAAAACAGAAAGGAGCTACGACCCTGTATGGACTACCGTGGTCTTAACCAATGTACCCTCAAGGACCGCTATCCGTTACCGCTCATTTCTGATATTTTGGAAGCTGTGCAAGGAGCTGTTATTTTGACCAAACTCGACCTCAGGGGTGCTTACCATCTCATTCGGATTAAGGAAGGTGACGAATGGAAGACTGCCTTTAGAACCCCTTTTGGCCACTTTGAATATTTGGTCATGCCTTTCAGTCTTGCCAACGCTCCCGCAGTTTTTCAACGATTCATGGCCAGGGTCTTCTCGGATATGTTGTTCCTTTTTGTTATCGTATACCTGGATGATATACTGATCTATTCTAAAGATCCCCAGATCCATCAAGAGCACGTTAAGGTAGTTCTGCAACGATTACGTGAAAACAAACTCCTCGCCAAGCCTGAAAAGTGTCTATTTCATGCTCAGACAGTTCATTACCTTGGATTTGTGCTCAGCCCTAATGGAATAGGAATGGATCTGGGCAAGATAGATTCCATTCTTTCCTGGCCTGCGTCTACCACTGTGAAACAGATACAATCCTTCTTAGGACTTGCACATTTTTACAGAAAATGTATTCAAACATTTTCTGAAATTGTACATCCCATATAAAGAAGGATACACCGTTTATTTGCTCTAAAGAACAAGAGAAGGCTTTTCAACAACTGAAACGAAAATTCACTGAAGGTCCAATCCTGGCCCAACCCGATACAGATCGTAGCTTCCTGGTGGAAACAGATGCTTCCGACCATGCCATTGGAGCAGTCTTAAAACAAGAATTTGAGGACAAGATGGAACATCCTATTGCCTACCTATTCCGCACCTCGACACCTAGTGAATGCCATTATTCCGTCCTGGAAAAGGAGCTACTGGCCATCCGACAACCATTCACTGACTGGCGTCATTTACTCCTGGGAGCTAAATATCCAGTGCAAGTACGTACAGATCATCGAAACTTGCAAGTACTACCATCCCTGGAATGCAGAAACAGTCGCCAGGCCCGTTGGTCCTTCTTTTTCGCTCAGTACCAGTTTCAGATTAACCACCTTCCTGGAATCAATAACATTGTCGCAGATGCCTTATCCAGGCGTCCTGACTACGAATCTGTCGAGGTCAGGGCCTTTCCCAAAATGTTTCCTAAAACCGTGTTTGTGGCACAAGCTAAATTTCTCCTGGAAGACATTCATGCTCATACCCCCTCCTCTGATCTCTGGGAAGATTACACAAAGAACAATCAATGGAACTTGAATACTAAGGATGGTTATCTCTTCAAGGACAAACGACTAGTCATCCCTACACAAGAACTGACAAACAAAATCATGAATCTCTGTCAAGACACCTTTCATTCAGGACATCGAGGCATTACCACTACACTTAATCTCATACAGAGGCAATTCTGGTGGCCAAGACTGGTTACTGACGTAAAAACCTACATCCAATCCTGTGCTGTGTGCAATCAAAACAAACATGACAATAGAAAACCTGCCGGTCTTCTGCATCAACCTACTTTACCGACACGTCCTTGGGAGATCATCGCCACAGATTTTATTGTGGAATTACCCTCATCCCGGGGATATACGACTATAATGGTTACCATTGACTTGTTTACCCATACAGCACATTTCACACCGCTGTTTAAATTACCCTCCTCACTTGATTGCTGGGATCTTTATCGAACACATATTTAGGCTCCATGGATTACCTTCCAAGATCATCTCAGATAGAGGTCCTCAGTCTATTTCCCAGTTCTGGAAACAACTATGCCGAATACTAGGCATTCAGCGGGCATTGTCTTCAGGTTACCATCCCCAAACCAACAGGATCACCGAAAGACTCAACCAGACTCTTGAACCGTATCTCTGCTGTTTTGCGAGCAAGGTCCAGGATGATTGGTCACTATTGATTCCTGTGGCCGAATTCACTTACAACAATTCAGATCATTCGTCCATCAAGACAAGCCCATTCTTCTGCAGTCAGGAATTCCATCCTTAAGTTTTACCATCAGTTTCACCACATCCAACCCCGGTCCCTGCAGTTGATTCCTGGATCGAAACGTTAGTAAATGTCCACAGGGATGCCAAGGAACATCTGGAAAAGGCCAGGATAGCTGTTAAACGATATGCAGATGCCAAGCGGAGACCTAGCCCTTCTTATTCAATCAGGGATGAAGTCTGGCTATCCTCCAAACTCCTTCCTCGACATCTACAGCCCAATAAACTGGCTCCCAAGTACTACAGACCTTTCACCATCAAAGAAATCATTAACCCAGTGGCATATCGACTTCAGCTCCCAGAATCCTGGAAAAGAATTCATCCGGTCTTTCACACTTCTTTATTGAACTCATATATACAATCCAATCGGACTCTTCCTAGACCCAATCCTATGCTCATCAATGATCAGGTTGAATTCGAAGTCTCCGGGATATGTGATTCCAGATATAGACAAGGCCAACTACAATATTTGGTAGAGTGGAAAGGTTACCCCCCCCCAGTGCGCAGACATGGGAACCAGTCTCCAACATGAATGCTCCTCGTCTACTGCAGAGGTTTCATCGAATACACCAGAGGAAACCAGGAGGGTCCGGGCTCAGGAGGAGGCATACTGTCATGAGTAGCCGGATTTGACCCTTCTGGACTTCGTGGTCCATGATGCACCGCGGCATAAACACTGTAACTCATCCAAGATGGCCGACAAGTCAGAACCATTGCGGTCTAGCCCTTGCGTGCAGTCGCCAGCTTCCTAGAAAACCGGCACGGCTCTGCGCGTCTCAACTCTACCCCTACGAGTTACTAGACGTTGTTCCAGTTGGCTCTCTGCGTTGTCGTGTATTTCTATCTTCCTTCTTTGTTCCTGGAACTCTCTCCCTTCCAATTCTTACCTTCCGATACCTTCCCTCCTGGATTCATTGACTTTTGTTCCTGGAAATCGAACGCTACCGGCTTGGCAGCCGGCTTCCATGCTGGAACCCGAGGACTCGCGTTCCAGCCTGTACAAGTTACGGTCAGTGAAAAAGAAAGAAACCTCATCCCGGAAGAGCACAAGCAAGGAGAAAAAGGTAAGAAAGAAAGAAATAGGCTTTTGACATTATGGCGCTCAGGAATACAATTCTGCTCTAAAAGCGCCTAACAAATGCTTGATAAAATAAAAAATGGAACCAAATTGTGCAAAACCAAATATATACACAATTTCACAAAGCAATTCATGTCTACGCAATTTAGCTTTCCGTCCCCTGAACTGTTAGTATTTGAAATATGTCACCAAATTTCCATTAAAGGTAATTAAAATGTCTCTTTCACTGGTATTCTCCTTAACATGGCAAAGCAAATGTTATTTCTTTAATGCAAGTTAATCTATATTGAAAGAGAGTATTTTATAGTCTCTAGGATGGCAAAGCAAAATGTTCAATTTCAACAAAGGCTTTATACAGTAAAGTTCTTTTTCAACAACCATTGGATTTCCTGGTGTACTCCCCTGCAAGGAACTCCTCAATTGAACAGATATCCTGGTATACACTCCTCGCAGGAATATCTCCCTCTTCGTCTTTGTTGATCCCTGGCCTACTGTCCTGCCAGGTATTTCTTCCCAAAAAGGTGTATTACATAATGTACCTCTTGTATGAGGTTTGTTTGCAATATTGACTTTCTTTTTAAAGTATCACATAATTGTATTTATTCAATGATTAAGCTTTGTTAACTTCAGTAAAACTTGTTCCAACTTTCCCCATATTGATATCCCATATATGGGGTTGTACTCAAGTTCTGTTTGTCAACTTTTCTTAATATTGATTGGCTCTTGGCAATGCTTTTTTCAAGTTTCCCCAAATTGACATTTCACATAAAGAGAATTATACAGCTTTTGCTCTTGTGCTTCTTCAAAAGTTTTTGGACTCTTGGTAATGCGGTTTCCCAATTTCCCCAAAGTGACATCCCATAAAAAGGGTAATCGTATTAGATTTGCTCTTGTACTTTAAATCTATTGGCTCGTTATTCAAAATCTTCACTTAATTATCCATGTACCTGTCGGAACACCCTGGGGTTACCGCTATCAAAGCCCCAACTCACTGGTATCTCCTGGCGTCTCTGACTCTTGGCACATTGTAGCAGCAAACTTTTACTTGGTATGACATCTGCAGCCTGTCAAAACCTTTCTCAGGTCCCCCGCTGGCCTTGTGGTTCCTTGCTGATACGGCTGCTGCTCTCTGGTTTGACAGCACCGTGGGCAACCCTTCTATGGCTGTCGGTTCCTTCGCTGTACTTCCCTGGAGCCTGTCAGTCTCAGTTGGGTCCCCTGCCACTCCGGCATGTCCGGGAGCACCTCTCTGCTTCAGTCAGGTTCACTCCCATGCATCTGCTTTTCTCCAAGGCTCCACTTTCTGCTCCGAGTACTCTGCAGCCTGATTCGACTTTTCCTTCACCTGCAGGTGATACTTGGAATGAAATGACCGGCGCAGTTGGTTTAATGAATAATAACTATACTGCACATTACTCTTGGTATGGTATCCAGTTAATATGTCGAAATAATAATTTCGAATGACAAAAATGTCGAAAAAATTATACCAAAAAAAAAAAAAACTCAAATCTTATTTTTTCATTTACATGTTTTTTTGTTTGTTTCGTGAGTAAAAAAAAAAGGTTAAAAAAAACAAAAAGGGGTTTTGGGGGGGGAACCCCCCCCCCATTTCAAACTAAAAATTTAAAAAAAGACATTAGAATTTCTTTTTTGTTGGTATATTTTTTTTTTACATTTTGGCATTCGAAATTATTGAATTCGAAATAGTCACTATAAACCTCTTGGTATTACTGTTGATCCTCTCCTTCGTCCCAGTACTTACAGTGTTCTGGAAATTTGAGTCCAAAGTATTTTCATAGTGGTTTAAGTTCTTTTGTTGAACATTTTTGTATACACAACAATTATGAACATTAGATATCAAATAAGTTTTAGAGAGGTGATGCACATATGAAGAATATATAAAAGCTCCGTTTAAGATGTTTGACATAAGTAGGTTTTAAGTCCTTAAAATTAACGGGTTCGGAATAATGACAGCAGGCCATAAGAACCACTGGGATTAGGGTTTCTTCTTCACATTCAAAGGAGGAATTCTGCAGTTTTCTCCCCCACAGGATCCTCCCTCTGACACAACCCCCAGGGTCAGGATAAGGTAGTGGCAGCCTTTCCCTGGTCATGTTGGGAGAGATCACCACCGGGGAATTAGAAATGACTCTGCAGGATTCATCACAGATTACACACACATTGTAAGGCAAGACAACCTAGCTAATTTACATCTGCCAGCATTATACAGTGTAAAAATAAAAATGCTTTATTCAGATATATATTTACGCAAGCAGCTTCTTGTAAAGACATCTCCACCCTAGCCACCAGACTCTGATCCAACCGAGGTGAGTGGGAGGTTAGAGATAGATTTTGGAAGTTGCTTAACTGCTACCAAATCATCTTCAAATAATCAGCTACCTTTGAATATGGGCTCATTTATAAAAATGGCCACGCATAGCTCCCCATGCATAGAAGCTCAAATGGATTGATACAACAAATAATATTGCATTACAAGTTGAGCAATGACGCCTTCACTCCAACAACCATAGGTGCCAAATGGTGTCAGTGAGGATGACAAGAGCAGCCATAAACCAAGTATGTGAAACCTGTGAATCACGGAAGAAACACCTTTTCACAGGAAACTAGACTGTTCATGCAGGTTCCTCTGATGGATACCTGCAGATCTGCACCTCTTCCCCGTCATAGTTGCTTGGCTTGGATGTTAATGATGGCTACCTCCATTCTTCCTCTTCTCAGTCTTATTTACTTCTTCCATTTTATATCTGTATGCGGGATAGGAGGATAGGGATGGAGGGAATGGGGTGAAGGAGAGGTGTAGGTGTTAGGCCGATACTGCATTCTCCCACAGTGGTCGTCACTGGTCCCATAGGGGGCTTCCATGAGATCCACCCGCTGAGTACCACCCCCAGGGTACTATCGGGTAGCGGCCTCACCTCCTTGGCCTCCTGGGAAGGGGCTCCCCCTTTGTAAGCAGTGACGACATCCTGGGATTCGTTAGTGGATAAAAATCCAAACAATAGCAATTCCCTTCACATGCCATCTGTCTCCTAGCTTCACTTCCGATGCCAATAGTTGTGGCTCATAGGCATTGCTTAAAGCACCACCTAATTGCCAAAACTTTATAACATTAGGCTGCTTTTTAAACGTGTGATCCCAGAGCTCTCAAGTTTCAAGTGGCTATGCAGGAGAAAGCCATCCAGCCGTGCTTTTTTCCCCTGGATCCTGGGACTTTTACTTTATTTTGCTCCCATTTGAAATGTAGGGAAACTAGAATTCCAAGCAAAAACAGGACCGGGTGCCCTCTCGCGCATCTACACAGGAAACTTGAGCTATGATTCCTGCCTCCCTGCCACGTCAGGAGAGTTAAACATTTTAGCATATACTGCAATCAACGAACACAAATGTACCCCAAGAAAGAATTTTGATTTGCCAATGGTTAGAGTGGTATATTGTGATTCACTTATAGACACCTTTCCCCTTCAGCCTCCCACTGCAATCTCTCAAACAGGGTCAGCTGAAAATAAAAGTAGTCACTGTAAATATTTCAGTAACGGTTATGTAAATTGTAAGGATATGGCATGTGGCCACTCAAAATGCAGTTGCAGAGAAATGTGGGCATAGGCTTAGGCACACTAGGAATGGAGGAGCGCACAACATGCAGAAAACACATTTGCATTAAACTATGAAATAATGGAAAGTAGTTCTCTTTTGAAATCTGCCACTGTGCAAATCTCCGAGTTATCACAGTAACAATTGTGGTTTCAAATTAATGATTCTCTTTCGAAAATCAGTATTGTGAATTTTCTTATCCATCGTCCACAAAAGGTTTGGACCAATAATTACCAAAGATATTTATGTAACAAAGGTCTTGCATGAGTAAGACATTTTGATATTTCATTGGATACAACTTTTTTTATTGAGGAACATTAAAATGGTCTCACAAAAGAATTGTTATATTAAAGAATACACAAACTCAATGAAATGTAATGATTATATGCAATGGGCACTGCTGGTTTAAAGCTGCTCATGAGCAATCAGAAATCAGAACATGTTCTTACACCCAGAGAACACATCTGGATCAGCACACTTTAAAGTGGGGAATCCTTCCCTATATAAAAGTCAAATTCAATCACATGACTGCACAGCTCTCATACTGACGAACGTCAGAAGTGAGTAGTGTAAGAAGGTCAGAGGAAACTGTTTACCATTGCCTGTTTTTAAAAAGGCTTCAGTGCATCGAACATCAAGGGGCTGACAGCACACTTTTAAGACCTTTTTTTTAGACTGGTAACATATTTTACAGCTGCAATTAAGCATCTCAGCAGACAGCTTAGAAATAATACTGGCAGGGCAAAGTTTGATGTTGCTTTTTGATAAAGATAACTTCATCAAACAGGGCTGAAATGACCATAGGAATTAGCATGGCCATGGGTAGTTAATGGGTGTGTAAATAATCGAACAACTTTTATAAGCTGTATGTCCCTCCTCACATGTAATCTCCCTCCTTACTGTACTCCAATGCAATAGTTTTGGCTTATAGATGGTGCTGAAGTACCACCTAATAGGCAAAACTAAACTGCTCTCTGTGGTGAATTGACATCTTTTCTCTATGTCTATGCTTAATGTAGGATTTGCAGACTGGTATAACGGGCATAGACAAGAGAACCAGAGACTTCCCTTCACCACGCCGAACAGAGTGTTAGGTAGAATTATATGCAGTTGTCGTGATCTAGTGGAGGTAATCCCCCTGAAATACTGTTCGTTTATGAAACTGGAATAATGAACAGTAGACCGAAGACAAAATAAATCCCCCCCACCCCCCAAGAGCGCAGCTTGCAGGACTAAAAGCACCTGACAGGCCACGTGTTTGGGTGAAAGGTCAGGAGCAGCAACAGAGCTAAGGAGAAAACACAAAGATTACAAATAGCATAAGTAATGGTTCCATCCAAGGTTTCCCAGCTGCACCACCCTCAGCAACCCCACTCTTACCTGCAGTGTTTGTGAAAAGTGTGAGGAACCTACTGAACTCCAGAAGTGAAGCAAGCAACAGATGAGTAAGTATCCAACAGTTCCCAGAAGAGAAAAAGTCCAAAATAGCTAACCCGGACGGAATGGGGGCGCAACTATCTAACTAGTTCAAATTCCAGATATCAGAGCAGAGCGTCCCAAAATAGCCCACAGTCCTCCGCAAAGTATCCTCAGCAGAGTCCCAGAATCCACAGCAAAGCGTCCAAAAAGAAAGATAAAAAGAGCAACCATGAAGCGTCCCAAAATCAAGGGTGAATAGGAATCCAGGAAACAATAGCAAGCAGTGACCAAGTGATCATTCAGCAGAGCGTCCAGTGGTCACTTAGAGTAAAGATGATTAGAGCTGGTGAAGTGCAAAATTAGTGAATAGTTTTCTATAGAAGAGCACCAAAGATACTAAAAAAGCAGAAAATCCGTAGTCAAGACCACATCCGCAACAATGGGCACGCGGCAAGCAGGACCAGAGATCCAAACGCTGCGGCTACAATCACAGGCAAAAGGGTGGAGCCAGAGTGCAGGGCAGCTCTCAAATAACAGGAGCTTTACGACAGGACAAAAATCCGTTTCATGGGCAAAGCGGAAGAAAAGTCGGGTGGAAATGCCAGAGTTCAGGTAACCAGGGAGTCAGCTGGAGGGGGAAGGAGACCGGGCGTCGGGAGACAATGAGGGACAGTCTGGAAAGACGTAGCCAAAAATGGAAGACAAAAGTCAGGAACCAGGAAATTGGGGTACAGAAGTGTGACTTAACAAACGATAAAGCACTTGTTAAGGAGCACTCGAGTGGTGTCCCAGAGCCGCATATATTGATGCGGAGGAACGTAGACGTTGCCTACGAGTCACGTGACTGCTCATTTTCCAGGAATGTAGGGAAATGTAGTTTTCTTCTGTATTGACGCTGTACAAGGCTCCAGGGTAATTTCCTTGTTTTCCTAGGGGCAAAGCGTGATGTAGGCAAGTTGGCACGAGGCATGACAGCAGTACCCTTTGGGAACACCACACACAATTAAGACTACAAGTGACAGTACAAATTCACCTTTGGTGCAAACCTGTACTACACAGATAAAGTAGTAGCGATGGCTGAGCAGCCAGACTTATCTCAAGAGTAAGTGAGCAGTATCAGATAGTTACACAAAGGACAGCAATTACTATGATTCAGGCAAACGCTGACTCAAGGTTTTCAAGTAAAAGAATATACATTTATTTCACTCTTCCGTTGTATACATTACACTATTATAAGCAGTCTAAAAATCACACTCTTAATACACCACACCACTTCCCTTAAATTCCAGACAAGTTAAGCTCACAAAATGAAGTGGGAGCAAAATGGCACTCCACCAATTTAAAAGGGAGAGAAAGACAAAGTTATTAGAAAGTAAATCAAACCAGCAGGGAAGTACTCAGGGCAATTGAACAAGAGGAACTACAGAGATAGAATCAGGTGGAAAATGCTTAGGGCCAAAGTCAATGGGTCAAAAGTGTTTTGCTCAAGATCACACGGTTCAGGGTAGTTCATGGTAAAGTTTGTGGCATGGTTTTCGAATGAGGTTGGTTGATAGAAAGGTTAGTGTAAAGAGAAGAGAAGAGAAAGACAAGCCCTCGGATTGGAGAAAGATTTCAAACACTTTCACCGCGGTTAAACGAAACGAGCAACCGGATTTGCACAGTACCTTAAAACGGAGAGGAAGCTGTAGCTGAGGCAGACGTTCCTGGTAGTTCCTGCAAGCTCATGGTTCCTGAAGCGACTGTTGGACTGATCAGAAGTAGGAAGACTGGAGGGTCCTGCGCTACCCAGGGAAGAAACCAGCAGCAGAGCAAAACAACAAATAAAAAGGTGCGCTCCTTAAAACCCAAGCAGGGTCCGACCTTCCTGGCTATCCAGCCCACTGTAGCTCTGTACAGCGAATTCGACAAGAGGAGGGGTCCTGGCTTGCAGTTTGGGCGGAGTGGTTGGTCCCACCAGCTCAAGGGAAGAAGTTTCCTGGAGGATCTTCTCTGTCGTCGGATTCTCGAGATTCGGACCTGGAGCAGGGCTTCACCGGGCGGTTCAGTTGTTGTAGGGGTCCTCTTCTGCCAGCTCCTCATTGGTTCTTTCGTTCCAGTGGCGACTCTGCCTTTCCAGTCCCACAGACCTGCTTTTTATGCAGTTTTCCCCATTCATATAGCGTGGCTGTCAATCACACAGCAGGGTGGCTGTCCTAGCAAGGACAGTCCCCTCAGCCAATCAAACAGGAGTGCGACTTGGGTTACCAAGGGAACCCATGGCAGGGGTCTGAAAATCCCTCCCTCACATCCTGCATACCTAGATTTCAGGCGCCTTAAGGAGGGCTTCTGTGCAGAAGCCCACAACAAGACAGCGAACAAAGGAATCATCCCTGGTTTGGTGCGCAGAGAAAAACACGAGAAAGACTTTAATAAAAAGAAATGGCGAATAAACCCAGCCGAAGCCAAAATAAAATGCATTCGGTCAAGTGGGTTTATGTTCGAGGCTAATATAATAGCCTGAAACAATACCATGGTTTAAGAAGATAACTGCAGTAGAAAAGTTAGGGTAGTTACCGCTGCCACCAGCCAAGTCTTAATGTAAAGGGAGCGAAACAATGCTCCAAAAGACAGACAAAAGGGGTTAAGAATTAACCCTTTCCAATACTCCATGTAAGATGGGGTGTACTGGGTCTGTGGTTAAAAGTGACTAAAGTAAAGTTAATGGCAACTTTACCTTTTCTGGGGGACAGTAGTCAACCCCAGAAAATTGAGTCAGTGGGAAGTCTCAAAGACAACACTGTGTCACTACACTGAAGGTGCTGTGTAACACACATGACAAATATGAGGCCATGGAGTATGTGAGGCTCCAGTGCTCAAGATCACACAAAAAGTGAAAACACACACAGCAAAACACATGTAAGAGTGGGGAAAAAAGGCTCACACTCTTACCAGGTGAGAAAAATAAACCCCAGAAATCCAGCAAAGCTGCTGAGGGACTCATTAGGTAAGGGAAATCAGCCATTTATGAGAATTCTCCCTAACACAGAAGTATTTTCTATTTCTTTGCTTACTGTAACAGTGTGTACACCAGAGGTGGAGCTAGTTGGAGAGTGAAGGGGGTCATCCCCCCCTCCCCCATCTCTTCCCTGGTGCTGGTGCTCAGTCATGGCAGACACTGATTGAGTGCCTACCTGATATTTCAACAATAAAAAAAACCTGAAAGTGGTGTGTAGACGTGTGCGGTGCAGTGTGCCACTCACAGGGTTCTTGGCAACTAGGTGGGCATTGCAGTGAGAGGTGCTGGCACACCCAGAAGGACTTGAATACCCAGCAGCCCCGCCTCTCCAAGTCTTTCCTTGTCATGCTAACGCTGCCCGCCTGCGTTCATCCGGTTTTGGTGGAATGAAAGAGAGCATGGATTTTTTCCTTTTGCCATTGGAGAAACAATTGTAAATTATATGGATTTGTATCACATTTGTCTCAGTGATGCTTACTGGCATATATTTGTTTTGGGAGCAGCTTCATGCATGTGAATTAAAGTGGCCATCAACTTTAAATCACATGCATAATGCTTCTGCCACAACCTGTCTGTGCCAGTAATGTTTACTAACATAGATAGGTAGATACTGATTCCACAAGCAATGTATGCAAGTAATGCTTACTGGCATAGATGGGCTTGGCAGCAGTTTCATGCATGTGGTTTAAAGTGTCCATTAGTGGCATAGATAGGTTTTGAAAGCAGCCTCATCAAAACGGTATGAAGTGCTCATATGTAGTGTACTGTTAGTGACATAGCATGTACTGGATTTTTTCATTTGTTACCCTAGAAAACCAACTGTAAATTGTTTACCTCATTTTTGTTAAGAATTGTGCTCCATAATGCACCATGCCAGTAAAAAAATGTTGTCCTCAATTATTTTGGACATCTTCGCTACACTCGGTCGCTTACTCTAATTTGAGGAAATATTTAGAGCCCTCCACTCAAAATATTCACCAGGCATGAGTGCCCATGAATCATTCAAGTTACATACATTTTTCCCTAAACTTGTGCTGCAAAATACACCATTACATCAAATGATTTTAAACACACCGAGCCTCCTCTAAAACATTCACTACCCTGTGAGGGCTTACACTTAAATCATTTAGAATCTCAGTACCCCTTCAGTATCTATCCACTCCCCACCCGTGGCGCCAAAAGCTGCCTCCACCACTGGAGCAAACCATAACCTGCACACATTGTAAGCAGTAAAAGGTATTTCCTAGATAAAGGGAAATAATATAAGTACTATCTATGAATTGACAGCGCATTCTGAGATGGTCACTATCTGGAGTGTGCTGTATATCATAGATAGTAATCTTTTAGTGCCTAAAAGCATGTGCACAGTGCTGCCACCCTCTCCACTTTCTGTGCCCCCCAAAATGTTGGTGTATTTGAATCCTGATAAGGAGGTACTTATGTATGCTTCTGATGGCCTGCACATGTGTTTGTATCCAATAGCTTGAATAATTTGAAAATCTTGCTGCTGAACATTGCTTCGTTTTTTGTGATCAGATTTGGGTCCATAGCCCTCAAGCTTCAGAGATCGCAATACCAGAGCTGGATGGGGAAACACAGTGCCTAATTTGTTTAAAAAAAAATGTGCCAAATATTTTCTAACACGCCCATGATGTGTCGGGATGCTCCCCGCCCAGTGTCGCCACCACCCACAAATGCTCTCCATGCTGTCGAACATATATGGAGTTAAAGCTGCAACTCGCACCGGCTTATTGTGGTTGACAAATGTACTCCCTATGGCAGATATGTTATTTTGATTGACATGTGTAAATCACACAACACATGTTTAAGTTGTCATCATCATTTACATTTTGTTCTGATTCTATGGGTGTTTATTAAGTGACTGGCAGTTAAAATAATAAAGTTGCCAAAATACCACATGATGATCAAACTGTGTCTGAGATAATAAGTGCTGGGGCTGAGCCCTTGCAAACATCCCCACAAATTAAGCACTGGAGAAACAGCAAAAATGCACAGAAGGTGCTAGGCTCCTCCAGAGCACGCCCGTGCATATTCCTCCCGGTGCTGGCTGCACAAAGGCGTTTCATGTGCCTCACTTCCGATGTACACCAACCCATTTTGTGGAGGAAGTACCCGCACCAACCATTCTGTCAGATTCCCTCTGGGTGAAGGACTGCCTGACCCAGAGTCGCGCACTCACTGCACAATGACGAGATGGAGACCAGTGTGAGTTAACACATCTTTATTCTTGTGCATACACCGCAATACTGACCCGTTCCCCTTTACCCCACATCACTTCCCTTCCCATCCTGCCCCTTCCCCGGAACCTCATTGTGAACATGACATCTCCCCCCAAATTAAACAGTTGCCCCATTCGGGGAAAGTGGGAGTCTGAGATGATGCCGCTCACTCCATCTCTTCAATGATTTGTTGAGGCTTGTTCCGAGCCCTTTCTGGTCTCAAGTTCTCAGTTCCTGGCGTGTATCTCCCCACGGGACTGCACATGGTGTCACCGTCTGAGGCGTCAGAGTCTTCTCAGTCTCCTTGGTAGGAATCATCTGTGAAAACGTTTAAAGTGTGACAAGTTCCGCGGAGCGGACTCGTGATTACCCCAGGCCGTTATCATCGAACCTTTTTTTGCACTGATGACCAATGGTTCATCTTTGAACACCGGGATGTGTTTGTTGGTCTGTGGTTGCTTCACTGTCACCTCTTCTCCTGCTTCGAGCATCAAGCCCCAAGCTTTCCTTTGCAGGTTTGCGTACTCTTTCATTCATTGTTTGGCAGTTTCGTCTTGATCCCTCAGTTCTGCGTCATCAGCCCTCATAGCCTCTTGGGATTCGTGTTTGGGTAGCCTGATGCGAACATTTCTCCCAAACATTACTTTTGCCAGACCTTTTCCCGTTGAGCTATATGGGGTGCTCCGATAGTCCCTCAGCAGTTGTTGAAGGACCGGTTCGTAGGGTTGTCCTGTAAATCGGGCTACTTGCAGCGCTCGTTTGAGGTTTTCCATGAATCATTTGATCATGCCGTTCGCTTATGCCAAAGCGGGGTGATCTTCTGGTGATGAAAACCCATGTATTGCTGAACCGCTCAAATTCTTGACCGGTGAAAGGGGGCCCATTGTCTGTTTTCACTCTTCTGTGTATTCCATAGGTGGTGAAGATGCGGTCCATTACTGGAATGATGTGGTGAACTGCCGTGGATGACACTAGTTGTGTTTCGGGGTAACGGGAGTACTCATCCATTACAGCCAGGACACATTTCCCTCCTTCAATGGGTCCAAAGACGTTGTCAGCTACTGCTTCCCACACTCCTTCCTGTAGTTCAGATATGTGTAGCGGTCCTGGGTGTTTGTTAGGTGTGATGAGGCAGCAAGTCAGACACCCTCTCGGAATCTCCTCGACCAGTGAGTCCAGACGGGGGAAACCACATCTTTTGTCGTAACATGTGTTTGGTAGAGACGATGCCTCGGTGTCCCTCATGGGCAAGTTCCACCACCTTCCTTCTGAGGGAGGTCAGAATCACCATCTTGTGTCCCTTTAGTAGTATGTTGTCCTCAGAAAGGGCTAATTCCACCTTCACCTGTATGAGCCTGTCCACCTCTCTCCTGATGTCATCCGACTCCAGTCGACCCCTCTCCTTTGCTCTCCTCCACCACTCTGACCTGATCCCCTCACTGATTATTTGGCATACTCTGTCTGCCTCTGTGATGCTGGAAATGCATCGGAGGGACAGGGCCTTCGTATCCTTGTCCCTTACTGTTTTTTATCATGTGTTCTGTTGTGTTTTCCGCGCAGGAGTTCATGTGGGACTCCTGGCGGTGCAGCTCTCTTTTGGTTTGGTGTACAGACCCATGGGATACCCTTATGGCACCCATGGGTGGGGGTACAACACTATGCCCCTAGTGTATGTTTTTGGGCACCTGTGTGTGGCCCACAGAGCAGGTTATGGGCTGGTGGCAGCTCCATGCTGAATTTGAAAGGTGCTCTGAGTATCCTCTATTTTGGGATACCCAGGCCATTGGAATCAGTTGATTCTTGATTGGAAACAAGTCCTGGGAAGCCCTGACTCTGTTGCTTCCCCCTGACTGGCTGTTGGGTGGAAGTTCCATATATGGTGTTGTTGTGAAGTCCAGGCCAGACTGGCTGGAGTCTTCACAGTGACTGTATGTTGTGGGTACACCCTGTGGGTGAATGGCGTGTGTGACCAATATGAACTTCTTGTTGTGGATGTCTAGTTTCTGGTGTTTGACACAATGACTGAGAGAGCCCGGCCCGAAACTGGTATGAATGAAGTGTGGAGTGTTCAATGGCTGGGTACTTGTCCCAATACACATAACTTGTTGTGGGTGTCTGGAGAGAAGTGAATGGCCTGAATGCACTATGCACCCGATTGGCTGCCTGCCTGCATGAATGCCCTTCTGACTGATTGGTTGCCCGAGTGTGACCCAGCAGAATGAATGGGAGATCAACTACTTTATCTGGGGGCCTCTCACTGCTGGAATGTGTGTTCAGAAGCTGAAGAGAAACTGGAGTTGAAACTGAAGCTTAACCTTGAAGCCCTGCTGGAATAGAAGTCTTGCTGCAGCTCTACTTCACCAATCTGAAAGCTGCTGTGTCTCCAAGGACTGACCCAGAGAGGACCTGGTTAGGCGCCCTCTTCCCGAGCTACGAGGGACCATCGTGCACAAGCTGATCTTTGCCAAAGCTCCATGGTAGACAGACCTACGACAGGCTGCTGACCGGAGATGGGGCCCGCCGCGGAATCACAAGAAGCGCCCGGACACTGTTGTCCATCACCGTCGCCGAGACGTCGTGCTCTCTTTGAATAAGTAACATTTGGTCCAAGTATGCTCTGCAGCGTCGACCGCTTTGTCCCGCCGGAGAAAGTCGAGACTGCCGACGTGCTGAGGAGCATCCGCCGGTGGGTTTCTCGCCACCTAACGACCGTAGAGACGCCGGACAACTCGATGCCCTTGCTGGGCCACAGTTCTTCACAATCTCTTTGTGGTCCTGAACTATCGTCACTGAGGTGCCCCGCACGCCTCTTCCTTGCAGGACGCCAACGCTCCGTCGTCGACGATCACCGCTAGGAACGAAGCTGCCACCTCACCATCGTCATACAACCCTTTTTCCTCGTGGGATCTCAACGATCTGTGGCTCCTGCCCTAAAGGGAGCCGCTCAAGAAGGATCCGTCGACGACCCGACGACGAACTCTGCTATGCCAGGTACATTGGGGTTGTAGAACTATTGTAGAAGGAAATAAGACTTCTAGAAAAAATATATGGACTGGGCTCGTATGATATATCTTTATTTACAGGTTGCCCAGGTGGGGGGGGGGAATCTCCACACAGAAATGTGCCTAGTTTGTAGGGGCCAGTATTCTGCCAATTGTTCTAACCAACTGCTCTTCCTCCTAGGTCTATTGTTGGTTACCTTTATTAACTGATTTGTGTGACATTTAACCTGAGTACAGTTGATGCACTTTAATGAAGTCTAATAATAATTGTGGTACCACTTAGAGCTGTATATATTTGCCATTATAGATTAACTAAGCACAAAGTGAGTTATTGTGATTGTATATAACCTTGAACTTAATTATATAAAGACTATGTTTTAACTAATACAGTGTGTGGACATTCCTTTGTGGGGGCTTGGGGACTGCACTGTACTTAAGAACCAGCCTGCATCACCTCCTGAGAAGCTAGGCGTTGATTGCTCATCCATTGCTACCGTAATAGAGAATCTTGGCTGGTGTCCTCTGTGGCTCCTCTACCAAATAGAGAGCAGAGGTACAGACCCCCTCCAGTCTTTACAGCCTCCACCTCTTGAGCCAGGGAAACTGGGTCGATACCTTTGCTTACAGCTTGTGGAATGAGATACCGGAGATGGCGGTCTGCCACAAATGGTTCTAGTGCACTTCCGACCCTCGGATGACTGGAGAATAAGTCGGCCGGCTTCTCTTCCTTTCCAGGCCTGTGGACAATTTCAAAGAGCAATCTTGTAAGTCCCCGCCTGGCAATGCGGGTGGCATTTTGGCTTTGGGGTTGCCGTAAAGGAATAGTAGGGCTTGATGGTCGGTTGCTACTTTGAAGGGCTTTCTGTACAAAAGGTGATGGAAATGTTTGCACGCCCACACTACGGCGATACTCTCCTTTTCAGCTTGAGAGTATGCTTGTTCTGTCGCTGAAAGACTGAGACTGGCATATGCAACAATGTGCGTGTGTCTTGGATCATCTGGGTCCATTTGGGCTAGGATTGCCCTTAGCCCCACTGGGCTTGCATCCACTGTCATTTCCGACTCTCTTAGCATCAAAGTATGCCATGTTCTCGGCACATGCTACCCTGTCGTGAATTGTAGTGAAAGCTTGCTGGCATTCTTCAGACCAATTGAACGTGGCGTTTCACTGACGGTGGTGAAGTTTTTGATGTATCGCATACAATAGCTGGCAGGACCCAGGAAGGATCTTAACTCACATTTGTTGGCGGTAGCGTTTCATCGAGTGCTGTGATTTTATCCAGGTCTGGGGCGTCATGCCTTTCTCTGAAAATATATCTCCAAAGAATTCCCATGTGCCCTTCTTGAATTCACACTTTCCTTGAATTCGGATGAGGTGGGCCCCTTCCAATGCCATGCATACTCTGGACAGTGTCTCATCATGTTTGCCTACGTCTGTTCCAAACACCAAAATGTCATCACTGTAATTAATACAGTTGGGGATGTGTTTGATCACCTTGTGAATTTCCGCTTGAAAGATCTCGGCCGCGGCGGATACACCAAAGCTTAGCCTTTTGTACCTAAAATGTCTGAGATGCGTGACAAATGTTGTTAAATTTCTGCTCTCTGGGCTCAACACTTGCTGGTGATAGCCCTTTTGAAGGTCCAGTTTGGAGAAGAGTTTGGCTCCATTTAGTAAGTGTATCATGTCCGTAATGCGTGGTGCTAGGTGTCTCACTCTTTTAATGCCTGGTTGGGTCTCCTCATGGCTACAAACAGGCGGATGGCATCAGAGCCTTTCATCGGGACAGGGACGATGTGAGATACCCATTTTGTGGGTCCCGTGGCTTGTTTCGATTGTCTTGCTCGAGTAGTTTGTGCAGTTCTTCAACCTTCCTCTGTATGTTGACGGGTATGCCTCTGTAATGTTGTGCTATCGGTGGGATGTCCTTGTCTATGTGTAACTTCTATTGTTTGTTGCCCTCTGAGCAGGGTCAGGTGCAGTTCCTTGATCATGTTTACAGGGTTGATGTGTTTATGTACCATTAATTTGTATAGCACGTGTATTAGACCATGTCTGTAGCTGTCTTGAAGCTGATTATGTACCCACTCTCACTCACGGTGGAAAGCACATGTATGAGTACTGTCTTTTCTTGTGTCTTATATCTGCATCTGCCTTTGAATTGTCCCAGGCACTTCAGGGGAGATGTTGCCCCATATGGGTACATGTCTACTGTTGCCGGTTTGAGTTAAGGGGAGCGCTGTAGTTCGTTGTATACATGTTCACTTATCATGTTCACTTTGGCACCCGTGTCTATCAAGAATTCGGTCTGCCTTTCGTTGAGCCCCATGAATAAGGCCGGGCTGTGTTCCATTGTTCCAGAGTTGCCCAGAGCATATAGGTAACCTTTCTTTCGAATGGATTGTGTCCTCCCACGTATTCCTCATCTTAGATAGATCCTTACCTTTAGGTTTCGCCTCGGAAAATTGTTTCTCTTTCTCCAGCAGAGGGCGCTCCACTCGAGGTCGCGGCGTCGATGTCCCTCGGCAGCATCCGTCGAGTATCAACGTCATCCATCGTATAAGAGCCTCGAGCGTGCCTGTTGGCCTCAGTTCCGTTTTTCGCTTCAGATCGAGTAAAACGGCGCTTCAGTATTTCGTGACAAAAAGCGATGTTGTCTTCGAACCCTTCCACGCCGAAGATAGGCTTTAAAAAATGCCTAAGATGTGGAAAGAAAATGTCTTTGACGGATCCACGTAAGAACTGTCTCTGGTGCCTCGGCCCCGACCACCGAACAGAAGACTGTGGTTCGTGCCAGTCGATGACCCAGAAAGCCCTAAAAGAGCGTAGAGGTAAACTGGCGATGGGGGGAGTGTTTATCAAAGCCTACTTTAAAAAAGAAAGACTCGGACGAGTCTTCGAAATCTCAGCGTAAAAGACATTCGAGAAGTAGATCGAGGAAATCATCTTCTTAGTCTTCTAAGAAGGCGAAGAAAAGACAGCATCAATCTCCTTCATCCTCTTCGACATCTTCGGAGGAGGTTATAACATGCCCATCCAAACATGACTCTCCTAGAAAATGGGAAGCCTTTAGAGTATCCATGTAGACATTTTTTGAGAGCGCGGCCCAGACCCCCTCAAAAATAGCTGAAGACCATGCTCCTGGTCACGAAAAAGGTGACAGAGGAAGGTCCAAAACAAGAAAGGCTCATAAAAAGACATCAAGAACGTCATCGAGAGATTCTTCTCAATCTCCTCGTAAGACAAATCCTTCGGTGCATAAATCGAAGGCAGAGGGAAACAAAATGGCGTCGAAAGATCATACGCCATCGAAGTCGACATTGACGCCGTCGAAGACTTCAGAGCTCGAGTCGACAACTCGCTCGAAGGAAGCTACGACGGTTTCCACGGCGACGATTAAGTCGAGATCGTCGAAAGTTCCTTCGACGATATCGAAGGAAGTGATTAAGACTTCTGCGTCATTGACGCTTTCGTCGACGCCCAAACCTCTATTGAAGGAAAGACCTGTAATGCCTGAAAAGGTTTTTCAACCTGAGAGTCGACATGAGTTTTTCAGGACCATGTCATCCATATATGAGGGAGATTCATCAGAACAAGAGGAAGTAACCTCTGCTGGTGTTAGATATGGTACAAGATCTGTCCCAAAGGAATTCTCAATCAAGAATTAAAGATTTGCAAGAATGTTTGCAAACAGCAAGTGTCCTGGATACTTCTCCAGAGTATGAATTTGACAAACCAGACCCATCTGAGAAAGTGGATACGAGTTATAGAAGACTCATGGGCAGAGTTACAGAATTTATGGGGTTGGGTAGGAGTTCACCAGTCAATCATGATGATGACATGACAGATATATTATCTGGAACACCCCAACAAGACCCCATTTTACCCTTTCACATTGCATTACAAAGAAGGGTTAGTTCTGAATGGGAACACCCTGAAGCCATAGGGGCAGTGAATAGAAAGTTTGTGGCAAAGTATAGACCTTGTACATCTGATCCGGAATACCTCAGTAAACATCCATCTCCAGAAAGCTTAGTAGTACAGGCAGCTACTTCCACAAAAAATGCTGCATACCGTACAATACCTCCAGATAGGGACGATAAGAAAGTGGATGCATGGTGCAGGATAATCTTTACATCGGGTAGTATGCTTTGAAGTCTACTAATGTAACCTGTACTTTAGCAAGCTTCTCTTATACCCTGTGGGACTGTATGTCAGCGGCAGCTGAACACATCCCAGAAGGCGAAGAACGTGATGGCTTTCTAGCTATTATAAGGGACGGAAAGGAGGCTTTGTGAGAATGCCTTCAATCAGGACTGGACACAGCTGACAGTATCAGCAGGTCCATGGCGCCTAGCACAGTGCTACGCAGATTTGCGTGGCTAAGAAAATCTGGCTTTGCTCCTGATGTGCAATCCAGACTTCTTAATATGCCCTTTGATGGCTCGAGGTTGTTCGGTAGCAAGGCAGATGAAAGTTTGGAGAAGCTACAGACCTCCAAAGCGGCAGCAAAATCTCTAAGTGCCGCTATAAGACAACCTCAGCAATGCCCCTACACAGGCTCATCTTCCTGGAGGGGTCGTCCTTTTCGCTATTATTCCTCAATTGGAATGGGAAGAGGGCAGGTCAATCAAAGAGGTCAAAGAAAATGTCCTCGGGGAAGAGGAAAAGGTGCTAGATCAGCCCCAGCAACGGCATCTGTACCATCAGCAGCTGCTGCAGCTGCCGCAAAACCACTCTGAGGTTTTGACCCACAAGACCCCAGTGGGAGGCAGGATCTCACAGCATCTGAAAGAATGGCGGGGCATTACTTCAGATGCTTGGGCACTGGAAACAGTATCACAAGGTTATTGCCTTCCTTTTCTAAAGAAACCTCAGAATCATCCTCCGGTATACAACTCTGCCAAGCATTCAGATCTGCTCCTGTTGCAGGAAGTTTTAACCCTGCTACAGAAAGGTGCAATAGAACATGTACCTTTAGCGGAGAGGAACAAGGGTTGGTATTCCCCATACTTCCTTATTCCAAAGAAAGACAGAGGACTGAGACCCATCTTGGACTTGAGAAACTTGAACAAGTTCTTAAGGAAGGACAAATTCAAGATGGTCACACTTTCTCAGATCTTTCAGGCTCTCCAACTACAGGACTGGTTGGTATCATTAGACCTTCAGGATGCTTACTTTCATGTGCCAATCCATCTCAAGCACAGAAAGTACCTGAGGTTCGCGATTGGCAATTCTCACTATCAGTTTCGAGTTCTGCCATTCGGGTTGACCTCTGCCCCAAGAGCTTTCACCAAGTTGATGGCGGTGGTGACAGCGAGTCTCAGAAGAGGGGGATTTATGTCTACCCCTATCTGGACGATTGGATGATCAGAGCACGTTCTCCAGAACAAACCCTGGATCACCTGTCCAAGACTTGTCACTTCCTTCACAAACTAGGTTTTTCTCTGAATTTAAAAATAATCAAACATGATCCCATCACAGAAGCTCCAATTTATAGGAGCAGTCCTGGATACCTGTTCGGGCAAAGCCTCGCCTCCCGAAGTGAGAGCTCACCACATTCTGCAGATGGTGACAAAGTTTCACAATGCCCAGCATCTTCCGGCCTTCGATTTTCTCAGGTTGCTCGGTCTGATGGCATCCTGCATTTTCCTGGTGCCAGAAGCCAGATTGAGAATGAGATCTCTTCAATGGGCTCTCAGAACTCAATGGTCCCAGTTCTCGGGGGAAATGTCAGATCTACTGCAGGTCGCAGCCCAAGTAGCACAGGATCTACAATCGTGGGCTTACAGACATCATATCCTCAGAGGAGAATCTTTTTGGCAACCATAGCCGGAGATAACAGTAGTGATGGTCGCCTCACTCACGGGGTGGGGAGCCCACATCAACGACCTGACAATCAGCGGACGTTGGTCTCCATCGGAGTCCAAACTACATATCAATCTTCTGGAGTTGAGGGCAATCAGATTAGCGCTGAAGGCCTTTCTGCCCTCTGTAGGGGGAAAGAATGTTCTGATAATGATGGACAATACATGGCCATGTACTACCTCAACAAGAGAGGAGGAGTAGCGTCACTACCGTTGTGCAGAGAGGCGATGCAACTCTGGTTCTGGGCAATACGAGAAGGGATCTCTCTATCAGCAATTCATCTAGCCGGAGAGCGAAAAACAACAGCGGACGATCTGAGCAGGCAGAGCACAGTCTCTCACGAGTGGGAGATAGCTCAGCAAGTGATTCAAGAGATCTTCACCCTTTGGGGAACCCCTCAAGTAGATATGTTCGTGACCGGGGTCAACCGGAAGTGCGAACTGTACTGCTCAAGGGAATTTCCCCCGAGAGAAGCTCTGGGGGACGCGTTCGTGGTAGAATGGGAGTTCCAAATACTGTACGAGTTTCCTCCAATCCCTGTGATCCCTCAAGTAATCAGGAGGTTGAGAAAGTTTGGGAAAACCATGATCCTAATTGCTCCGGATTGGGCCAGGTAAACGTGGTACCCGGACCTTCTCGACATGTCCATCTGCCCTCCAATACGTCTTCCAAGAAGAGAGGATCTTCTCTCGCGACAGGAAGGTCATGTTCTCCATCCGGAGGTCAACACACTCAACCTTCACGCATGGCTTCTGAAAGGCTGAGATACAAGGATTGGGACCTTCCAGATGACGTGATGGAGATTTTGCTTTCGGCCAGAAGGCCAGCAACTAAGTCTCTGTATCGGTGTTGTTGGAACAAGTTCAGTAGCTGGTGCAGAGAAAAGAATGTGGACCCTTTTCAGTGTAATATCCCCACAATTTTATGTTTTCTGTTACATTTGGCCAATCTGGGGCTCCAGGTTGGGACAATAAAGGGATATTTAGCAGCGCTACCCATCTTTAAGTGCTCTTCTGAAGAATCTTACTTTAAAATACCCTTGATAATTCAATTCCTAAAAGGTTTAAATAATGTCTTTTCCCCAGTACCTTTCCAGGTTCCGGTGTGGGATCCAAATCTAGTTTTAAAATTTCTCACATGTATTCCATTTGAGCCTTTACATTCGTGCCCACTAAGGCTCCTTACGTTAAAAACAATACTTCTTGTAGCATTGACATCAGTCCGCCGGGTAAGTGAGTTGAAGGCGCTTTCGAGCGGACCTCTTCACACCATCTTTTATAAGACTTAGGGTTAAACCTTCTTTTCTGCCAAAAATTGTTTCGGATTTTCATCTGTCACAAAATATAACTTTGCCTACGTTTTATCCTCCCCCTCATACAAGCAAGGAAGAGGAAAGACTTCATAGACTAGATCCCAGGAGAGCTCTTCGTTTTTACATCTCTAGATTTGCAAAGATTCGCCAGTGTGATCAACTTTTCGTGGGATACACTGGACGTTAACTAGGTCTTCCGGTAACAAAATAAACTTTATCCAGATGGATAATCTTAGCCATAACAGAAGGTTATAGATTGGCAGGAAAAGAACCACCTGATGGACTAAGAGCTCATTCGACCAGGGGCATGGCAACTTCTACAGCATTAAAAAGGGGTGTCCCTGTGTAAGATATTTGTGCAGCAGTCACATGGTCATCTATGCATACCTTTCTAAAACATTATGCATTGGACTCGACTTCTTCTCAAGGAGGTCTGTTTGCAAAATCTGTACTACATTCTGTACATGATTAAAAAAGGATACTGTACTCCCACCTCCAAGACAAAACTGCTTTGGGAGACTATCTAAGATGAGGAATACGTGGGAGGACACAATCCATTCGAAGAACAAGTTACTTAACAACTGTAACGTTCTTTCGATTGGATGTTCCTCCCACGTATTCCTCATCGACCCTCCCATCCTAACCCCACAGTACAGTTTACGTGTATTACACTCAACTCTTTTAGGGCTTGGGTCAAAAGAGGCATACCTTAAACGAAGTAAGATCCATGGACTATATTATACGAAAAAACAGAACTGAGGCCAACGGGCGTGCTCGAGGCTCTTATACGAGGGATGACGTTGATACTCGAAGGATGCCGCTCAGGGACATCGACGCCGCGACCTCGAGTGGAGCGCCCTCTGCTGGAGAAAGAGAAAACATTTTCCAAGGCGAAACCTAAAGGTAAGGATATATCTAAGATGAGGAATACGTGGGAGGAACATCCAATGGAAAGAACGTTACAGTTGGTAAGTAACTTGTTCTTCTGTGTTCACCCTCTGATGAGCTGATATCTGTGTCTGAAGGAGATTGTTCCACCAGGTACTGCACGTGGCGTATTGACCTTTGGTCTGGTCGTGTGCGTGTGACGTACCTCCTCCTCTCCTTCTTGTCCGTCTTGTGCTCGTCATCCCTGTGATTCCAGTTTTCTTGTTTCTGTCTCTTTTCATCTGTAATGGGAGTGGGTGGCTGCTTGAGACGCTTGCATCACCGTGAGACAGGGTCTGGGCCTGTAGCAAGCTTTGGACTCTCTCCCTCTGTCTCATCGTTTCACTCGCGCTATGCGACATACTGATTTAAAAATGTCCTTCATCACCACACGCGGAGCATCTTTGTCCGATTGCTGGACAGTTACCTTCGTGCGGATATTCATACACACACCGATAACAGAAAGTTTCTTGTCTGTGGTCAATTTGTAGTTTGTGTCTTGTTCCTGAGGGCATGGCTGTGTTAAAGCTCTCAACTTGCTACTCTACTTCCAATTCTGCCCTTGCAAGTGTTAGGATTTCATCTAATGTTTGAGCTTTCTGAAGTAGTTTGCGCCAAAATGTCTGAGATTCGCAGCCCGCAATGATTTGGGACTGTAGGGCCTCCGTGTTCGAGTAATTGGCAAAATCGCAGTGCTTCATTTTAATGCATAGCTGCTAGCTTAAGCAGGCACTTTTGTTTTTCTTCATCTACGGGTCCCGTTGCGCCCATGTAAAGATCAAAATCTCTAATCCACCTAGGCCTCATTTTGCTTGTATCAGACACATCAAAGACCCCGGGTAATTGTACAGGAAGGGAATCGGGAAGTCTGTATAGAGCTGTAGCTGCTGGAGTCCCTTGACCCACAGCCTGCATGTCCTGATGAATGGCCTGGGGAATATCCTGGTCAGATATCTTTGGTGCACTCCTGTGTGCACTGTCCCTTTTGTTCCTTTACAGCTCCTCTGAACGCCTTGCACAGCTGCCTGCAATGGCACGAGCACCATCTGTCCTATTCTTCATCTCCCTCACTCACTGCTGTTTGCGTGGATCCTAGCCATGGCCCAAGGCCCGTTCCGACGTCAGTCAGCTCCCACTGAGGTGCGGATTGACACCCTCAGCGCCGCAGCTTCGGTTAATGCATCTGTTCGCCGGCTTCCTCTCCTTACTTGTTGCGCCCGTAGCGCTTAGTCCTACGCACATCCAGCGCGTGTTCTTTCCCTCATCGCCAGTGTCAGATTACGTCTGGGTGAGAGACCTCATGACCCAGAGTTGCGCACTCGCTGCTCAATGACGAGTTGGAGACCAGTGTGAGTTAACACATTTTTATTCTTGTGCGTACACCGCAATGCTGACCCGTTCCCCTGTACCCCACGTCACTTCCCTTCCCGCCCCTTTGCCCCGGAACCTCATTGTCAACATGACACATTCTTTCCATTGCACATGCGATTCCCCCTCCCCTGTTGCATTCCAGTTTGTGCATTTCAACCATTTCAACTTCCCTGGCCGTCATACCCAAACGGACTTCCTCCAGCAACGTTCTGTACTTTAAAAACTACCACCACTGTTGTGGAGGAGAAGGTAGTATTCCAAGGGCTTACATGTAAAATGGCAAAGGCAGGGCCGCCGCTCTGGGTGCCAACGCCCCCCGCTCCCTGTGGGATGGGACACGCCGCACAGGAGCATCCTTTGAATGCTACTGTGAGACGCGCTACGCCGGGGGACTCGGGAGACGGTTGCTGTCGTGAGCGAGAAGGGTGCGGCTCCCACGTTGGGAGTAGACTTGCATGATTAAAGTCTTTCCACTTACCTGCGAGGCTCCTGCTCTTCCCTCTGCCTTCATTTTGGTTGCGTCATAGAGCACATCACTTTCCTCTACCCTGTAATGACTTGTGGTGAATTTGCATGCAGAGGCCATAAAGGTACCATCCGTGTATAGGGTGAATGCACCGTGTTTGGTTTACTGAAGAGCATCCAGTAACATGTGGATTGTGTCCTCCCACGTATTCCTTATCTTTGATATTTCCTAATATCCAGCTTGCTGCTTCGGAATAATTTTTTTCCAGTAGAGGGCGCTGTGCATCGATGGCTGGTCGAGTCGATGTCCCTCGGAGCTCTCCGTTCTGACGTCGACGTCATCACTGGTACAAATAGCACACACAGCGCCCGTTGCTCAGTTGTTCTTTCCACGCTTCACAGCTTCGGTAACGGAACGCTTGGTTCTGTGTATTCTTCGAATTTATCGAGTCTACTGAGAAAATACTTCAAGTTTCACGAGATGGCTTCCTCATTGGCTTCGACTCCTCGGTCTGCTTTTAAAAAGTGCCACGACTGTGGAGCTAAAATGTCCTTGACGGACCCGCAATGGATCTGCCTGTGGTGTCTAGGGGCAGAACACCCATGTTCTGAGTGCGACAAATGCATGTCGAAGGCCAAAGCCTTGATGGAGCGCAAAGAGAGGATGGAGAGAGGTAGGCCTCTAAAATGTATTACTCCCAACATAAATCTTCTGAGGAGTCGAGACCTTTGTCTCCCCATCATAAAAAAACATAAACGCTCCCGGTCGTGAAGTGGGTCGCATCATTCTTCGTCTTCGAGGCATGGCAAAAAGAGGCACCATAGATCGCTTCCACTTCCTTATCCAGTTCACCCAAAAGGGTTGTTCGTCCCTCAAAACATAGTACCGCAGCCCATTGGGAGGAATTCAGAAGGAGTATGATAAAGGTGTTTGAGAAGGCAGCCTTGCCCCCCTCAAAAACACCTATAGGCGATCCCCCAGACAAACCTGGGAAGCACAGAAGCTGGGAGTCCTCGACCCCAGCTGTGGAAACTCCTCGAGAGCAATCTATTCCCTCGAGTCGAGAGAAAGCCTCTGTGACACGCAAGAAAGAAAGCCACACAGCAAGCCCGAAGAGTGCGTCATCGACGCCCTTGGCACCAAAATCAAAGGAAAAACTATCGACGCCTCGAGTGTCGACCTCCTCAGCACCGTATACGACAGTTACCACAACATTATCATCGAAAACCTCAACGTTTGTGTCGAAGCCTGTTGGGGAGAATTCTCATAAATGGTTGATTTTCCTTACCTACTGCGTCCCTCGGTAGCTTTGCTGGATTTCGAGGATTTATTTTTTTCCACCTGGTAAGAGTGTGAGCCTTTTTTCCCACTCTTACATGTGTTTTGCTATTTGTATTTCTACTTTTTGTGTGATCTTGGGCACTGGAGCCTCACCTACTCCATGGCACCATATTCTTCCATGTGTGTTACACAGCACCTTCAGTGCAGCGACACAGGGTTGTCTTTTAGACTTCGCACCGACTCCATTTTCTGGGGCTGACTACTATCCCTCAGAAAAGATAAAGTTGCCATTAACTTTATTTAGTCACTTTTACCACAGACCCAGTACATCCCATCTTCCATGGAGTATTGGAAAGGGTTAATTCTTATCCCTTTTTGTCTGTGCCTCTTGGAGCATTGTTTCGCTCCCTTTACACTAAGACTTGGCTGGTGGCAGTGGTATCTACCCTATTTGTTATACCGCGGTTATCTTAAATAACCATGGTATTGTTTTAGGGTATTATATAAGCCTCAAACATAAACCCGATTGACCATATATATTTTATTACCGTTTCCGGCTGGGTTTGTTCGCCATTTTTTGTAAATGTCTTTCTCGTGTTTTACTCTGCGTGCCAAACCAGGTTTGGTCCCTTTGTTCATTGCCTTTTTGCGGGTTTCCACACAGAAGCCCTCCTTTAGGAGCCTGAGAGTTTGGGTAGGCAGGTGTGAGGGAGGGGTTTTAGGACCCCTGCCATGGGTTCCCTTGGTAACCCAAGTCGCACTCCTGTTAGATTGGCTGGGTGACTGTCCTTGCCAGGACAGCCACCCTGCTGTGTGATTGACAGCCAGGCTGTATGAATGGGGGAACCTGCATAAAAAGCAGGTCTCTGGGACTGGAAGAGCAGAGTCGCCACTGGAACGAAAGAATCTACGAGGAACTGATGGAAGAGGACCCCTACAACGACTGAACCACCCGGTGAAGCCCTGCTGCAGGTCCAAATCTTCAGAATCCGACGACAGAGAAGATCCTCCAGGAAACTTCTTCCCTTGAGCTGGTGGGACCAACCAGTTCACCAAACTGCAAGCCAGGACCCCTCCTCTGGTCGAATTCGCTGTACAGAGCTACAATGGGCTGGATAGCCAGGAAGGTCGGACCCTGTTTGGGTTTTAAGGAGCGCACCTTTTATTCGTTGCTTTGCTCTGCTGCTGGTTTCTTCTTTGGGTAGTGCAGGACCCTCAGTCTTCCTACTTCTGATCAGTCCAACGGTCGCTTCAGGAACCATGAGCCTGCAGGAACTACCAGGAACGTCTGCGTCAACTACAGCTCCCTCTCCGTTTTAAGGTACTGTGCAAATCTGGTTGTTTGTTTCGTTCACCCGCGGTGAAAGTGTTTGAAATCTTTCTCCAAACCGAGGGCTTGTCCTTCTCTTCTCTTTGAACTAACTTTTCAACCAACCAAGTCCAGAAACCGTGCCACGAACTTTACAGCAAACTACACTGAACTGTATTATCTTGAGCAAAAGACTATTGAACCATTGACTTTGGCCCTAAGCCTTTTCAATCTGATTTTAGCATTGCAGTCTCTCTTGTTAGATTGCCCTGAGTACTTACTTGTTGGTGTGATTTCATTTCTGTTAACTTCTGTCTTTCCCTCCCTTTTAAATTGCTGGAGTGCCATTTTGCTCCCACTTCATTTTGTGAGCTTAACTTGTCTGGAATTTAAGGGAAGTTGTCTGGTGTATTAAGAGTGTGATGTTTAGACTGCTTATAATAGTGTAATGTTATACAACTGAACAGTGAAATAAATGTATATTCTTTTACTTGAAAACCTTGAGTCAGGGTTTGCCTGAATCATAGTAATTGCTGTCCTTTGTGTAACTATTTGATACTGCTCACTTACTCTCGAGATAAGTCTGGCTGCTCCGCTACTGCTACCACTATACCTGTGTAGTACAGGCTTGTACCAAAAGTAAAATTGTACTGTCAGTTGCAGTCTTAATTGTGTGTAGTGGTCCCAAAGGGTACTGCATATAATTCTGCCTTACAAAGCCATCAACAGCTTTGGGGAAACTTTGAAGCCATCAACAGTTTTGTCGAAGCCGTCAACATTGATGATTTCGACATTATTCGCTCCCATTATGACCTCCATAGTGCTGCCTTCTTCTTTTGAGAGGATTTACACTCCTTAACCTCGTTCAGAGTATTTTAAGACTCTTTCCTCAATTTATGAGGATGCTGAACACTCATTTGACGAGGAAAGACCATTTGGTCTAGAGTATGGAACACCTTCTGTTCCAGAGGAACTTGTATCAGAAGAGTCTCGGATAAAGAACCTACAGGACTCCCTACATGAGGCAAGTGGCATTGACACTTCCCCTGAAGTTGAATTTGGTAAGGCAGATCCAGGTGATCATACTGAAGGTAACTATATACCACTCGTGATTAGAGTAATGGAATAAATGGGATGGTCCAAGCCCACGCTTGTTTTTGAACTGGATGACTTAACGAACATACTGGATAAAGGACCACAGGAAGACCCTATTGTCCCATTTCATAGGGCTCTGCAGAGGAGGGTAGCTTCCAACTGGGAAACACCAGAGGTTGCCCCGGCAGTCAATAAGGAGCTAACAGCCAAATACAGACCTTCATCTTCTGACCCTCTGTACCTTTTGAAACATCCAACAACAGAAAGCCTGGTAGTACAGGCAGCTACCTCTTCTGGCAAATAGAATGCCTATCCCACAATACCACAAGACAGGGATGACAAAAGATACAGTGCCATGGCCAAGAAGGTTTTCTCGGCCGGTAGTATAGCGTTAAATCTGCTAATGCGACATGCACGCTGGCGAGGTTTACCCACACCCTTTGGAACTGTATTTCGATGGTGGCTGACCACATCCCAGAAGGGGAGGAACAAGACGGTTTCTTGAACTTTGTCAAGGATGGAAAGGACGCTATGTGCGAATCCCTCCAGACCGGTCTCGACTCTGTTGACAGCATCAGCAGAGCCATGGCGGCTAGTACGGTAATCCGCAGATTTGCTTGGTTGCGGAAGTCGGGATTTGCCCCAGACGTTCAGTCCAGACTTCTAAATATGCCCTTTGACAGCACACATCTATTTGGGAATAAAGCTGAGGAAAGTTTGGAGAAGCTGCAAAATTCCAAGGCGGCGGCCAAATCCCTTGGAGCTGCAATAAGGCAAACTCCAAACCGCTCCACAGGTGCGCCCTGAAGGGGTAGGTCCTTTCGCCATTATTCTGCATTTGGAAAAGGCAGAGGAAAGCCAGCTCAAAGAAGCTAAGACAATTCCCCTCGTGGTGGATGGGGTCGAGGTACTGAGACCGCAACAGAAGGGGCTGCTTTAACCTCTGCGTAGAATGGCAGCCTATTACTTCAGATGCTTGGGCATTGGAAACAGTTAGCCATGGTTACTGCCTTCCTTTCCTGCTAAAACCTCAGTTATCCACCGGGGGACAACTCTTTCAAGATTCCGGATCCGCTCCTTATACAGGAGATTTTAATCCTGCTGGAGAAAGGTGCTATAGAACTGGTACCTGTAGCGGAGAGGAACAAGGGTTGGTACTCCCCTTATTTTCTAATTGCAAAGGAGGACTGAGGATTGAGACCCATCTCGGACTTAAGAGACTTGAACAAGTTATTCAGGAAGGACAAGTTCAAGATGGTAACCCTTTCTCAGATCCTTCAGGCCCTCCAGCTTCAGGATTGGTTGGTATCATTGGACCTCCAGGATGCTTACTTTCATGTGGCCATCCATCACAAGCACAGACAGAACCTGAGGTTTGCCATTGGCAACTCTCACTATCAGTTTCGCGTTGTGCCATTTGGGCTAACCTCCGCCCGAGGTTTTTCACCAAGCTAATGGCGGAAGTGGCAGCGAGTCTCAGGAGAGGGGGGATTCATGTCTATTCCTACCTGGATGACTGGCTAATCAGGGCCAGTTTCCCAGAACAAGCCTTGGATCACCTGAGCTATACTTGTCACTCCCTCCACAAGCTCGGCTTCTCCCTCAACTTCAAGAAGTCCCAAATGATAACTTCACAAAGACTCCAATTCATCAGAACAATCTTGGATGCTTCCCTGGGAAAAGCCTTGCCACTAGAGGTGAGGGCTCAAGACATTCTGCAGATGGTGACAAAATTCCAGAATGCCCAATATCTTCTGGCCTTCTATTTTCTGAGTTTCTCGGTCTCATGTCATCCTGCATTTTTCTGGTGCCAGAGGCTCACCTGAGATTGAGATCTCTCCAGTGGGCTCTCAAGACTCAGTGGTCACAATTCTCAGGAAGGATGTCAGATCTTCCACAAATCCCAGACAGTCTCACTGGATCTTCAGTGGTGGGCCTGTCGGGAAAACATCTTGAAAGGAGATCCTTTTTGGCAACCATGGCCGGAGATAACAGTAGTGATGGACGCCTCACTCACGGTGTGGGGAGCCCATACCAACGATTTAACCATCAGCGGTCGTTGGTCTCCATCAGAGTACAAACTACTTATCAACCTTTTAGAGCTGAAGGCAATCAGACTAGCTCTGAAGGCCTTCCTGCCATCTGTACGTGGACAGAATGTCCTGATAATGACGGACAATACAGTGGCCATGTGCTACCTCAACAAAAAAGGAGGTGTAGGGTCCCTACCACTGTGAAGAGAGGCAATGCAGCTATGGTTCTGGACATTACAAGAAGGAATCTCTCTATCGGCAGTTCACCTAGCTGGAGAGAAGAACACGACAGCGGATGCTCTGAGCAGGCATAGCGCAGTCTCCCACAAGTGGGAACTAGCTCAGGAAGTCCTTCAAAAGATCTTCACCCTTTGGGGAACCCCCCCAAGTGGATCTGTTTGCGACCAATGCCAACCGGAAGTGCGAACAGTACTGCTCAAGGGAATTTCCCCCAAGAAGAACTCTGAGATGTGTTTTTGGTGGACTGGGAATTTCCACTTCTTTACATGTTTCCTCCAGTCCCCATCATTTCTCGCGTAATAAGTAGGTTGAGAAGGTTCAGGAATTCCATGATCCGAATTGCCCGGATTGGGCCAGGAGATGTCCATCTGCCCTCCAATTTGTCTTCCACTAAGAGAGAGCTCTCTCTCACACTCTCACTCTCACGTCAGGTTCTCCATCCGGATATCAGGACTCTCAGCCCTCATGCATGGTTTCGGAGAGGCTTAGATACAAGGAATGGGACCTCCCGGACGGCGTAATGGAGGTGTTGCTTTCGGCCAGAAGACCAGCAACCAAATCTTTATACCTCTGCAGTTGGTGTAGAGAAAATAATGTGGACCCTTTCTCATGCAATACACTAATGGTGTTATCTTTTCTTGTACACTTGGTCAATCTGAGGCTCCAGATTGGAACAATCAAAGGATATCTAACAGCGCTATCTATCTTCAAGCGCACTGGAAGTAGGAAGTCTCCTATTTTAAGATTCCTCTGGTAATACGATTCTTAAAAGGATTAACTAATGTTTATCCTCCAACGCCTTTACAAGTCCCACTATGGGATCTCAATTTGGTTTTAAACTGTCAATTGGGTGCTCCTTTTGAGCCTCTTAATTCTTGCCCATTACGACTTCTCACCTTGAAAACAGTTTTCTTAGTGGCTATAACATCTGCCCGAAGGGCAAGTGAGCTACAGGCTTTATCCTGCAAGCGTCCTCATACTGTTTTTCATAAAGACAGAGTGGTATTGAAAGTGAAGCCTACATTTCTCCCTAAGGTTGTTTCTGAATCTCACATCATTCAGAAAATATCCTTTTATCCTCCGCCAAACCCTGGAAAAGAGGAAGAGAATCTTCACAGACTCGACCCTAAGAGTGCACAGAGTTTCTACATTACCAGAAAGATCAGTTGTTTGTGGGCTATATAGGTCATAAACTGTGTCTAGCCATCACCAAACAAAATCTAGATGGATTATTCTTACAATTTCAGAGTGTTAGACTGGCCGGTAAAGACCACCCAGAACATCTAGGGGCTCACTCCACCAGGGGTATCGCAGCTTCATCTGCTTTGCAGATGGGAGTTTTTTGTGCAGCTGCCACATGGTCGTCTGCACACACCTTTACGAAATACTACAGCCTGGATTCCTCCACTTGTTAAGAGTCTGTTTTTGGAAAGGCAGTACTGCACTCTGTGCATTCTTGATCATTTCAATTTTACTCCCTCCTCCGAATAAGGTAACTGCTTTGGGAGTGTATCAAAGATAAGGAATACGTGGGAGGACACAATCCATTCGAAGAACAAGTTACTTACCCATGGTAACGCTTTCTTTTCGACTGGATGTTCCTCCCACGCATTCCTTATCGCCCCTCCAAACCGACCCGCAGTAAACCTTCCCTCGTGGTTACAGGATGTGCTTTCTCAAGGGGAGTAACCATCTAACTCAAGACAGTGCTTCGCTCTTCAAAACAGAACTGAGCATCGCGCGCTGCGCTCGCTATTTATACCATTGATGACGTTGACATCAGTACGGAGACCTCCGAGGGACATCAACTTGACCAGGCATCGACGAACAGCGCATATACTGGGGAAAAAAATGTTCCGAAGCAGCAAGCTGGATATTATGAAATATCAAAGATAAGGAATACATGGGAGGAACATCCAGTCGAAAGAAAGTTACCATGGGTAGGTAACTTGTTCTTCTGCAGTTGTGGTGGGCGTTACAGGTAAGGATATTATGGGGAAAGGGGTAAAAATCCACACCAGTTTGCCCCCCCCTCCTCCCCTCAGAGTTGTAGGCAGTTCCTAATTGCTCGTGCAGTCCCAGACTTACTGACTGCCAAGCACAGCAGGGCTCTTGACTTGAGAGGGTGACTGGACCAATGCGCCAATGATGTTCACCTCAGCTCCTCCAACATGGATTCTAGGTGAGGGCACACAACTGACCTATCCATTTTTTCCTGGTCGCTTGCCAGCCGTAAACACAAGTAGCTTGGCCTCGAAGATCCAGAACAGTCCCACTCCCTCCCACAGCCAAATCCAGGTAGTTTTTTTCTTACTGGTGGAGCCTAGGAATGCTGCAGGCTGTGGAGCTTGGACGCTTTTGCTGGGGGCTCACAGGCTGGACAATGGCATTATCAAATTCACAGCAGTGGAAGTGATTTGCCTCTCTATTGCTGACAGCAATGTTTTTCAGAGATAGCAGAGACATGCAGTTCACTTATTTTGTTTTCTCTGATGAGAAAATTGCTTATGTTACAGGCACGCCTCTAGGGCTTCCTTAACCAATGGTGATTGACTTCTTTAGTGGATAGTGGGTTGCCCTTACACAGTATTTCACCTGCTGCTAGACATTCTCGTTCCAAGAGCCAGCTACACCCTATGTGATTGCCTTTCTCGTCTCCTTTCCCTTCAGAGAGTGGTCCATATGAACTCCTAGATCTTATCCACTTTCCCCCATGCTTGTGGGACATTCCGTCCTGTGCGGTCTGGACAGGAGAATTGCCAAATGGGGACCAGAGCATTTGTTTATTGATTTTGTATGGCGCGCCAAACCCAAAGGTAACAGGGCGCTACAGAGAACAGGAAAACAAGATTGCTTAAAAACTTAGTTACAGGCATAATATAAATATATACATTGCATCACATGTTAAGACAGTTGAAAGATATACATATGTATAGTCGGGTTGATAGGTAAGGATAGTACTTGATTAATCTTGGGGGTCATTGGAGTGTACCCATGCGAGAATATTCCGTCTGAAGCTATAGTAGGACTGGTCTGTTCTGATGTCAAGTGGGAGAGCATTCCAGTATTGGGCTGCCTTAACTGGGAAGCTGCTGCTGCCTGTTGTATTTGTCTAAATGTGGGTATCTGAAGGCAGTAGGAGTTGGCAGTTCTGGTGGGCCGAGAGGAGGTTTTTCTTACAATTCTAGCTACCAGGTAGGGAGGGGCAGCATTATTCAGACATTTGAAGGTGAGTGATGCTGTCTTAAGTGCAATTCTGTCGCTGATTTTGACCCATTTGTATTTTCTTCTAGTGTTGGAAATGTGTTCTTTAGAAGGTAGGTTGAGGGCAGTTCTAAGGGCGTTGTTTTGCAATATTTGAATTTTGTCAATGATGTATTTGTTAGCTCCCAAATACAGAGCATTGCAATAGTCAAGTTTGGTAAGTATTAGGGCATTGGCAATGATCATACAGCTGGCTTGGGTGAGGAAGGCTCTACTTGCCCTAATAAGGTTGCACGTGTAGGTTGTAGAGGATGCAAGGGAGTTAGCTTATTTCGTTAGTGTTAGGGCTGAGTCGAGGTGAAAGCCTAATGTTTTTACTGTTTTGGACATTGTGATTATATTGCCATCAATGTTGAATGCGGAGTAGTTAGGGCTGAGTTTTTTGTTTCAGTTGGCAGTGGATCCGAGGAGTAGGATTTCTGTTTTGTCATCATTCAGGCATAGTCCATGAGTGGCCATCCATTTCTGAATGATGAGATATATTTTGTTTACCAAGGCCGTATCCGTATCGAAATTGCCCAAAAGGGGAATGAGGATCTGAGTGTCATCTGCGTAATTAGTGTAGGTGACACCCAGTCTGTCCAATTTGTCGAATAGGGGCTTGGTAAAGATATTGTATAGAGTTGGCGAAACACAGGTGTCTGCACAAGACTGCGTGATCCACCAAATCAAAGGCTTCCGACAGATCAAACAGATCAAAGAGCAGTAGCATGGCAGTGTTTCCCTTGTCATTGAGTTCGTCAATCTGTACTTTAAGATCAATTAAGGCTGTTTCTGTGCCGTGCTGTGGTCTGAATCCTGATTGGCGGGTACCTAAGAGTTGGTTAGTTTCAAGATAGTGCTGGATTTGCAGGTATGCTACTCTGTCTATTATCTTGAGGAGAAATGGTACCATGGTGATGGGTCTGTAATTAGTGGGAATAGCAGGATCTAGAGTTTGCTTCTTGGGGAGAGGTAGGACCCAGGACTCTTTTAGGTTGCTTGGGATGGTGTTGGTGGAGAAGGAGGCATTGATTAGTTTGGTTATGAATGGGGCTAAGTCTCTTGCGGCATCCTTGATGGACTGGGCTGGGCAGCTGTCACCCTTACAGTTGGAGGGTTTGAGGGATGCAATGATCTTTTCGATTTCCGAGATGGATATTTTTTTGAATTTGATAGGGTCGAGGCTGGGTGAGTTGGTGGTCATAGGAATGGTGGTGAATGAAGTTTCAGTGGGAGTTAGGGAGTCTTTTTTAAGGCAATTTTAGTTTGGAGAGTTTTAATTTTGTTTGCTAGGGCGTTTTGGATGCTGGTGCACCATTGTTTCTTTGGCAATGTTGTCAGGGGGTGGTACTCGGGATTCCAACTCCCTTAGGATGGTAAATAATTCTCTAGTGTTGGAGGTTGTGTTGCAGATTCTTTCATTAAAGAGATTTATTTTTTGTGAGTAGGATTTCTTTTTTGTATTTATTGGCGAAGAGTCTAAGTTTCAGTTAATTTTGTTCAGATGGGGTATGGCGCCATATAGACTCTAGTTTCCTTTTTTGCATTCTTAGTTCTTTTAGGTTTGGGGTGAACCAAGCATTTAGGTGAGCTTGTGGTTTACTTTTTTGAAGTTTTAGAGGAGCAATGGTATCTAGTGCTAGTTTCATAGCATTATTGTAGCTTTCTACCAGGAGCTCAGGGTGCTGGTTGTTTGGAAGAGCATTGATAGTAGGTAATATCATTGGCAGGAGATTGTCTGGAATTATATTGTTTTTGGCTCTAGTAGGTAGTGGGGGGTACCATGATTTTCTCTTTGATGGTTTGATTGTTGATTGTTAATGTAAAGTCGATAAGGTAGTGGTCTGACCAGTGTTGAGGGGTAATATTGGTGATAGTGGTATCACAATTCAGGGTGGCGACCTAGTCCAGGGTCCTTCCTTTGTTGTGGGTTGGGGTGTGAACTTTTTGGTTTAGGCCATGTTCAGCTAACATAGTGGCTATAGATTAAGCTGGTTTGTCGCCTGGTTCGTTAAAGCCTAGGTTCAGGTCTCCTAGTAATAGGATTTGTGAGGAGTCTTTGGTATTATTAGCTAAGAGACTGGATAGATCCTCTTCGAAGGTCCCAATGGGGCCGGGTGGCCTGTATATTAGGTAAATGGTTAGTGTGTGGCAGTTGGAGATAGGCAGCTTGGCTATGAGGAGTTCGCATGATTTAAGAGGAGATGAAGTTTGTAGTCTGATGGCGAGGTCAGTTTTAGCTATAATAGCTAAGCCCCGTCCTTTGTTGTTGGGTCTGTCCATTCTAATTAATTGGTAATTTTCAGGGATAGCTAGTGAGAGTGCATGGCCTGCAACTTCTTGTAACCATGATTCGGTGACTGCCAGGAGGTCAAGGTTATTGGATAATAGGGTGTCTGCTATTTCAGTGGCGTGGGGCACTAAGGACCTGGCATTGATCAAGGCACTAGATAGAATGGTTACCTTGGGTGTATTTTGGATTTTTATTGGAATGAGTTTAGGCTGAGTAGCATTGATGCCAAGTATAGTTGGGTTGGAATACGGTATAGTGTACCGTGAGGTAGGTTTATCTTGGGGGTTAGAGGCCTTGTTGCTGTGACATATAGGCTTGTAGAGGCGGGGTAGTCTGGCTCAAAGTCTATTATATCTGTCTATAGTGAGGCACAATGCATATTTATAGGAGGACATAATGAAAGCAGTGCTGAATATGGTGAGACACAGTAGAGATGCTATCTGGGTTTTATTAAGGCACATCGTAGTGGGTGGTGGTGAGGAGCAAGTAGTTTAGCTCAGGTTGGGCCAGGGGCGTAAGCTGGTGCCAAGTGTACTAAGTTATGAGAGCAGCTCGTTGTCTGGCAATAAGCTGTTTCTGGCGGGCGCACACGTTTAGTAATTGGTTGTTTCAAATGGGCATACTCGTAGTAGTTGGCATTGGTATTGGACAGTCTTGTGGGCCCGTAGCCGTAGTATCTAATAGTGGGCTCTGTCAGAGGGCATATAGTGGCTGGCAGTGGCAAAAGGCAATTTCAAAAATGCGGGGTACTAAGTGGTTATTTTGCTGCTATAGTAGGCATATGGGAGCGAATGCCTGAAGTCAGAGAGCACAGTTAGCTATAGTGACATTGGGCAAAGTGGGCTGGTATACAGTAGGCAGCTCAGGGCAGGCAAGATGGGCTAATACACAGTAAGCAGGTGTACAAGAGAATAGTTTAGTTTAGTGAGGGGAAGAGTGCAGGCTATTAGCTCTTTGATACTTTGGTAACAGGTAATAGGGGCACAAGTTGGCAAAACTACATTGCAAAGTGATAATGCAGGGTGTCAGGCAGTGAGTACAGTGTTGGCAAAATAGAGGAGTTCATAATGCATGAGAGTGCTAGTGTGAGCATTAAGGTATAGCTAAACCAGATGTAACATCAGAGTCATTTTGTGGGGTTGTAGTAGGTCTTGGGGCATTTTACCCGGTTGCAGAGCAGCACATGAAGGCTGGAGGAGAATGGGCAGAGTTTCATGCCCTGGCCTTTGAAGCCTCTAGACAGGCTTGAAACATGCAATGATCCTTGTTGTGAGGATCCTTCGTGGGAGGGCCGGCGCTCGCCTGCCGGCGCGTGATTGGCCCTTAAGGGGGGTGACTGGCCAATCTGAGCGCATGTGCTCGTGTTTGTGTGCAAACACAGGACAACAAAGTTAGGCAGCTTCAGAGAAAGATGCCGGTGGCCATTTTAGATGGGGAACACCTCGTGTGTTCCAGTGGAGGCACAACTAGTAAGCACAAATCGAGTGCTTGAGGAGATTTATGCCAGGGATGCATTTACTGCTTATCAGGATACGGAATGGAGAATTGTGACGCAATTTTAGCGTGTGTTGGGCGAAGAGGAGCTTCCTCTCAGGATGGGTCGTAATTCAGGCAGGGGGCCTACCTTGCCCCAGGTGGGCTCAGCGTTGCTGTTAGGTCACCGTTCCTGCAGTGGCGAGGGCTCCTGCGCCTCCGATGGCGGGGGCAGCGTAAAGCCAACATTCTGGGTATATAGTTCACTCGTTAAACTATGTACTGGGGTTGTCGAACTGGGAGTCTGCTGGAAATTTGCAAAAGGGTGTATTGTACTGTGATTGTGCATATAGTAATATATAGGGATTAGGATTTGAACAATTCCATTGTACCCCAGTTTGAATAAATAGTTCTCGCTTTACACCAGTATTATTCCAGTTTGCAAGCAGGGAATAGAATTGTCATACTGGAAGCATACAGATTTGTTCAAATTGGTCATCTACTGTCGTGGTCTAACTGGGAATGTCATGCTGCAGACATAATGGGATTGTGCAAACTGAGACATTTTTCCAAGTATAATGGTACTTTGCAATAGAACAGTGGGAGTTGCAAAACAATAGTGCAATAGCAAGAGGTCACTATGCTGCAATTGTGCACTGTGTGACTGTACTGTTGGAATATATATTTTAAGCATACTGGAATTGTGTATACTGGGACAATGTATAAAACTGGGATCTGCTGGGATTAGCAGACTAGAAATGTACTAATATTTGTAAAATTGGAAAACTACCTGGTTAGTGAAATGTACCATAGTACTTGTTTGTTTCTTTATTTGTAATGCGCGCCAGACCCGAGGGTATCAGTGCGCAGGATAAATGAATATTTTCTGCTTAGGTTTACATGGTTACAGCGATACACAGATATAATCCAGTAAATGTTTGATTACAGCACCAAGATATATACATGCAGTAAGCAAACATAGAAGGAGAGTTGCAGTATGATATAGTCTATTTACAGTCTATTGTCTATTTGCAGTACTAATGAATAGGGATAGAAGGACAGTCACTGGCGTATATTTAGTGGTAGTTTTCTTTGAACCAGTTGATGTTCTTTCTGAAGTGGCAATATGATTGATCCGCCCTCAGGCAGGGGAAGGGAGATGAGGAATTCCAAAGCTGAGCAGCTTTGACTGGGAAGCTACTACCTCCAGATTTCGTCAGTTTTAACTTGGGTACCAACAAGCAGTTTGTATTGGCAGCTCTAGTAGGCCGGTTGGTGGATTTTCTATTCATTCTATCTATAGGATAGCGGGGTGCAGCGTTGCTTAGGCACTTGAGTAAGTGAGGCATTTTTTGGCAGGATTTTGTCGCTAGTGGAAAGCCAGTTGTTTTGTCTCCTTACCTCAGAGATATGCTCTTTCCTGGCTAGGCCAAGTGCTGCTCTGAGAGCGTTGTTCTGTAGAATCCAAGTAAAAGCCTAAGGTTTTTACCTCTTTGGCTACCTTGATGGCGTTACCGTCAATGTTAAATAAGGTGTATTTGTGACCAAGTTTGTTGAGGTTAGGCTTGGTACTTAGAATGATGAGTTCAGTTTTGTTATTCAGGCATAGTCCATGGACTGCCATCCATGCCTGGATGATGCGGTACATTTTATTTACCAAGTCCAAATCCTTATCATAATCCCCAGTAAGTGGTATGATAATCTGGGTATCATCTGCATAGTTAGTGTAGGTGTTGCCGAGATAATCCAGATCATCAAAAAGGGGCTTGGTGAATATATTATACATTGTGGGTGATACACATAAGCCCTGAGGCACTCCACAAGTAATGTGGATGGGGTCTGCTGCTGCGGAGGGCCAGAAGACTCTCATAGTCCTGTTGCTTGAAAAGGATTGGATCCAGACTATAGCTTTCTGTGAGAAGAGTGCTACTGAATCAAGGTGGTTGCATAGGACCTTGTGATTCACCAAGTCGAATGCTGCCGAGAGGTCAAGGAGCAGTAGGGCTGATTTCCCTTCGTCTCGCAACTCGTTGATTTGGGCCTTAAGGTCAATCAGCTCTGTCTCAGTATCATGTTGGGGCCTGAATCCTGATTGCTGAGATCCTAATAACTGGTTATGCTCCAGGTAGTCCTGTATTTGGAGGTAACCCACCCTATCTAGGTTTTTAGTAGAAATGGCACTGTTGTTATAGACCTATAGTTGGGGGGTATGGAGGGATCTAATGATTATTTTTTGAGGACCGGAAGTACCCAGGACTCCTTTAGATTACTTGGGATGGTACCAGAAGAGGAAGAGGCATTGATTAACTTCGAGGTGAAGGGTGCCAGGTTTCTAGCCGCGTCTTTAATTATCTGGGCTGGGCAATTGTCTCCCTGACAGTTAGATGGCTTGAGGGAGAGAATGATTTTTTTCGACCTCAAGAATTGAGACTTTGGCAAAATTGAAACGTCGTACTGGTTTGGGTGGAGGCAATGTGGTGCTAGCCTGTGTGGTAATATTGGGTATTTTTAGTTTTTTGTTGGCAATTTTGTCCTGGAAAGTGTTATGTAGTGTTATGGGATTGTACACATAATATTACAATCTTGTGAGCTCTGGGAATGTATTGGGACCATTCAAACTGAAAATATACCCATGTTGAGGACAATGGTTTGACAAGCTGGGAATGTAGCTGGGTTAGGGAAACTGGCAATACAGTGGTGCTTGGTCGGGGGCCCATGTGGCTACTTCGCTCACATACACCATGCTCCCAATACTGGACTTTCCATTTACAACCGTGACAATTCTTCAAACTGCAGAGTTGAGTAAATACAATTGTTCTGTGGTACTTTATTGATTATTGATGGAAAATGGTGTTCCTTGTTTTCTCGCAGTGACATTTTGAATTTGCATTCATTTAAAAATTGTGGCTCCTATGAATTTGATTTGACTCCTAAAATGTTTGCCTTAGGCAGCAATTACGCATTAGGCAGAAAGTTAGCCTAGAGACCTGTTATAAAGGCATCTGGGAACCCGTGTTCTGAGATATCTGCTTGTGACGGCTTCCTGCCTTAGTCCGGAAACTCAGTGAGAGAGGTTTGGGAATTCCACATATAACTCCCAGGTTACATCATCCCCTAGCTTAGGGCAGCCTCTGGTCTCTTTAACCACACCAGTGTCAGTCACCAAGTTAGGCAGCCGACTTTGTCCCATAGTTAACAACCAGCATCGAATAAGATGGAGAAAGAAGATCCTCAAGTATTTAGATGTGAAACACATTCTAAAATAATCTGTATTTTAAACTGGGGCAGACTTTACAAGAAGACAAACCGCTCCTTAACGTGACTTTTACAAATAACAAGGTGATAAACGACAGCAAATGGAAATCCCAGAAACACAACAGGATCATTGCAGAGAAAATTATAAATCTTCATTGTTCTAGGCCTGGGTATGACAGACATGGGGGATAATGCAGATGCACGAAATCTGTCCAACATAAAAGAGATGTGACAACCTGTACCCCCTTCAACCACGGCTAAATGAGTTGTGGATCAAAGCATATGACATAACTCCAACTTCAGACCGCAAGGCGTATAGGAGATGCCATCAGTGACTGCAGCCTGTCAGGTGCTTAGGTCATAGAGATGCAGGAATCCATGGGTGCTGACATCAAGGAAATGCAAAGATTTCTAAAAAAAAAAAACAGTACGCAATGGACACCTGCGAATGCAATTCCTTGAGCCTTTGCGGAAGACTAAGATATGGCCCAAAGAGAACAACCTCACAGGTTTGCAGCAATTAATCCAATACATTAGGCTAAATTCTCCGACTTCGAAAACATATCATGACATGCTAATCTCAAAATATATGGTATCTCAGAGAAGTGCGATAATCACAAATAAAGGATAAACTTAAGCACATATCCTGCAGCGAGTCCTCATGGAAATGCAAGTCTCTGATCTTAACTACTATATGTAACATTCCCACTATGAAGAAACATGCATCTAAAAGGAGTTTGACCACAGCTTCCGTTTTTTTAAAGAATTTTGTTAGTCTGGGAAGCAGTGATTAAGGCTTCCCGACCCAGAAATCCAATTGTGTGAGAGAATTACTTTCTTCTCAAGAGCAGATCTAAGCAAAGACACTGAAATGCCACAGGCAATCAAGGAAACATAACAAATTGACTTGACTCTGAACTAAAGTCTTCAACCAGGATCCAACACATCTGAAAGTACTACATCAAGAGAGAGAACGTTCTCTTGGTACGTGATGGAATAGGGAGAAACAGTATTGAAAAATGTACCTCCTACAGTCAAAGTAGGAAATTATTAAATGCCCATAGCAAAAAAGTAACTGCCTAGACTTTTCTTCTTTTTGTAGAGTGCAGGCCTTCTGTGAAGGCATCATGAAGCAAGACAGACCACAGATTAAAAGTTCAAACACAATGGGCCTCATTACGACCCTGGCGTTAAGGGTTTAACGGCGCCGTAAAAGGTGTCGGCGCCGTTAAACCCTTACCGCCTGATTACGAGTTCCCTTTGCGGGACCCGACCTTAACGCCTGCTTTTAGCAGGCGTTAAAGTAGGGTGCCACAAAGGGACCTTGGTGCTAAGTACGGTGCCTCAATTTGCGGCACCGTACTTAGCGCCTTCCCCATTCCCATTGAGCCCTATGGGGCAAAAATGGGAATGGGGAAGGGCCCATGGTGAATGGGGAATTACCGCCCTGCCAACCTTGGAATGGGGCGATAATTCCGCCATTCACCATGGCGGACCCCGGCATGGACCATGGTGCTAATAGCACCATGGTTTCGCGCCGGGGTCGTAATGAGGCCCAATAGCTTTATTAACATAAATGTTAGGATGGTTAAAGGCCTAACTTGCCCTATGCTAAAGTGGGATTTATTTTTTGTGTGTGTTTCAGCCTATTCAATTGGGCCTTTCACAAAATAAGAATAAAATTCATTAAACAAATTAAAAATAAATGTTGTACAGTACAATAGTAAAAACCAAAATCACAATAAATAGTAACATAGCCTGGTTTAGATATGGTTCCTCAAATCTGTAATTCCTCCAACCTTTTAGTTACTACACACAGAAAAGCATACAAGTCTCTACAACCAGTTTTACCATTACCCCACATTAACCTGTCCCAAAATAACTCTGCAAGTTCGATGGAGCCCAGGTAACGTAGCCTAACGTCCCTGAAACCAACAAACTGCAACACAGTGTTTCAGTGTTTGCTTCCCACTGTGGTCCATACAGAACCTACAATTTGTGTTTTTTGTGGAGCTGTCCCACTTGCATCTCCGTTCTAGGGTGGGAATTAAATTTAACCAGAAACGCAGGTAAGTACTCCAAATATTACTGAGGGATCTCCTCTCGCTTCCTTCTAAATTTTGCATACTCTGTATAAAGGGAGAAAGTTGCCAATAGATCACATGTTTCACACCAAACCACCCTAAACAGCTTCTTTTTAACTATATCTGGTGTACTTTCTAGCTCTTCTGTAGCTGAACCTATTTGTAGGCGTATTTGGCACATTTCCTGCTTGAACTCTTTAAGTTGCCGAATGCAGAGTAGAGGGTTCCCCCAGTTTTGAGTAAAGGGGATTCAAGAATTTAGCATAATCAGCCAGCTTCTTCCAAAGTGCCCTACCTGCCAAGGAGACAAGACCAAATTCATGCCGAATGACCGCATTTGGTAGGGAATTTGCCAAGCCGAGCTTTTTCTTCCAAATCTGGCCCTGTTAAAGGTTCAAGCAAGGTCCCATAGCAAAAGGTGCTATGGCCAATCCATACAGAATAGTCGGCTCCGTCTTCTGCATATAGTTCCTGACCAAGCAGAGAGTAATGGCATAACTGAAAATAAACAATTTTCCTTTGTGCAAGCAAAGGAGTGGCCCCGTTCTTCAGAAAAGTTTTCCAGGCTTCCCTTGAGTGACTATTGAAAGGGTGAAACATAAGTACCTCATGGTCAACACCCTCTCCAAGGGCTGGCCCCCCACCTTTCAGACAAAGCCCACAGAACGCCTTTTAGTTGTAAATACAATAACCTTGGACTTAGTCCCATTTACCTTCAGGTTATTGTCCACAGAGTATTGATGAAATAGGGTCAAATTCCTATGTAGACCTATTGGTGTTTTGTCGAACAAGCTGATGTCGCCAGCAAATGCCAGACAATTGAGTACCAAGTTGCCTAATTTTACAGGGAACGTGACTCCTGCATCCCAGAGTCTATTTAAATCTGAGATGTGTAGATTGAAAAGTGTTGGAGCCACAACGCAGCCCTGTCTTAACCCCCACAAATGTAGGAATTGGGCCCGACATGGCCCCCTCCTTAGTCAATCTCACCCTCTTCACAAATTTGCTATGCAGCATGGCCAAGAGTTGGATCGTTTTTAATGGAATGTTCCAATCGCGGAGTTTGTTCCATAAGATGTTCCTGCTCAGTGTCAAAGGCACTTGATATGCCTATAGATGCCATATAGACCGGGCCCACCACCCCCTTTTTGTACAGTGGTACACAAGTGCGATAGAACTGTTGATTTAATGTAGTGCCCATGCCGGAGCAAAACCCCACCTGGGAGATTGATGGTACATTTAATGGCTCGAGCTGATGGTTTAGGTCTCTTAACAAAAAGAAGAAAACATTTTGCTGGAAGAATATAAAAGGGCAACCGGCCTATTATTCCTGGGGTCTGCCGCATCCCCTTGTTTGTGTATCAAAATTATAATAGACTGATGCCACATGCGGGGAGTCTTTGTGTTAAATAAATATTCTTGAAAAGAGTCATCAAAGGGCCCACCCAGAGCAAGGAATCCTTCTTTATAAGAAAGGGTGGAATAGCATCAGGGCCCGGTGCTCTAGAGGCTTTATCTGGACCTATGGCCCACAAAATGTCATCTTCCTCCCATGGAAATGTTTGTGAATCATAGGCAGATGGAAGTTGACATGCAACCTCCTTCACAGGTAGCGCAATATTTGTCCCATAATAATCAATCTGTGTCTGCTCATGTACGGAAGAAACCTGCTCCAGGTCAGACAAAGACGTTTGTGCCTTAATTATGGACCAGAAACACGCATGATTATTCTTCACCAAGGGTCCAGAACTTCCTGAGTCCGCTCAATATGGGCTTTTACTCTGAGGGATATAATGGCTCCCTTATAACGTTTTAGTATCTACCCCTTTTCCCAGGAGTACCGATATACAGGAAGGGCCAAGGTGCTTAGTGTTCTGAGGTGTTCTTCTTTGCCTGCATTATGTTCCCATCATATTGATGTCGATGCGTCTGAAACCCCTGACACCTACCCCTGTTTGCCAGGTGAGCCAGACAGTTGCTGAGAGTTTCACTAAACTGTGCTGCTGAACATCTGCACACGCTAGAGCCCTCTGTATCAACCAATCATGCAAATATTTGAAGAAACCTGTTGCAAGTGGTTGGGTTCCAATTGACCGTGAGACCACCTCTGGCTGAAGCAAGTTCTGGGATAACCATGCATCTCAACAGCTGCCCTCTTATGGTAAGCAGAAGTGGACAATGATCACCTCCCCTGAAAGGGCAACGGACCAGAGGCTCACACCTGGAAATCAGGGCAGAGGACACAGGAAAAATTGTCAATCAATGACTGTTTCATGCCCCTAGTCCAGATGTGGAATTCCAGCCCAGACCCCCCCTCTTACAGGCAGGCATAACTCAAGGCCCCAGCTATGCTAATAGCTGTCCCAAACTGCTGAGGGATCGTATATAGTAAATGCTGGGCAAAAGCCCTCGTCCGTGCCCATATTTTCACACTCCTGGCTAGTCTATTGGCCTTGCCATCAGGTGTCACATGTCTTATGCCAATCTTTGGCCTTGCCACACTGTTTCCATTCATCAAATTTACTTTGAGGTGGTATTATGTCTTACCCACCTTTCTGTCGCACTCTCTCACACTTGTACCCCTATTTCTTATGTTGCACTTTCATATATCTTCTAGGGCTTTGTCTTGGGTTTCCCCGTAGGTCTTTTGACAATGTTCATACATTGTCTTTAGCCAATGCTTGTTTTCTACTCTTTTACGTTCTTTTCTTAAGGGATTTACTTCCCTTGCATTCTTATAATGTTCCTTGTATGTATTCATGAATGCTTTATTGTTCGCAAACCCTCTGCAAGGCTTGTGAGTGTTGTTTTGTATTTTGTAACAGAACTGGAAATTCAAAAATGCTTTTTCATACAAGTTTGTTTACACTCGAGCAGTCCTGAACTGCGGACCAACTTGCTTTCATGTGGTATCTTGGAGAGAGAATGCCGGGGCCATAAACACACAAGGGACTCACTGGGTATGTTCGGGCTCTGCACCTCCGTACGCCGCTTATCCCTCGATCACTCGCTCTTTGGTTTTTCTTTTTCCTAGTATTCCTTATCAGGAAGTAGTTTCTTTCGCCGCTCGTTGGCACTAAGGAAAAGGAGAGCTTTATTTGGGTCACAAGCAGTCTCTTGCACTTGCCAGCATCCAGAGCTTCTCCACGTGCAGGTCTGTCTCAGACCTATGGCAGCCTCTCGGGACAGTCTCACGCCTCAGCGTCCAGCTGCATGGATCAGGCCTCCTGCTCTCTCACGTCCCTCTTTGTACGACTTCTAGGCATGCACAAGCTTGTTTCCTTGGTTCCTATCTCCTTCCTTGCTCGACCCAATCTGCACCTAAGGAGGATATTTATCCCGCCCAGCTTTACCCAGGTGCATGTCATTTTCCTTTCATCTTTGATTACGGTACTGTTGGTACTCCATGTCCATCTTCATCGTTCCAGTACCAGCATGGTTTTTCCTACTCTTCTTCGTCCCAGTACCAAAGTTGTGTTCTGAACTTTGATTGTGACGAGGAGGATAGGGGAAGGGTCTACAATAGCCTATAAGGCCCGGGGAAGGATTAGGCTGACACTCGGTGGAAAAAGGGCGATACTATGCCTCACCAGTGGGTACCCCACTCTCTTTCGCCAAGGACCCACCACCCAGCTGATCCTCCCTCACTTCTCGACCCCCAGGGTCAGGATCCAAGAGCGATGACCTTTCCCTGGCCACCTGAGCAGAAGATCCACAGGGAGTGGAAGTGAGGATACCCTCAGGATTCTAACACTTCTCCATTTTCTTTTTTTGTTTTCTTTTATGGATGGGTGTACTGGTTTGGGAGAGGGTATGTGGGATTACCAAATCCACAGTATGAAGAAGGAGGGTATGGAGGATCTTGGGACAGAGGGTTAAAAATGATAAATATTCTGATATAGAGAATACTCAAATCCATTTGTCCAAGATTTCTTATTCTTTTCATTAGTCTGATAGGCATGTGATAAGGGAAATTGGAGAGAGACGGAGGCCAGTGAGGCAACCCCACTCAAATCCTTTCAGAATGTGAACTGTGATATTAAATAAAAGTGAAGGCATAAGTAATGGCATGATATGAACTCTGCGGTTGATATTGGCTAGCGCTTATACTGAATGGAACCTGTCACTGGACATTCTTGCTCAAAGCATGTATGGTAAAATCACATTGTCTCACCATATCCGAGATTGATAATCTGGAAAATCAGTGACCTAAACCCCAAACACAAATAATAGCTCACAGATCTTGAGATTGGGAGGATAAAAACAGATATCCTTTGATTATAAGAGACAGATGTTAACTTCAAAGGTAGGCATTTATTAAATATGCTGGGTACCTCCAAAATCGGTAAACAACATTCAAACATTTTTTACCAGGGACGCTGCACCTATGCTATATAGTCCCAACATTGTGATTACAAAACTCAGGGGAGATGAGCTATCATAGAAGCACAAATCTCAAAATGTATTGCATTTATTTTACTATACGGCATGACAGAGCCAGCCCATGGTTATCACGCGGACTTCCCCAGGTCCACAATGCCTGGCACGAACCTTAAAAATATATTGGCAGGCATGAACAGTCAGCCATGTTGGGGAAGCCAACAAGCAAACAAGACATCGCTCATGATTACCCTCTTGCACAGAGGCAAAACCTGAACTGAAGCTAGGAGGCAGAATCAGTGACTCAAGAGAAGGTAAACTATGCAACAGCCACAGTCAAGTGACCTAATTCAGAACAGACACCGGAAAACATGTCCCAGGGCCAAGTCGCCCAAACCCTGTTGACAAGCCAAACTCAGAGGGACTGCTTCCTCCACATGTCTCCACTGCCATATCTTTACTTTGTGGGGTCCCTCAGGGATCTGCCTTGTCCCCAACTCTTAACATCTATATTCAGCCGCTTGTCTTGCTCATCCGCTCCCACGGCTTCAGGTGCTATTCCTATGCTGATAATACCCAAATCATCATCCGGCTGGACTCTACCCAGCCGGACGCTGCATCTCAGTTTAAGAGAGTCCTGTTTAGCTGTGGGTATGCGGATGGGCGACAACTGGCTGAAGTTTAATGTTTATTTATTTATTTAAAGTTTTTATTAAATTTCAACAAACAATAAAACCAAACACACAGTGCATGTTCAACAGTTTCATTACACTTTTTAAATTTCCTAACCACTACTCCCACTACCCCACCCCCCTTGCGAGTCTATCACATTGAGTCATCAGGCTCCACACCCTGTGGTTCGGTCTCCTCCTCAACAGGTTCAGTCGGGTCATCTAATGACCCAAACAGTCCGGCTATCAGTGATTTCTAGGCCATCAGGGACTCATTCTCCTCCTCCCCCTCGTTGCTGCATGCCTCTTGCCATGCTATGGTTTCGGCTTCTGCCCATTTTTGCAAGTCTTTCCACCACACCTCTATCCTCGGCACATGGCATGACTTCCATCCCATGGCAATCCTCTTTGCAAGCACATAAACCAGATCCCTTAGTTTGCTTACATTCCTGAGTTTCCGTGGTCTGGTGGTCTGGGGAACCCCCCCAGCAGGCAGGCCCACAGCGTATCCACTACTATCTTGACCCCTCTTCCTTCTAGTTTCTCTTTTACACCCCTCCAGAACCTCTCTATGATCGGGCATGACCAAAACATATGCACCATGCCTGCGTTCTCTTCGTCGCACTTGGGGCATGCTTGCCGACCTGCATTCTCGAACCTCGATATCCTCCAAGGCGTCATATAAGCCCTGTGTGTTATGTAAAGCTGTATCTGTTTCAGCCTCGCGTTTCTGGACACCCTTTTATGATACCTTTGCACCCGTTCCCACATCCCATCTCCCATTTGGGCCCCAACCTCCGTTTCCCAGTCCAATCTCAGCTGCGTGACCTCCTTCCCCAGTTTAGACATCAACATCTCGTACAGCCTGGAGACCTCATGGCCCCCCTCAGCTATATCATATATAACGTCGATGGTGGCGTCCAGTTCTTCCTCCAACACAGTTTCGGGCCACATTCTCTTAATCCTCTGTACCATTCTGTGGTACGTAATGTACTGGCCTTCATGCAACCCAGCCTCCTCCCGCAGCCCCTCAAAGGTAACACAAGAGCCCCCCTGCCAAATATCCCCCATCGTTGCCACCCCAGCCGGCTCCCAGTGGGTCCGGAGTATCAATCGCAGCTGAGCGTCTGCCCCTGTCAATACAACCAATGGCATCTGCGGCAAGCATGGGGACGGGTTCCCCATCAATTGGCATGCCCTGCGCCACACCTTCTACCCGAGCAGCATCATTTCAGGGCGCCCCGCCATCTCCGCCCTGGGTGCCCACATAACTTCTTTCAAATAAAAGGGTTCACAATCCCGCCCAAACAGCCTAAATTTGGAGGTCTCTTCATCAGATAGCCATTTGGCAACATATTGCAACTGGCTCGCCACATAGTACGCCTCATAATTGGGCAGCTTTATTCCCCCTTTGTCATGGAAGTTCTGGAGCTTCCATAACGCCACTCTGTTTTGCGTGCCATGCCACAGAAAGTCCCTACACATGCTATTCAGTTTGGTAAAAAACCCTTTAGGAATCAGATACGGAATATTCCCAAAGTAATGTAGGAGCCTTGGCAGGACCACCATCTTTAGCATCGCTCCCTGCCCCATCATCGCCAAAGGCAGCTTCGCCCAAAACCGCATGCATTTCTCAATTTTTTGGATTGCCACCTCTGTATTACACCTATGCTCCTCCCCCACAGTGTGATATATATCTATCCCCAGGTACCGAAAAGTACTAACCGCCCACGGTACCTATAAGATAGGTAACCTCTCCGCTGGAACTCCTGTATACCCCCCCCCCCCAACGGGAACAGACTAGACTTCTGGGGGTTCACCGCTATGTCTGATAGCACAGCGTATCTCCCAAGCACTTCCTCAATGTACTGGAGGTTCTCCTCCGGATACCGCACATACAGCAGCATGTCATCCGCATATAGGGAGACCAAATGCTGCTCCCCGTTTACCTTGATGCCTATGGTGTCATATTGCTGACTCAGATAGATCGCGAGAGGTTCCAGGGCCAATATGTAGAGCATAGGGGACCACGGGCATCCTTGTCTAGTATCCCTCCTAAGCTGCCACCTCTCTGATATCACAGATCCCGTCTTTACTCTGGCCAGCGGTTCACTATACAAAATATTCGCCCACCTTACATAGCCCGGCCCTAACCCATAGTGTTTCAGGGCCGCCAGCAGCCACGGCCACTTGACGGAGTCGAAGGCCTTGATCGCATCCAAGGACACAATTGCCATTTCCTCCTCACTTCCGCTGCCAAACTCAATGATCCTCTGAAGTCGCCTATGATTGTTGGTGATGTTTCTATGGGGGACATAGCCCGTTTGATCCGGATGTATTAGCTTACCAATGACCTTTTTCAGTCTATTCGCCAAGACCGCAGTTAATATCTTCCCGTCTTGGTTACACATTGACACAGGTCTGAAGGAACCACAGCTGCGCCCTGGTTCATTTGGTTTAGGGAGAGGTACTATAACAGCCTCTCTTCAGTGACGCCGGCAGGCAGCCGTCTCAGACGCCTCATTTATCATCTCTAGCAGCGGGGGGGAGGACCTCTTCTATATATACCTTGTAAAATTCGCTTGGGAGCCCGTCTGTCCCGGGGGTCTTACTAGTAGGCAACTGCCTCACCACCTCCCCCAGTTCTTCCAGGGTAATCAGGGAATCCAATTCCTCTCTTTCCTCCTCGCTTATCTTGGGCAGCCCCATATCCTCAAGCATTTCTTCTATCATTGCCCGGCTACTTTCCCCGTCTTCCCCATATAGCACTTTATAATAATCCACAAACGCTTGATTAACCCCCTCCTGGGTGTCCTCTACGCTACCATCTTCCCTCTCTATAGTTGTGATTGTGGCTCTGGGGGTCTCGCTCTTATATAACCACGCCAAAAGTCTCCCCGGTTTGACACCTCCCGCATGCTGTCTCTCTATGTACCTTTTATAATTAAGGTTGCACAACCTCTCCCAGTAATCCGCACATTTTTGATGCAGCTTAAGTATCAAATCTAGTTTCTCCGCTGTATCGTCACCGGCTTTTAAGGCCTCTTCCAATTTTGCTTCCGTCTCCCTCAGTTCAGTTGAAACCCCACCCTGTAGGCCCTTGGATTTTACCATGGCCGCCCCCCTCATAACAACTTTAAAGGCCTCCCATAGTGTCCCCGCCGAGTCCACACTCCCAGTATTGGTTTCAAAATAATTTACTATCTCCTCCCGTAAATCTTCTCTAAAGAAGGGGTCTCTCAACGCCTCCGCTCGAAGGCGCCATGTCGAGATCCTCGCCCTCGGGGGGCAGTATTGCCACGCAAGAATCGGGGGCGAGTGGTCCGAGAGGACCCTGGCCCTGTATTCTATGTGTGCAATCTCCACTATCATTTCAGGTGATGCGAAGACATAGTCCAGCCTTGTTGATAACTGCTGTGGGGCAGAATAATGTGAATATTGCCTTTCCCCAGGGTGCCACACTCTCCATACATCTTCCAACCCAAAGTCATCAAGCAGTGTCTGTAGCGCCCTGGCTGCAGGGGCCGGTCTATCCAATTTCCTGTCCGATCTATCCACCCTCGGGTTCAATACACAGTTGAAGTCCCCTCCCCAGATCACCGCGCTTCCCACACACACCCTCAGGTTCGCACTCGGTGTCCTAATGTACGCCGCCGTGTTCTGGTTTGGGGCGTACGTGTTAACGATACTTATCTTCCTATTCTCTACCAATCCCCTCAGCATAACCATCCTCCCGTCTGTCTCAGCCACCACTTGCAGCCGCTGAAACGGGACATGTGGCGCCACCTATATAAGTACTCCTCTTGCATAGGCCGAGTACGAAGAGCCCACCAACACCCCCTTCTATTTTCCCGCAATCGTGTCCATCTTCTCACGTGTAAGGTAGGTTTCCTGTAGCAATTCAATATCTTTTTTCTGCCTGTGCAGATACAGCATAACCTTGTTCCTTTTTAAATAGCTATTAAGCCCCCGCACATTCCATGTGAGTATTTTAAGGTCCCCCATGGCCTGGTATGATCCCATTCCCTCCCCCCAGGTGCAGTGTAACCTTGAGTTCCATTCCAATCAATATAGGCTTGCATCCCCTTCTAAAACCCTGTTAACCAAAAACACACCGAACTTCCCACTCCCTCTCCCCCCCGCCTCCCAACCCTTCCCCAACACTCTCCCCCCCCAACTGTTGCCCAGCTCCATCCCTGGATCTCGGGCTCCCCTGCATCTAGCTCTTTCCGGCTTTCGCCTGTACTCGAAGCTCCGCAGGGTGAGGCCGCCCTAGTGACCAACCTACTAGAACTACAACTACAGTTCGGGGGGGTAGGGTGCTACCGCCCTGCCGCTCCAATAGCACATCAAAGAACTACACATTGCTATACAATTTAAATATATGTAACCGCCACTATATTCAAGTCCATCAAGTATCTCACAATCCGCAATATGTTATCGAATATCAGCCTCCTACAGCCAGGCCCATCGTTCTCAGCCTTCGCCTAGGCGCCCTTGGGATGTTCGCTCGCCGCCATAGCAAAATGCATACCGTGTCTGAGTTACTTTTCATGTCCATTTTGTGTCTCCTCCGTGTCTTGATCCGGGCAGCCCTGCAGATCCAACCACGTTGTTGCTTCTTCCGGAGTGTCAAAAAAAATGCATTTTGCCCTTATACGCGACCTTCAATTTCGCAGGGTACAGCAGCATATATTTTATCCCAGCCGCCCGCAGCCTCCTTTTGATGGTTACATAGCTGTACCGCTGCCTCAGGACCAGCATAGTGTAATCCGGGTATGCCGTGATAGTGCTCGAGGCCCTCTCGATTGTTCCGCCTTTCCGAAAATACTCCAATATTTTTTCCCGGTCTTTGTAGTTCAGTATCTTGGCAATTATCGCTCGTGGAGGGGCCCCCGGTCTCGGCTTCCGCATGAGGGCTCTATGTGCACGCTCGACCACAAATCCTTGCGAGAATGTACCGGCCCCGATTCCTTGTAGGAGTAAGTTCTCGATATAATCAGTCGGGTCCTGGCCCTCCACGCCTTCCGGCAGACCCACCACTCGAATGTTGTTTCTCCTCGCTCTCCCTTCTGCTTCTTCTGCCCGAGACTCCAAGTTGGCCACCTGTTGTTTGAGGACATTGATCTCTTTTGTATTGTTGGCGCTGGTGTCCGTATTAGATTTCACTGCGCCCTCCAGGCTGTTTGTGCGTTCCGCCAGTCCCCTGACATCCTGTCTCCCTGTCTCAGCAGGGAGACATCGATGCCCACTGCTTCAATTTTAGCCTCCAGGGAAGTGCGTAGGTCCATCATCGCAACCCCCCAAGATTCCTTCAGCTCCGTAATAGCTTCCAAAATCTGACGATTATCAGCCGCCGTCGCGCCCTCAGCCTGTGCCATCGGGCCTTTGGTTGAGGTGGCCGCAGGAGACAGTTGTGCTTTCGCAAAAATGTCCATTGTGGGTTGTTTGTTCTTATTCTTGCCCACGGCCCCTCGCGCCGCTATTTTCTGGTCTTTGTTGGGTGTCTCTCTCCTATCACGATTCAGCGACCGAGTGTGTCCCCAGCCGCAATTTCCGCTCTTTATCGACTGTCGCGGTGGTCTCCAGGCAGTCGCAACCTCCACCTCCTCTCGCCGCTACTAGTTCAATGCCGAGCGAGCGTTTCTCGTGCTGGTCGTGGTGCGGCCTGCATTTTCACACCTCTGCTGCCCTCGGGCCCCTTCCTTCCGGGCCAGCACCCAAGCTTTCACGACTCGAGGCCTACGGCCCCCGGGGGTTTTTTCTTTTTATTCCGCCTTCACCTCGCCATTGTCGTTATTTCCCCATGGCCATTGCCTCTATTCGTCCTCTTCGGGTACCCTGGTTTTGTTTCTTTTGTTGTCGGCCATCTTGTGTGACAATGGACCGAGCTGCCGCCGTCGTTCGTCAAGCAATTCCTCCAGACTGCCGCTTACGATTTTTCTCGATCTTTATACAATGAGCGAAGCATCCATTCCCATGCGTGTGTGATCGATTCTGGAACCAGTGGCGCACTTTTAAAGGTAGTTTGTACGGATCATCTGTCGGATCCTCCGGAGCTCCACGGGAAGCACGTCCTACTCCATGGCTGCTCAAGCAACGTCCGCCTGAAGCTTAATGTTAATGGGGACAAGACAGAGGTCCTGTTGGTGTACCCCCTCACAGTCCTAATTCTGTGTCCTCCGCTTCGGCTCCAGCTTGGTCCTCAGCTTTCTGGCCTTCGGAGTTGGTTCCTTGCCCTATTCCTATGTGTTAGGTAAAGAACCGGGGCTTCAAGTTCTCCTCATTGTCTGCTGGTGATCAGGTTAACGCCATTTGTAAAGGCGGGCATGGGCGTAGGTTATGGGGGGGACAGGGTGGAAAAATCCCCTTCACAATTTTAAGTGGGGGGGATATAATGCCATTTATCCCCCCCAGAATGTGTTTGGTGTGTTGTGCAGGGATCTGTTTTTGAAGTGGGGGTGGGGCTGCTTACTGTGTAAGATGCCCTCTCCCTCCTGGCCCCCAAAGCATGGGGGCAATACCCTGGGGTCGGATGGGTGATCTGCCCCCAGGGAAGGGGGGGCAAACAAAAAAAAAGTAATTTCTTTTTAAAAACGTAGTTTTGGGTGGGGTGGGTGCGGGTGGGACCACTAGCCACCAGGGATTTTTGCGGGGGTGGCCCTCTTCCCCCTACCCTAAGTGGATGGGGCACCTTATGTAGCCCTGCCTGGGGGCAGATTTTTGCCCCTAGGAAGGGGTACATGAGATGCCCTCCATCCATTTGGGGTGGTGGGGGGGGGGAAGAGGCCACTGCAAATATTGGCAGAGCCACCCCTCCCAAGCCTGGGGCAGTACGTTTTGACACCCCCCGGGGGCAGATGGCCACACACATGTGCCCATCTGCCCCTAGGGAAGGGCAAAACAAAAATATATATATTCTAACTTGTTTTGGGGGGAGCGGGCGGGGGGGCCCCTAGACCACCACGATTTTTTGTGTTTGAAAGGGGGACGCCCCCCCCCACCCTAAGTGGATGAGGGGGCACCTTATGTAGCCCTCCCTAGCGGCAGATTTCTGCCATTAGGAAGGGGTACACGAGATGCCCCCATCCATTTGGGGTGAGGGGAGAGGCCACTGCAAATATTGGTGAGCCACCCCGTCCCCCAAGCCTGGGGCAGTACGTTTTTCCACCCCCCTGGGGGCAGATGGTCACACACATGTGCCATCTGCCCATAGGGAAGGGCAAAACAAATATATATATATTTCTGAGGCTTGTGGAATCTGCTTAGATCACATGCTGTGCATAGGCCGACATCTAGTGGAAGCTGCGGAATATTAGTTTGTTTTTCGAAACTCGAAAATGGGCGTCGACACAGGGCATGCCAGTAATACTATCCCTAGTGTGACGTCCACTGTACCCAAGATCCCTCACGCGTCTGGGATCCTCAGATTGTTTTTTTCCGCCATACTGGTCGGAAGCATTTTGCGGAGTCCCCTGGCCTTAGCCATACTTTTGCCAAAATATTGATTAATTTACATCCTTCCCCATCCCAACGTCGAACTTCGACATTCGACGCCGGCTGGAGAAGAAATCGACCGTCGGCTGCTGCATGACGGATTTGGGCCTCGGAAGGCCTCTGGCCTCGGCCCGGGGCCTTGGAAGGCCTCTGGCCTCAGCCCTGCAAGTAGGGAGAGTGGGGGGGGTTGGACATACTCTTGGTATATAGGTACACCTTATACATTTCCTACACTTAACAGCCCGCTGCCCCAAGGTGCGTATGGAGGGTACCACATTTCTATTCTGCCCCAAGTGCAATCGCAAATACCCTTGGGTCGACAGGCACGCCGCGTGCAATCTCTGCTTGCCGAGGGACCACCCCGAAGCGAACTGCAGAGCGTGTAGTAGGTTTAAACCTAAGACACTTAAGGACCGTTCGACGAAGCGTTGGGCCCACCACGCCAGGCAGGCGGCCATGGCAGCAGAGGGCGCCTTCAGTGATGGCAGCAACGCCGTGCTTTCGGATGGCGAGGGCATTACGGCGTTGAAAGACAGCCGAGCGCAGGTCCCCGACCTCGGAAGGTCGTCCGACAGGGCGGCTATGGGGAAGACCCCCGGCGACACAGGCGCTTCACACACCACTCACACTAAACACACGAAGTCCAACCGAGACTCGACGACGTCGAGTTCTCGGAAAGAGGCACAAACAGAACGGTCCGAATCGGTGTCCTCTGGGCGTTCGAGATGGAGATCGCCGCATGACTCCAGGTAATCATCCACTCTTGCCAAGAGTGCCTCGCTCCCTAGGCTAGCAGAAGTTTGATCGTCGGAAGACGAAGACAACTTCCACCCCCAGGCCGCACTCCAGGAGTCGGAGCCCGCAGACAAGATCAGCACGGCCCCATGTTCGAAGGACAGGGATTCTACCCCCGATCCTCGACGCCAGGCGTCGAAAACCTCCGGAGCCACAAAGGGACAGGGAAAACACTTTTCCACTCACGGGGAGGGGGGAAACAGCAGAAGCAACCTCTGCACTCTTCCACACCTGTGAAACACTCCACTCCTCTTAAACAGGCAGACAAGACCAGGTCTGCTGATATTTCAAAAACCAGCAAATCTACTCAGGATAAATCTCCAAAACTTTCTAAGAGAGTCATTCCCAGTTCCAAAAAATGGTCCAGTGATGACATAGATAGGGTCATGTCAAGGATGTCTTCTTTGGCAGACTTTTACGATAAAAATCCAGACCATTTCCTTTCATATGATCCACAAGGGGCTACACCCTCAGGCTCTAATGATCCTATCCCCCCCGAGTAAGAAGCCCCGGTTTGAGACACCGATGAGGTCTACAGACCCCTTCGAGGTACAACCATACTCACGGCCATACTCACTGTATCGAGAGACTTCCTTTGGTGACGACCAAGATTTTGGCATGGTAGAAGAGCAAACCGGGACAGGCTACTATGGGGATGATGAGGACCAAGAAGAGGAAGATCCTGAAACCTACAGAGTAGATTCCCCGGTAGAGAAGGAAGCCCCGATTACCGACTCCCCTCTCGATAACCAACCCCTCCTGAACGAGGTTCTCGCACGTGCAGCAGAACATTTCCATATTGACACCCACGGTGTCCAGGAAGAGAGGGACTTCGCCGAGGAGTTAGTGGGAGAAAGGAGGCCTGTTGCCCAGACCATCCCTATCCTCAAGTCTATTCAGCGAAGAATAGAACCGTCCCTGGTGAACCCGAACCTCACCAGAGCAGTCAATCCCAGAGTTGAAAAACTCTTCAGGGCAGCCCAGTCTGACCCTCTCTATATAAGAGGACATCTGAAGCCAGACTCCCTAGTTGTCACTAACACTCGTAAGAGGGCTGGAACACCCTTGTCATCGTCCGAAGCTCCTCCAGACAAGGAGAGCAAAAAACTATATGGTTTCAGCAGGACAGTAGCCTCAACGTCTGCCTATCAGGCAAGGATTGCAAACTCCACCACCCTGTTGGCCAGCTACAACTGCCATCAGTGGGAAGAAGTCGCGGCACTCATAGCCTATGCACCAGAACCCTTAAAGGGCCAGTTAGCACGAATTTCCGCAGAGTGTAGAGCCGTGTCTGGTTGCATTTTAAAAGCAACTTTTGATGCTGCGGACAACGCAGGCAGATTGATAGCAGAAGGTACTGTTATCAAGAGACATGCGTGGTTACGGCAGTCTGGTTTTAAGGCAGAAACCCAGGCATCATTGTTGGACAAACCGGTGGAAGCCGATCTGTTGTTTGGTAAGGAGGTCGAGGACGCGCTGAAGAATGCCAAGGACGAATACGAGACACTCAAGTCCCTTGGCCAGTTAACCAATAAACCCCTTAACCAGAGAGGGAATAGTAATTTTCGTCGCCCACGCGGCCAAAATTCCCAGAGAGGATCAAACTATTCCCAGGGGCAGGGTACACAGTGGAACAGCCAACAGTCTACCCAGGGTTACGGCAGGGGTAATAGGAGGGGACGTGGTAAAGGCAGAGGCTGCCCCAGTAAAGGAGGCGGCACGCTTCCACCAAAGCAGTGGCGCTCAGTTCAGGGTGCCTTCTCACGCAACCCCAGTAGGGGGACGCATTTCCAACTTCACCCAGGCTTGGGAAGGAATCACATCAGACAGATGGGTGCTGTCAACCGTATCCGCAGGGCACTGTATAGAACTACTGCAGAGTCCCCGGAACCATCCTCCACGACAAAGAGTACACTCTTTAGAACATCAGAAGATTCTCCTCGAGGAGATTGCCAATCTGCTAGCAAAGGACGCGATAGAACTCGTCCCGGGACACCAGGTAAACAAGGGTATTTATTCAACTTACTTCCTTGTGCCTAAAAAAGATTTGACAATGCGCCCAGTATTGGACTTACGACCTGCCAACAAGTATGTCAAGCCCCAAGAGTTTCGTATGACTACGCTGCAAGAGGTAATTCCCCTCCTAAAAAAGGGGGATTACATGGCAACCTTGGATATGAAAGATGCCTATTTTCATATTTCCATGTTCCCAGCGCACAGAAAGTACTTGCGCTTCAAGGTGGACAGTCGGCACTACCCGTTCAAGGTACTGCCCTTCGGGATAGCTTCGGCACCAAGGGTATTCACCAAGGTACTAGCGGTGGCGGCTGCACACCTACGCAGGGAGGCAATCCCGGCGTACTCTTATCTGGACGACTGGCTCATAACGGGGGGAACCCCAGTAATTTGCAGAACAAACATTCAAAGGACTATCGACCTCCTCCACAAGTTAGGTTTCTCAATCAACGAGAAAAAGTCAAGCCTGGTGCCAAGCACCTCCAAACAGTTCCTAGGAGCAATCCTAGATACTCAAGAGGGGTTGACATTTCCTTCAGAGGAAAGAATTCGGAATATACTACTGCAAATTCCGCAATATCAGTCCGGTCACCAAATAACGGTACGCAAAGCAGTGAGTTTGCTGGGCATGATGGCGTCATGTATTTACCTGGTCCCCCACGCGCGCCTGCGCATGCGTCCCATGCAGGAATGGTTGGCAAAACAGTGGTCTCAGGCAAGTGGTCAGTGGGACGATCTAGTGATCGTTTCGCCAACACTGGTACAAAGCCTTCACTGGTGGACAAGAGAGAATCTTGCACAGGGGAAACCCTTTTACGATCCCGAAGAACAGGCAGTAGTCACTACCGATGCATGTCTGACGGGGTGGGGAGCTCACCATCTCCACCACACAGCTCAGGGTCTCTGGTCTCCCTCAGTGGCCAAGAACCACATCAACCTGCTAGAGCTTCTGGCAGTAGAGCCCCACCTACTAAACCTGTCAGTGCAAATCCGGACGGACAGCACAATAGCCATGTTCTACCTGAACAAGCAAGGAGGGACTCGTTCGCCAAATCTGTTCAAGCTTGCCCAGAAAATCTGGATATGGGCACTCAGACGGAACATCTTCCTGTCATCACAACATGTTCCAGGGGAGCTCAATTCCCTAGCGGATGCTCTGAGCAGAGACTCCCTCCCAGAGGAACACAAATGGGTTCTACACAGAGAGGTCGTAGAAGATATCTTCTCTCAGTGGGGTTTCCCCACTATAGACTTATTCGCCGCAAGCGAAAATAGACAATGCCCAGGATTTGCATCCAGGTTCCCCCAACCAGACTCCCAGGGGAACGCCCTGTGGATGAACTGGTCAGGGATGTTTGCGTACGCTTTTCCACCAACTCCTCTCTTCAGGAAGGTGGTCAACAAGATGAGCAGAGAGTCGATGACGCTTGTCCTAGTTGGTCCCATGTGGGCAAGACAACCGTGGTATCCCACACCTACGCAGGATGGTGGTGTGCGAGCCCATCAAACTTCCAGCCTGGTACAACCTACTGTCCCAGCACCAAGGTCAAACAGTGCATCAGCAACCCAATTCAATGAACCTGGCAGCATGGCTCCTGAGGTCATAGAGTTCGGACATCTCAATTTACCTCAGAGGTGTATGGACATCCTAAAGGAATCTAGGAAACCGAACACAAGACACTGTTACTTTGACAAGTGGAAGAGATTCGTTATCTGGTGCCAGAGTAAACAAATCAACCCAGTTGATTGCACTCCTTCCACTATTGTTACATACATGCTCCACCTGCTAGATGCAGGGTTGGTTTTTAACTCACTGAAAGTACACCTGGCAGCCCTGTCGGCATACACCACTTCCCATAACAAGGTCTTGTGGTGGAAAGTACCGGTATTTAAAGCCTTCATGGAAGGAGTAAAGAGACTTCACCCTCCTATTTCAAACCCACCTCCAGGGTGGAACCTTAATGTGGTGCTATCTAAGCTCATGGGCCCCCCTTTCGAGCCCATGCATAAAAGCAGTCTCAAACACCTGACTTATAAAACAGCCTTCTTAGTAGCTATTACTTCTATAAGAAGGGTCAGTGAAATTCAGGCTCTGTCAGTGGAGGATCCCTTCTTTACTGTCCATAAAGACAAACTGGTTTTACGCACACACCCTAGGTTCTCACCTAAGTTTATATCTAAATTCCATGTAAACCAGTCCATCGAGCTTCCGGCTTTCTTCCAGGACCCTCAAAGCTCGGCTGAGGTGAAACTACACACCCTAGATGTGCGTAGGGCGGTCCTCTACTATGTAAATAAAACCAGACCGCTAAGGAAAACAGATCAACTTTTTGTCTCCGTAGCTACAGGCAGAGAGGGGGATCGCGTCTCTAAAGGTGCCATCTCGAAGTGGATTATTAACTGTATCCAGCTGTGTTACTCACTCTCTGAAAGAACTCTGCCTTTCACGCCAAGAGCCCACTCTACTGGAGGCATTGGGGCCACTCTGGCTTTCATTGCAAATGTACCCCTTGACACCATTTGCAAAGCAGCTACTTGGAGCTCTATTCACACTTTTACTCAGCATTACTGCATTGACACCCATTCCAAGGCAGATACACAAGTGGGACAAGCGGTTCTATTTATTTATTCTATTGTATTTATTTGCTCATGACCCTTCTCACATCCCACCTCCTTCTTCAGGTACTGCTCGCTAATCTATGCACAGCATGTGATCTAAGCAGATTCCACAAGCCTCAGAAGGGATACATTACTCACCGTAATCGTATTTCTGATGCTTGTATCTGCTTAGATTCACATGCGACCCACCCTTCCTCCCCTCTGAGAGAAGGCGCATGGTTGCTTGTAGTCTTACCTTTCTATCTCCTTGGATTATCTGTACTCATGCTACTCCTCATGCTACCTCATGTCAGAAAAAATACAATCTGAGGATCCTAGACGCGTGAGGGATCTTGGGTACAGTGGACGTCACACTAGGGATAGTATTACTGGCCCGCCCTGTGTCGATGCCCATTTTTGAGTTTCGAAAAACAAACTGTAATACTCCGCAGCTTCCACTAGATGTCGGCCAATGCACAGCATGTGAATCTAAGCAGATACAAGCATCAGAAATATGATTACGGTGAGTAATGTATCCCATATATATATATCATAACTTGTTCTGGGTGAGGGGCCCACTAGACCACCAGGATTTTTTGTGTTTGAAAGGGGGTGTGGCCCTCTCCCCCCACCCTAAGTGGATGGGGGTACCTTATGTAGCCTTCCCTGGGGACACATTTCTGCCCCTAGGAAGGGGTACATGAGATGCCCCCATCCATTTGGGGGTGGGGGGGAGGCCACTGCAAATATTGGCAGAGCCACCCCCCCAAGCCTGGGGCAGTACGTTTTGCCCCCCGGGGGGCAGATGGCCACACACATGTGCCCATCTGCCCCTAGGAAATGGGCAAAACAAAAATATATATAATATATATATTATAACTTGTTTTGGGTGGGGCGGAGGGTACGGGGGGCCACTAGACCACCAGGATGTTTTGTGTTTGAAAGGGGGACGGCCCCCCCCCACCCTAAGTGGAGGAGGGGGCTTCTTATGTAGCCCTCCCTGGCGGCAGATTTCTGCCTCTAGGAAGGGGTACATGAGATGCCCCCATCTATTTGGGGTGAGGGTAGAGGCCACTGCAAATATTGGTAGCGCCACCCCGCCCCCCCCAAGCCTGGGGCAGTACATTTTGCCACCCCCCTGGGGGCAAATGGTCACACAAATATGCCATCTGCCCCTAGGGAAGGGCAAAACAAAAATATATATAACTTGTTTGGGGTGGGGGTGAGGGGCCCACTGGACCACCAGGATTTAGTGTGTTTGAAAGGAGGGGTGGCCCTCTCCCCCCCCCTAAGTGGATGGGGGCACCTTATGTAGCCTTCCATGGGGCAGATTTCTGCCCCTAGGAAGCGGTACATGAGATGCCCCCATCCATTTGTGGTGGGGTGGGAGGCCACTGCAAATATTGGCAGAGCCACCCCCCAAGCCTGGGGCAGTACGTTTTGCCCCCCTGGGGGGCAGGGGCCACACACATGTGCCCATCTGCCCCTAGGAAAGGGGCAAAACAAAAATAAAACAAATTATAACTTGTTTTGGGTGGGTGTGGGGGCCATTGAACCACCATGGATGTTTTAGTGGAAAGGGGGGTGCCCCTCTCCCCCCATCCCAAATGGATGGGGGGCATCTCATGTAGCCCTATATGGGGTCAGATTACTGATAACCCCAAGCCTTTCGGGAGAGCAGATTTTGCTCATGTGGACAACATACAGATTTGGGCCTAGGGTGTCGAAGCCACCAAGGAAAACAGGGAACCCCATGCATTTCCAAAAAGAGGACACCCGTGGCAATCCACAGAGGTCTGACTTGCGCGAATCGCCCCAGAATGTATTACCCACAATCCCTGGCAAAGTCTGAAATTTGGTGAAAAAACTACAATTTTCAGACATTTTCCTCTTGCCACTCACCGAAACACGCTGCAAACACCACATGTCCTACATTCCCACGTTCCCACAGGTGTCCCGATGTAAACGGTTCCTTACATGTGTGGGTGCACCTACCTGGGCGCAAAGGGAAAAGGCTAAACCACTGGTAACCCCCAAAGGGTTTGGGGAGACAACCTACAGATTTGGGCCTAGGGTGTCAAAGCCATGAAGGAAAACGGGGTACCCCATGCATTTCCTAAAAGAAGACACCCGTGGGAATCCACAGAGGTCTGACTTGATTGAATCACCCCAGAATTTATTACCCACAATCCTTGACAAAGTGAAAATTGTGTTTTTTCCACTAAATTTCAGACTTTGTCAGGGATTGTGGGTCATAAATTATGGGGCGATTCATGCATGTCAGACCTCTGTGGATTGCCACGGGTGTCTTTTTCAGAAATGCATGGGGTTCCCTGTTTTCCTTCGTGGCTTCGACACCCTAGGCCCAAATCTGTAGGTTGTCCACATGAGCAAAATTCCTGAAAATCTGCTATTCAAAAAGACTTGGGGTTACCAGTGTTTTAGGCTTTTCGCTTTGCACCCAGGTAGGTGCACCCACACATGTGAGATACCGTTTTCATCGGAAAACTGATGGGAACGCCGTAAGGTAGGCCATGTGTTGTTGGCTGCGTGTTTCGGTGGGTGACCAGAGTGAAATGTGCGGAAATTGTGTTTTTATTTCTTTCATTTTCCCGATTTCCCCCAAACTATGGAATCTTTCCCTACATAGTTGTTTCCTGACTTGTGCGAATCACCCCTTCCTAAACTTGGAATATTCTCTACTTTACAGAAATGTATGCCTTTCTGGTTTCCCATTCAGCTTTCCTACCCTTTTATTCAATTCCGTCCACGCATGTCCTATTGGACACAAAACGCCAAAATCGCCTACCTCTCACAAAACGGCTGATTAGCATATCAAAATATGTTATTTTGGTTTCCACTCAATCTGTTCTTGAAAGCCTGGAAAATGGCGAATCCAGCACAGCAAACCATTTGTTCCTTCCTAGCTCTTACAAGGAAAACACCACAGGCTTCTTTGTACAACATTTTATTGCCATTTTCTGAAAAAAACCCAAATGTTCTCCTTTTTGGTTATTTTCTCTCACCCCCCCTACAGCAAACTAGGATTCCTGGGTTTCGTTATGACCGCCTACATGTGGGAAAAAAGGGGCCAACTTTGACCGAGATATCTCATGTGACAAAGAAGTTACAAGGGATTGAATGGCGATATACCGAACTCACCAAAAAAGGCCTTGGCACTGGGGGGGAAATACCCATGGCAGTTAAGGGGTTAAGACAGTAAAGCCCCAGAGGAGATATAATTTGTAAAACAGCTCAGTCAGTTAATTCTCCAAATGCAGATTGTGCACAGGAATATGTAACACCTGTGTTCAGCACCTGGCTTAATCTTCCGGTGGGATAATAGGCAGAGTGAATGCATTCAGCTTCCGATGCAACACAGCATTTCCCAGGTCAATTGGTTCAGATAAAGTGGTGGAAAACACTATTACTGTTGCTTTTTTAACCGGCCAGATTTTCGTGCATTTTCTGGGTGGAGTTCGGGAGCTGAGTGGACACACCAGGACCCCCTGTATTTCCCGCCTCACCAGACAAATGCGTCCTTACTGCCAGCATGGAGTCTCATGCTGCAAATAAGGAAAGGGATTCCTCTGGGATCTGCTTGGAAATGAAACCTGGTAAAAGCGGGCGGAGTCCAGAGGAAGCCATTGTTAATTCCGCCATCAATCGCTAATTGTGTGAGGTATTTACACTCTTCCAAAGTGGAAAAGCAATGTGATTTAATCTGCCTTTTACGCACATACTTCCATTGTGTGGCGAAAAATAAAAATGTGCGCCAATGGATGTGGTCCACTCCATGCAGTTTACTTTGCGCCTTGATGCTTGGGGGTTTTGTGTGATGCTACACATGTAATAAATAAATACATTTACCATGACCCCAGATAAATGCCAATTCATGATCAGAATGAGTGAGCATGGCATGTCGCTGGTAAGAGGGTGTCCTGTGCTTCTTGAGTGCGCTGGCAAATGCCCTTAATTGCCATCTCGCGTTAAGCAGGTGCTTAAACCCATCAGTGTGGATTGCGCAATAATAAGTCGACAGAAGTATTTCAAATGGCCAATTTCGCTCTTTGGGTGACATTGTCAAAGTGGGATAATGTTGTACAGCATGTGCCACTTTCTCTGTGGAGTGAATTGTGCCATCATGAGGAAGAAGTGTGAAAAACCCACAAGGGCACTGTGTCCCCTTCTCTTTCTGTGTGTGTCTTCCCCACAGGGTGACAGATGCCGACTCAGACATGGGCAAGTCTCAGGTGGCAAGCCTGTACCCTAGTTGATGTGGCAAAGGATTCCAGACTTCTTAGGCTGATAACATTAGTAGCATTGAGTCACATGTCACCTGACAGGTATGTGTGATAAAGATGCAAAGCTGAGCTGTTAGTGGGCTAAAGCAGGAGGCAGTGTCTGCCTACCCTCAAAGGGTACGTATAACCAAAAGTAATAGGCCCCTCCCCCCATCATGGCTGTAGGGGCCAGGCCCCAAAACAGGGCTAGAATGCCCTCCAATCATCCATGCCCATGCATAGGGTACCCCCTCATGCTCCAGGAACCCTGTTGAGCAACCTCTGTGCTTTCAAGGTGATACTAACGTTATTTAAATCCAGAAGTCTAAAAGGTAATCGCTTAATTGCATCTGGAAATTAGCTCCTAGAATGATTAAAATGTCTTAACCAAGTGTGACATCATCCCCTTCCTTTATAAGCAATATGTGTGCTCTCGCGTTTCTTCATCCAATGAATTACTGTTAGAAAAAAGGCAAGAGTTGTGTCTCTTGTGTAGGCATTAGACAGGGAGTTGCCAGCCTCTGGTATTATATGCCCATGTTCTTCCAATATTTGCTAGCTGTTGCCCTCTTATGGCCAGGTAGAACCATCATGGCAGTGACTGGCAAATGCCTTTCCCCTGCAGACAGAAAAGCGGAAATAAGAGGCCAATTCAAGACACGGAACAAATAGAAGTTAAGACAAACTGCAGCTACCGTTGCTGTGTTAGGGAGAATATGTTGAGTGTTCAAGCAAGGCGGTATATATTAAGCAAGCAAGCAGTTGGACATGGGAGAGGCAAAGAAAGGCCATAGGGGCTCTTTGAATAATGTAACGGGGCAGAGGACCCATGCTCTGCCGTCCTAGTAACATATGAGAGAATCAAATAGATCAGGCTTTGCAGCAAATGTTAAACGAGAAAGGAACAGTGTCCAGCTCTGCATTCAGAATAACAAAGGCAAAGAAAGGCTAGGCTCTGAAGCCAGCATGAGATGGAATAGGAGGGACCAGACTCATCGTGAGAGGCTGGCCCGACCCTCGCAGGGGCGCTAGAGCGGCAGCCCACATAGCGGGCTGCCCTTCTGGCCACATCCAACCTACTAGGCATCCCTTGGGTCTGACACATCCAGCCGCGGACCTGGGGAGTGCTTATAAGGGGGTGGGCTTGCGTTCGCTCATCCTTCTTATTTGCTTTACCCCCCCCGGAGGACAGTCAAAGCAGCAACATCGCACACCTGGTCCCTCTACTCCCATAACAGGGCTTACTCAGAGGTACAAACAAGATTTCCTCTTTCTTCGAAACCCCCATCTTTACATTCCAGGAGACACCCACGTCTCCTTCCCCCACACAATAAAAGTAGCAACTTGCAGTTGGTAGAAAAGGCTTCAACTCCTTTATTTGGCAGGAGTCCACATGGAAGTGATCTGCCTCTTAACGAGCTGGCATCCTAGCTGTGGCCCACTGGAAGTAATTGTTATTTCCTCTCTTTTACCATGAGCTCATAGTGAGATGAAAAATCCAGAAATGCAACATACAAAGACATGTTCTTTGCTGCTGCATCCTTTAATTTTCTTCTGTTTTCTTTTCTTCTTTTCTCTTGTTTTATACAGTGATATTTGTAATTTAATATGTACTGCTATTTTAATTCTAATTTTGTGAAAAGTCGAGTTCTTTGATTAAAACACAATAAATAAATAAAGCAAAGTCCACAAGATGTCCCCTGTCCCCCCCAGATTTTATGTGTCTCCTACTCCCCTGAAGGCGGGTTCTTCCATCTCACAGTACTACCTTTACTTCCGGTCCAGGTTAGGCCCATGGTGACGGCCTCCCTGATCCTTAGTCGTCTAGACTACTGTAACTCTTTTTCTTGCACATCCCCTATATCTACTTCACCGCTTACAACTCCTCCAGAACCATGTAGCCCAGATTTGCCCAGGCACTTCTTACTGTTCCAATATTTCACTGGTCCTCCGTTTGCTTCACTGGCTTCCGGTCTTGCAGCAAGTGCAATTCAAGTCACTCACTATAGTCCATTGTGCCTTTTATGGCATGGGAGCGGAATACTTACGGGAACAATTCCAGCCATATTCAACGCCTTGTGCGCTTTGCTCACAAAACGCTGCTCTTCTCCCGGTCCCCCGCTATCATTATGAGCGGGTAAGTGGCTGTTCGTTTTCCGTGGTGGCCTTCAAACTATGGAACTACATTCCACTCTCTCTTTGCGCTATAAGTAACCACCTAGCCTTCCGACGCACATTGAAAACCTGTCTGTTTTAAAGGTTTCTTTTCTCCACTCAGTCCTTAAATCCTGTACATCTCTTGTGCGCTCTACAAATGCAAATAACATGTCCTTTGATTCTAGCCAGCTAACCTGGAAATGGGCCACAGAAACATAATTAACAATTTAGGGTCAGGAAGACAATGGGGAAGCCTTTAGCACCCCACAGAGGACCCACTCCCCTAGTAGAACAGTTACAGAGAACCATTTAACACCTGTAGGGGTGGAGAGGAGCATAGCCCTTTGGCGCACAGTAACAGGAGACCCATAAAACATGCCACCTCTTGCTCACATGAAGGAGTCATGAGGAGAGAAACATGTATGCCACCTTCTCCACAGCTACTGGCAAAAATTAGTGGGAATATCCAACATTGAAATCTATGGGAGAAACAGTATGTAAGATGGGAAAAACGTTATAGCCCTCTTCCCACTCCTAAGAAGGAATGCTTAGCACACTCACTAACCTGCTGGCTACGGTAAACTGCAAAATCAAACTCCATAGCAGAGGAGCCTCCAACATGAGAAAGAAAGTGAAAACAGCAGCTCCCGCCCTGCAGTCAGACCTCCTTCACAAGAAATTAATTAAAAATGGCAACTGGCCAATTTAAAGACTACTCCATGCACTCGGGGCTTCAAAGCATCCCTACCACTGAACATGCCCGAACCAGTCACATAACCTTTTCAACCAATCAAAAGGAAGCTCTTCTGACCAATCTTTTTTTATAATTGTACTTGTATAACTTAATACTGTAGACCAGTTTCTAAGCGCAAGTGTCATATTCAAACCTGTGTTGCCATGCATTGTCTTGCTTCCAAGACAAACACGTTGCCTTGCGGCTATCGTCCCAGTCTTTATACATGCAAGCCCTTAGCACAGCAAGATGAGGTAATTTTGGAGTGCAGAACTGGCAATGTGCATAGTGGGACTTTGCAGAACGAGCACATTTGGTGAAGACTAGAAGAGAGCACAGAAGGAGTAGGAGAAAGTATCCTGTAGAGAGGTGCCCAGAGAGTAGGAGAGGAGGTTGGAGTTCATAAACAGCAGGGAGGTGAAGAGTGAGATCGAAGTAAATGGACATGACAAGCTGGGGCTTGCTAACGAGGTGGTTGGTTGTGATCGCCTGACAATGGAGACCAGGACCAATGAGGGAAGTGGAGACCATCAGAGGAGTGAAGTAGAGGCAATATGAGTGGAGAGGAGGAAAGGCGATACCAAAGGAGAGAAGAGATGATACAGGCAGAGCCAAGGTGACTAATGGCGAAGTAGGAGGTGAATGAAGGAGCTTAAAGAGGACAGAAGCGCCTGCCAAAGAGAGAGGTGAGGAATGACAGCAGCCCTATCCAAAATGTTGGCGACACTAACCCATATGTGGAGAGAAGTGGCCAAAGTCCTAGTCCATGAAAGGGCAGACCCTGACCCATCAGAAGGCAGAGAAGATGAGGATCGAGACCCTGACAAAGAAGGGCAAAGGCCCTGATTAGAGAAAGAAAGGGCTGTGGCCCTGAAATCACCCAACGAGAAGCCAGTGGAAGAGCGGGCAGAGGACCTCAACAAGTAGCCGACAATAAGGCAGCAAGATAACCTAGGAAGAAGATATGGAAAGAAAAAAGGTCCACTAGGGACTATCCTAGGAAGAAGCAGCAAAAAAGAAAGGTTATCTGGGAACTACTAATCCTGGAAGAAGTCCTGAAAATATTCCTTAACATTTTCAGGTGACACTTGAAACAATTCCAACCATCCTAACATTTTAAATAAACTATGTAAAGAAAATATTCATGTTGCATTGGTTAGTGTGTAGTGTAGAGACTGGACTCCCAAGATTCTAAAGAGAGACTTCAATCTGGCCAACAATCTACCGAATGGGGCCATGCTTTGATTTGAAATAGCAATCACATGTGGCAAACCAGATGAGTAGTTGGACAGTTATCTTTGAAATATATTTTCGTAGACACATGGAGTTAACATGTCAATTAACTCATTTACCTTTGACTGTACGATTCATGCGAAGTACACTCCTATTGATTTTGCATTTGTGTTGAGTGACCTTTCTGGCTAACATCCCAAATAAACCCTCAAACAATTTCTGATCACTCCCCTATTGAAATCCGTCTTATCCATGACGGAATTAGAATGACACATATGAGATGGACGTTTGATAGAGCACACTGCCATGATAAATTAAGTATCCTGCAAATGAGAACAGAAATCAGTGGATTTGATGAATACATTTAGATTCTACTACCTTGTGAGTGGCAGGGGATACCTTAAAGGTGGTGGTATGAATATAATAACTACCATCTCTGTAACTAAATATGCAAAATGTTAGAAAGAGATTGAGGGGCTAAGAGAAGGTATGCATTTGACATGTACATTTGACCTCATAGTAGCAACTAAAAATAAGTCTTGAAGTAATCGCAATATTAAATTCACTTGTCACACTATGGGCAGACTGTAGAACTAACCTTGTTAAAAGAAATTGTGCAACACGTAGCAGAGAAATATTATGTAGTTATGAGATGGTAGCGACCTTTGTAAACATCAAGCCAAAGGATTTTGGTACAGAGAAGCTATGTCAGATAGATAAATCTACAAAAGTGTAGGTACAATGTTAACAGAAACCAGAGAATGAATTGGAAGAATTGTGTACAATACATCTCTGGAATACAAGTTCTGTGATGATTGGAAGGCTGCTGAAAATAGTCTGAACCTCCACAACTGTCCCCCCACCTCCCCTTATCGACACCGATAGAAAAAAAAATAACCCTTGTATAAAATGGTCTGCAAAATATCCAGTCTTACAAATTAAAAGCTGCAGGCCTAGTTGGTTTCCTCAACATATTTTATAAAACATTTGCTCCAGAACTTGGCCCAATACTTGTTACATTGTTTAGAGATAAGAGTATGACCAAGACCCATGGTACGTGGCGCAGCAAGGAGTATGCCTAAAAAAAATGAAACGGGTAGGATTATATCACCCTATATAGTTGGTAAAGACTGGCAGTAAGATACTCTTCAAGTTGCTCACCAATAGGTTTCAAACATGCATCCCCGATTTAGTACTGAAACCCGTAGCATGACTGTACCTGACCGAAGTGCTGTGGAACATAACAAATCTTATTTGCAGTTATAGATGGCATCATAACAGATCATTTCAACCTTGCAAACATCCTACTCAATGTAGAAAAAGCCATTAACTGGATGTCATAGCTTTTTCCCCGGTCTCTTCTTAATTGATCAGAATTTGTCGTCTTCTGGGTCAAGGCACTTTATAGTGAAACTAGTCTAAAAGCCTGAGTACACAGGCCAAAGTGAGCAAAGTAGGCAGGTTTCATTGGAAACGGTCTCCTTCACAAAATGAATGGTAGTTCAGTGTTGACAGGGCCTACATCTATTTGTGGGATAAACACCATCTGGTTCCCAGCTGTTGCTGTGAGGACCTCCACAATAATTAGATTGGGCTTAAGTTCTTTAACAAATAATCTGGTTCATTGCACAGACCTCTTTTAGTGTTAAAATTTCTAAGTAACATAATAATACTGCCAACTTTAATTGTCGACGTATGAAGAGGCATTCCTGATGGAGCCAACTTCTTTAGAAATTCTATGGGCTAGTTTTGAGCATCTTCATCTGTCTCATTGTCAATGGAATACGAACTTGGATATGTTATTTCTTCACAGTAGGACCACTATATATTTCCTAAAGCAACAGCTCCATCTAACGATGACAACAGGCGAAGCGGGCAGTCTTTACTGTGCATGACTGCATCAGACAAACCTACATCTAGCATTTTATTATATAGAATGATGGCAATTATAAGTATAAATGCAGAGATTTGTACATCATTCAAAATTACTCCTTGCACACAATGGGTCTGTCTACTCTCACCAGTTTGTATGCATTATGTATGGAACCTGTGGCCCTTCATATAAGACAGAATCTGACTATCTTTGCTTGCGCAAGTGCGAGATCAAAGCGCAAACCAATTTTGTATGTGATGACATTGCAGCATGTGCATCAGACTGAAAGTAGTCTTTATCCTAAATCAAGCATTATGCCTGGAAAGTTTCAAGATCAATTGGGATTTAAACTGAATACTACACAAATGAAATACTAAAAAGTACACAATTAAGATTCCAACTGCCATAATGTCAGAAACAGATTGCTTATTGTGGCGAGGCCCATTCCTAGACCTTGGGGAAGGGTAAAGCCCGATCCTCATCGCTTTCCCAGGTGCCGCAATGGCAGCTGGCAGTAACCCAGCAACACCAACCTCACCTCACCTGAAGATACCCACTGCGGTTCTGTAGCGATGGACAGAGAAAAAGAAAGTGTGATGGGGGAGAGAATGGTGGAGAAACCCTAGTACCTTTCAAACACTAAAGGAGCTATGGGTCTCAAATACCTTGCTCAACAAGCAAACACCCTCGCAATAGGTTTCAACACCTTGGGTAACACAAACAAGCTTGTGAGCAGAAAATTGGTTTCAGAATGGGATACCAAGTCCTCTCGAGCTAGTGCTGCTCTATTTATGAGCACTACTGGTAATTTACAAATTACATATTCAACCAGTCTATTTATAATCCAAAAATATAAATTTTATTAGTGTACAAAAGAGAAAAATAATCTTAATAAACAAATTAATTATGTTACCAAACACTAAACAATTCTACGTTGACCAGGCAGTTTAGATTAAACAATAGAATAGTAAATGTATAAAGTGGCTCTACTTCTATTAGAATGGTAAATGCTAAATACACACAAATTAATAATAAAAATACACATCAAGCATTCAACCATTGGTTCCCATCATTCTCTCATTCAAATTGAATCAACCTCATTCAACCAACATGTTTCTTTCCTCAAAAATACAATTTATAATTTAATCAGGGAAATTCCTCAGGGGTACACTGTCTGTTTATAAAAAACATACAATTTCCTTTGATACAACTAAAAACTGGTAACAAAAAAGTGCCAGCATCCAAAACATTTGAATAGTCAATATTGCGTCTTCCAGTTCTAGTTTAACATAGGATTGCTTAGCTTGAAGGGGAATCTGGTATCCCTACCTAAAACTTAAACAGAACATTGGTTTGAGTACGCCATATGTTCTTAAATTTAATTTTGTACTTCTAAAACAAATAATTGTTTGGAAGAGGAATGCTGTATTTTGGTTACATTGTTAACTCTGATTGAGGAGCAGACACACAGGACCATCAGCAAGTGCTGTCACACATTAACAACTCAGCTCAAAGTGTTTCATTAGACTGGCCCTGTACGTAAAGGGCTAAAGGTGGGCCAGGTGGGTGGATCAATAAAAACTACATAGGCTTGCATTAATTCATTAGCTTGGGCTTAGTGGAGTGGCATGTTTATCAAAATCGCCCACTCAACAGTGCGCATTTCTTTTGAACGGAGCTCAGCAAAAGTATACATAATGGGGGTAATTCATAGAATTCAGCGCACAAGTGGCGCATGCGGCTGGCGCACAGTGTGCGCGTGCGAATCCCTGCGCCAGCCGCATGCGCTAAAATCCATTTCCGCGCACAGCGTATTCATGGATTCCAGCCACCAAAACCAGCCGTGGCGCACAGTGGCGCAGCGACCCTGCAGCAGCGCCAGTTACGTCCCCAAGAACGCCTCTCGCCCAGGGAAAAGCCATCAATATACCCAATCCAGCGCAAAGGGCTGCGCTAACCCTGTACCAGCACGGCAAGCGGGCTACGTGTATCACTGGGGTGCACGGGAAGTACCTCACGCGATTGGCCCCGTGCGAGCAGGGTACGCGTATTTCTGGGGTGCGTGGGAAGTTCCACACGCGATTTCCGCAGGGTACGCGTATCTCAGGGGTGTGCGGGAAGTGCCACACGCGATTTCAGCAGGGTACGTGTATTTCAGGGGTGAGCGGGAATTTCCACACGCGATTGGGCCCGTGCGAGCAGGGTACGCGTATCTCAGGGGTGCGCGGGAAGTGCCACACGCGATTTCAGCAGGGTACGTGTATTTCAGGGGTGCGCGGGAATTTCCATACGCGATTGGGGGTACACGTATCTCAGGGGTGCGCGTGAAGTGCCACATGCGATTTCAGCAGGGTACGTGTATTTCAGGGGTGCGCGGGAAATTCCACACGCGATTTCATCATGGTACGTGTATTTTGGGGTGCGGGGGAAGTTTCACACGCGACATCAGCAGGGCACGTGTATTTCAGGGGTGCGTGGGAAGTTCCACACGCGATCTCATCAGGGTACGTGTATTCCGTGGTGCGGGGGAAGTTTCACACGCGACATCAGCAGGGTACGTGTATTCCAGGGGTGCGCGGGAAGTTCCACACGCGATTCCATCAGGGTACGTGTATTCCAGGGGTGCGCGGGAAGTTCCACATGCGATTGGGCCCGTGCGAGCAGGGTACGCGCATTTCAGGGGTGCGCGGGAAGTTCCACACGCGATTCCATCAGGGTACGTGTATTACAGGGGTGTGCGGGGAGCACCACACGTGAATTCCACGTGTGGGTCCTCCCAGGTGTTCCCTCTACACCCTCCACGGCCCCTGCAGGTGGCTCACACCACAGGGGCCTACCCTGCACATGTCCTGCAGGCACACCATCCACCATGGCCATGACCCCCAGCCAACCCACATGTCAACTTGCACTACTGGCCACCAACGCATGTCCCCCTGCACCCCCAGTCACCATGGGCACCCTCCACCAGGCCCCCACTCATGTCTCCCAGCACCCCCACCCCCCAGCAGTGCAGGGGCACCCACCACCAGGCCCCCACCCATGTCTCCCAGCACCCCCACCCCCCAGTCACCAGGGGCACCCACCACCAGGCCCCCACCCATGTCTCCCACCACCCCCACCCCCCCAGTCACCAGGGGCAGCCTCCACCAGGCCCCCACCCATGTCTCCCAGCACCCCCACCCCCAGCACTGTGGGGCACCCTCCACCAGGCCCCCACCCATGTCTCCCACCACCCCCACCCCCCAGCACTGTGGGGCACCTGCCAGCAGGCCCCCACCTATGTCCAACTCATGTTCCCCACCACCCCCACCCCCCAGCACTGTGGGGCACCCTCCACCAGGCCCCCACCCATGTCTCCCACCACCCCCACCCCCCAGCAGTGCAGGGGCACCCACCACCAGGCCCCCACCCATGTCTCCCAGCACCCCCACCCCCCAGCCACCAGGGGCAGCCTCCACCAGGCCCCCACCCATGTCTCCCACCACCCCCACCCCCCCAGCACTCTGGGGCATCCACCACCAGGCCCCCACCCATGTCTTCCAGCACCCCCACTCCCCAGCAGTGCAGGGGCACCCACCACCAGGCCCCCACCCATGTCTCCCACCACCCCCACCCCCCCAGTCACCAGGGGCAGCCTCCACCAGGCCCCCACCCATGTCTCCCAGCACCCCCACCCCCAGCACTGTGGGGCACCCTCCACCAGGCCCCCACCCATGTCTCCCACCACCCCCACCCCCCAGCAGTGCAGGGGCACCCACCACCAGGCCCCCACCCATGTCTCCCACCACCCCCACCCCCCAGCAGTGCAGGGGCAGCCTCCACCAGGCCCCCACCCATGTCTCCCAGCACCCCCACCCCCCAGCCACCAGGGGCAGCCTCCACCAGGCCCCCACCCATGTCTCCCTCCACCCCCACCCCCCCAGCACTGTGGGGCACCCACCACCAGGCCCCCACCCATGTCTCCCAGCACCCCCACCCCCCAGCAGTGCAGGGGCAGCCTCCACCAGGCCCCCACCCATGTCTCCCACCACCCCCACCCCCCCAGTCACCAGGGGCAGCCTCCACCAGGCCCCCACCCATGTCTCCCAGCACCCCCACCCCCCAGCCACCAGGGGCACCCACCACCAGGCCCCCACCCATGTCTCCCACCACCCCCACCCCTCCAGCAGTGCAGGGGCACCTGACAGCAGGCCCCCACCCATGTCCAACTCATGTTCCCCACCACCCCCACACCCCCAGCACTGTGGGGCACCTGCCAGCAGGCCCCCACCCATGTGCAACTCATGTTCCCCAGCCAACATGTCATCACAATCTAGATCCCAGGTCCCTATGGTCAGCCTCCAAATGCAAAACACCCACCCGAGTATTGCATCCACCCACTCATAATTTGCAATTACATCACAGAACACCAATTGCAAGTTCCGAAACAAACACATTTCCCTCACATACACCCAATGGGTGTCAGTGAATCTCAAAACACATATCATGAAATGCATGAAACCAATGAGATACCACACATTGAAGTTCACCAAAAAAAATATGTATTAAAGGAAACATAAATACAATAAAAAATGAAGAAACAGAAATGTGAATGTACAAAAATTAAAAGAAGCATGTCCGTGAAAAAAAGCAAAACCAAAAATAAAATTCCAAAGTAATGTTGTCCAAAGTCAATGTCCACAAAATAAAATCCAATGGGAAATAAAAAAGAAAGCCATTGCTCCATGGTTAAAAAGTGAAAAAAAAATACAATCCAACAGTGAACTATGTACATGGGAACAAGCCAGGGTCCATTATCCCAACAAAAGAAAGGAAACCTATCTAACTACACTAACTAATAAAATAAACTATATACAAAAATGTGGCCAATGTCCGAAAGGTCCAAATAAAATCAAAACAAAAATGAAACCTAACACTACCTACATAACTATGTACAAGGGCAGGGGGCTAGTTTCACGGCTCACTTGTGGATGTCCCGGGCCAGGGCATCATCAAACTCCTCCTCAATGTCCCAGAGGCGGTCCTCCTCCATGGCCCCGAGGGTCCGCAGGGCCGTCGACGTCTCCACCTCCAAACCCCTGCGGATTGCCTCGAGGCACTCGGCCCGCCTCAGGGCCCTCCGCATGGAGTTCTCCGCCCTGACCATTGTGAGCCGTGCCTCTTCCGCCCGCTGCCGCTCCGGATCTATGGCGTGGCCCAACCGCTGCCACACGGAAGACACTCTCTGTCCTGGGTCCTCCTGCCCTCCGGCCGATGCCTGCCCCTCCGATGTTGAAGGCCCCGAGCCTTCATGGCTCCCACCATGTTGCTGCTGCTGCTGTGCCTCTGCCCGTGCACTGCCTCCTGCTGCCTGCACATCCTCCGCTGGCTAGGGTGCAGTCGTAGATGTGGCCACCCCTGCTGGACGTCCGACTCCCGACTGTGGCAGGGATGCCTCCTCCACCAGCCTGGCCGCACCGTCAGAGGCAGCTCCACAGGGCACCCAGGTGACTGATGGGTGGGAAGATGGCACAGAGGACGACTGGCGCGTAGGGGGTCCAGTTGAGGAGGGGGTCGTAGCAAGCCCCATCAGACAGAGGAATCCGGCCTGGGTGACCTGTTCCAGCAGGCTGACGTGGTCAACGAGCCATTTGAGATGATGTGCAGTCTCTTCATGAAAAGACTGCAGGTCACCTCGCATGGCCCGTTGACGCAACGCCACACCAGCCAGGACAGGCTCAACCCGGACCTGGATAGCCACGTCCGCAGGCAGAGGAAGACCAGTTGACGTGAGCTCATCCCCTGCCTGAAAACAGGTCTGGACGTAGGCATCCCTGCTGTTGCAAGATGATGCAGGGACAGGATCAGGGACAGGATTGCACACAGGCACCTCCGCGGCGGCCTGTGCTGCCCCCTGTCCCTGGTCCTGCACTGCACCACTAGCACCAGTGGGATCCCCACCTTCAGACCCCGTCTCTGGTGCTTGCACAGCCTCCTCCTCCACCAAACCCCCCACCAATCTGGATGACTCCGTGCCATCTTCCCCTGTGGGGTCCCAGCTGCCCCTTCTGCTGCCGAGGAGTCCAACTCCAACCTCCGCCTCTTGGACCTCCCCCCGGCAGCTGCGGCCTGGGACGCGGCACTGGACTCCTCACTCCCCGACGAGATCACAACATGGGAGGGGAGCCGGGCCTTGCGTCTCCGGCTGGCGGTGGGATCCCCGCCGCTCTGCTCCACAGCACCTTCTCCGCCCTCTTCATCAGTTGACGCTGCCGACAGGGAGAAACAAAACACAGGCATCAGGGCACTGTACAATGGACACATACACACATGACAGTTGTACATGAGTGGCATTGGCAAACCTCAGACATGTCATCACAATCCCCAACACACGTCATTACAACTCGCACACATGAGCCATACCACAGCCATATCGCAACTGCCACCACCATCCATACACATACAACAGCATGAGCAGCCAAAGGTGAGCCAGACATCACATGCAACACAGGAAGTGCACCACACATGTACACACACCACCACACTTGCATGCATGTGTACACCTCTGCCAAGTGTCGCAGTGTTCAGACGGGCATCCATGTCACATCTGCCAATCAGGCTTCCACATACCGCTGTCACATGCATCCATGTTGCATCACTGTTGCACCCTTGTCAAATACACACACATGCACATGTACACAGTGCTGATACATGCAGCCAAAAACAACATACATGCGTGACATCACGGACATGTCTACTTACATACACATTCATCCAAACATGTGTGCCCACACAACTGCATTTGGCATGCAAGCCTACACACACAAGCACCATCCATGTCTCACACATTCCAGCCCTCGCATGTGTCAGCCCCACGGCCCTGTACACCCCCACCCATACTCGACCCCATACAAACAGATGTGCAACCTGCACACTATGAATAATCACCACACGCACTGCTCACAATCAGGATGCATGTACACTCACCGCTCGACTCCAGACGGGTCTGCCTCTCAAGGACCTGGACGTGGAGCGCTGGGGATATGCGTTCCTGGACCCTCATCTGTTCTTCCGACAAGTGGCCCCGGCGCCCCTTGGCATCCGCTGCCTTCAAGAGGCGCCGGGCCTTGTTCAGGGTCCTGGACCTGAAGTCCTCCCAGCGCTTCTTGACATGTTGTAAGTCGCGGACTGCCACCCCCTCCGCGTTGATGGCAGTCACGATGTCAGTCCAGATCCGAGTCCGTCCTTCCTTGTCGGCGCGGGAACTTCCGAAGAGGGCATCATACTGCCCCAGGACTTGCTCCACCAGGACACCAACTTCCGTGGCAGTGAAGCTGGTGCCCCTCTGCCTCTCTGGCCGGGGGTTGTCAGTGGTCCCAGATGGTGTTTGCCCCGACATGACAACCCCAGAGGCAAGAGTGGGTGGGCAACTGGGTCCTGGGGCTGGGCTGTGGAGTGATGGAATCCCAGTCGGGAGTCTTCGGTTCCAGCAGGGGTGGTCACAGCAACAGCACCCCTGGCTGATGTGCAGGCAGCAAATGGCAGGGCACGTGGGCAGCAGGCAGTCAGGCAGGAGCAGATGGCAGGTGGGAGCGTGCTTGGGGCTCTGGGGGGCAGTAGTTCAGCCTTCTGGGCAGGAGCGTGGTCTTCCGTGTGCTTACGCGTGGCCAGCTTGATACGGAGTGATTTGGCACGTGAAAAATCTGCACGTCCGCGTGTAATTCGAGGAAAGGCCCTTAGCGCGTAAGCGCGTCTGCACGCATACGCATTTTCATTGGACAGAAGGCCCCTCAAGCGCAAGCGCCCCTGTGACGTGACGCGTACAGATGTGCATTTCAGCGTGCATGAAAAACTGCACGTCCGCGTGTAATACGAGGAAAGGGCCCATGCGCGTAAGCGCGCGTGGAAAACTGCACGTCCGCGTGCAATACGAGGAAAGGGCCCATGCGCGTAAGTGACGTGACGCGCGCGTGCGTTTCCCTCAGCACGGGTTAAAGGTGAGCGGGCCCAGCAGTTCGCTGTACGTGCCTTTCGTGGAGACCGACGTGTGTTGCTGCTTCCTGTTGTTTCGCGCGCCATCACAACTTCACAGCTATCAAGGACGTATCTCTTCTTTTGGCGGGGGTATTGGCTACGCGTGTTTTTCTGCATCGCGCTAGTCAGACGGTGAGTCGCACACGCTCTTTTTCCCACTGCGGGTGCCCCTGTGTATTGCACCCATTTTCGATGTCACAGTAGCCTGCGTGTCCCACGCGTACGCGTTATTCGTGTTACTGGGTGCCACCGCGTACTGCGGGAGGTTGAATCCACGCACGTAGGCTGCAGGGTTGCGTGCACGGTTTTACTGCAGTTTTGGGGTGCCTGAGCGTTGCGTGACCCGTCACCACATCACCAGGGTCACATACAGCCTTGCAGGTGCAGGGGGGCTGTTAACATCTTGCTTCCCACCCCCTTGACCCCAATTGGCCAGGTCAATTATGGTGTACACCTCCCATTGGCACCACTCCATCTGTGCCATGGTTGGGAGGCCACCAAAGGTGAGGGGCGCCTCAGCTGGGCGTACTCCTCGTGGCGGGCGTGGTCGGGGACGTGGCCGTGGTGACCAGGGAGTAGGGGGACTCCAGGGTGTCCAGGGCAGCCACAGAGGGGGAAGAGGCAGGGGTGCGCCACTTGAGCACAATGTTGTGCCATGTGTCGGTGCAGCCATGCCACCACCCCCTGTGGTTCCGGGGGATGCAGCTCCTGCATCTGGCACTGGCACCCATATGACCCGGCAGTCCGTTCCATCGACTGCCACGGGCCGAAGGGTAGTGGTAGCTGCAGGTGCAGCTGTGGACACCGCCGCTCAGGGTCTGCCAGCGCAGGCTGCTTTGGCACTTGAAGAGCCCTTGGTAGATCTCCAACAGGCCAGGGGGGAAACCATAGGGGCAGGCCGGGCTGCTCAGACCAAGACACGTGTCCCTGGGGCAGTCATGTCATCTGCTGCCCCGAACAGCCGGGTGTTGGCAAGTGCAGGGGCAGATGCACCCAACAGCACCCCGGTTGTGAGTCTGCCAACCAGGACCGTTGCGGTCAATGACCCTGCCACAGCTGATGTTGCTGCGCAGGGTCCATTAGTGGGCACCCAGCTGCCACTGACACAAGTCAGGCCTTTGGTCATCCCTCCACCTGCCACTCCCTTGGCTCAATCCACCGAACCCACTGGCCATACTGGTCAGGGCGGCATTAGCCAGCCAGGGTCTGCGCCACAGTCCAAGAGGAGGAAGGTTGCACCTGCAGCACAGGCTGGGACCCCACACACAGCCACGACCTCCTGCACGTCGAGGAAGAAGCCTTTCTGTAAGCAGGAACTGGACTTCCTCATGGACTACGTGCGAGGCCACAGCCGTGACATGCTAGTGGGTGCCAATAGTCAGACTAGGGCTGCCCAACGTGACACCCACTGGAAGCATGTTGCGGAACATGTCAGTTCATTCCGCCATGAGGTGCGCACGGCGCAGGAGTGCAAAAAGCGTTGGAATGACATCAAGCGCAGCACTAAGGCCAAGCGTGCCTCAAATTACAACTTGACTCTGGTGACTGGCGGTGGGCCTGCACCAGAGGAGGAAGAACTCACTCCGCATGAGGCTCGCGTTGCGGAGTTCATACCACCTGAATTGGTCGAAGGAGTGGGAGAGATGCTGGACTTTGATGCCCAGTCCAGTGAGTGTTGATGTGTGTTTGTTGAGGACGTGTGTGTTTCACTTGTGGGATGTGTTGTGCATGATTGCTGCTACATGTGACGTGTACATGGTTCTGATGTGTAAGTAATGCAATGCTACCGTCATGCATGTCTCCTCTGCCTGCATGCGGGACTCCATGTGGGCATGCTCCCTTGCCCCTCCTCCGCCACTCTGCACTCCAGTTCCACCTTTGCACTGGTCTGCTCCAATCTTGCCAATGTGTAGTTTCTTGTTCATGTGTCCTGTGTAGATGCTAACTTCCAGCGTAGAAACTGCCAGACATATGCCGTGTGGTACAGCCTTAGTACTCGATGCAGGGTATCTCACGTGTACTGTGCATGGGTCAGATGTCCCACAGGGACATGAGTGCCCATTCATGCTCCATGTGCATTGCACGCATGCCCCTATGTGTCCTTGACTGGATGATCACTGTAATATGAGTCCTTGGTTACATACATTGCCTGCCATCTCATCGACCTCCCCATGTCAACTGTGGCTCAGTCCTGCATTGCACACATGTTTAGGCCCTGACAATCTGTGTGGCTCACAGGCCTCAGCCTGTTCAATGGCCAATGACTCTGTCCAACTCTTGTGTCTTCTTCACACGTGGGCGGCCTCTGGAGTTTTCATCATGTGTCCTGCCCACTGTCCCAGCATCATTTGCAGTGTTGTAATTTGAATCACATTAAGCTGTTGATGCCAGTCAACACTGCCTGTCAATACACAGGTGTATGGTCAGCCTTTTGATACCATGCTAGGCATCCCTGCTTTGGTACTGGGGTGGAGGGGTGCTTGGCTTCTAGACATGTTACACATTGATTGCACAATACACGTGATGTCTGAATTTGACATTGCACTGCCTTCACATTTCCTGGCACACACCATGTAGTGCTTGTACATGTAGGTAGTGAGTGGTGTACACATTTTCTGCACTGCATAGACCCACTTCCATGGAAACTGCCACCTTTCAACAGGTCTGATCACAGAAGCTATTCAAAGTAGACCCAGCATGCATGCCAGGTCATATGTTGTGTGTCATATGTCTGCCGGATGCCTTTGCTGTCGGTGTGTGTGTGTCGTGTGCTTCTGACATGTGTATTGACCTTTTTCTCTCTATTTTTCAGGTGATGACGCAATGGAGGCGGAGGGTGGTGTTGTCATGCCAGACACAGGGTTGGTAACACCACATCAACCCGGCACTAGTGGGGGTCGTGGGGTGGTAGGCCACGAAAACCCCCAAGTGCTGCAGTCCATCTTGTCTCTGGCTGCCTATGAGTCCAGCCTTGATGACGAATCTGACGTCCATGTTGAGTTGGATGAGCATCAAGTCCATGTGTCAGGGGTGAGTGATTCTGATGTGGACACTCCTCTGTCTGCGACACCTGCACTGAGGGATCAGGCAGTCTTGGTTCCTCCGCCCGTGGTGGATCGGGACGCAGGGTCACCCTACACACCAGTCACTGATGTGCCTGGGACATCACGTCGACGGGGGCATGTAGTCGTGCAGCCGCAGGCGGTGCCAACACAGCGAGGACCCCCGGTCCTTGGGTCCCGCAGGGGTCAAGCCCGGCAACGCGGTCGCCGCGCGCAACCGCTGTATACTGAGTGGGAGCAAGACATGACTGCCAATTCCGAACAGCAGGGAGTGTGTGGCCCGATCTGTGCTCCCCCCTGCTAGGCAGGTGCTTCTCCAGCAGCAGGCGGTACGGTCCACGGCCCGCTCGCTCAAGCTGGGCATGGCGGCCTCAGACAGGGCACGCCAGGCTGAAATGTCGTCTCTGCGTCAAGCAATTGCTGCTCACACAGAGGCGCACATGGATGCCATGAGGGAGGAGTATGCTTCCCTCAGATCCACTCTGGGTGTCCTTATGATGTCCCAGAGGCAGCAGGCAGAGGAGAGGTTTGCACAGCTTGAGCGTACCATCTCGGCTGAGCTACAGGCTTGCCGGGAGGTGCAGCGGTTGTCCAGCCAGGCCTTGCAGGAGGAACTCCGTGTTACACGTGCTACCTTGCAAGAGGAAGCACGTGTATCACGTGAGGTTCTGCATGCAGACCTACGTCACATCGCCACACAGAACCAGGCTCACCCGTCCGGCAGACTTGCTGCCGACGAGGGGCAAGCTGCGGCTAGGCGTGGCCAGGCTACTGTGCCACGTCCTCCTTTCCAGGATGAGCCAGACTCGGACGACCATCTATCTCCCACATAGGTCGTGCTGTGCAGGCGTTGAGCCCATGGAGGATTTTTTTTTTTGACTCAGCATCGTCGCATGTGGATGTTGAGCAGCACCCTGTACCTCCCCCCTCCTGGGTGCCTCCCCTCCCCCCTGGGTCGTATGCGGCCATTTTTGATTTTTCTTTTAGTTTAGTTAGTTAAGTTTCTGTTTGATAGTTAGTTTAAAGAGGTAATGTAGGTTTTCCATAGTTAGTGTAATTAGTTAATAGTTGAGTTAGTTTAAAATTGCTAGTCTATTGTGCTTTCATGTGACGGTGCGGTGCTTTGTGGCTTTTGAAGGCATCCACTGTCTGTTCCAGCTGGGCCCTTCATGGTTGTCTTGTGTATGTGTTTGCTGCTTGGGGTCCTTGACTCACATTTGCCACTCCTGCCTCCCTTATCCATGGGCTCGCAAGGATGGTTCGGTGTTACAGCATTTTACACAAGGGCTTTGGACTGTCATATCTGTGGCATGTCTGGTGCTGTGTGACTTGTGTTGACACCCCTAGTGGGGATGATTTAGGTGTCATTGTCCAATGTTCAGCTTTTGCTAGATGGGGTGTGTCATGATTAATGTGGACATTGATTGCTATGCATTGTGTAGTATGTTTCATATCTTTCCTGTACACGTGCTTGTTGCAATTCATGCTGTAGATAGTGTTCCACACTTTGGAGGTGAAAGACGGACTGATGGTGTGATTCGTGATGTGACTCTCTGACATGGTCAAGTAATGAGATGCCTGATGAGACACACACAGATGACTTTGAAGCATTAATCATGTGTTTCATGCCCTTTCTGCAGGGGGATGAGCCTCCAGAGCACCTTTGCCAGCAGACATGGCCCATTGGACGATGGAATTCTGGACCCGTTTGTTGGTGCCCACATGCACATGTGTGCACAAGCAGAGGCACAGTGATTGCAGATCCACATCCTAGAACTGCTGACATGTTCCAAGGAACTCCAGGCAAGGTGAGCATCACAGGGGGGCCATGACACAGCAAAGCTTGCACCAGGCGAGTTGCACATGCAGGCTTATTCACAGCACTGAGGGTGAGCTTAGACGAATATTGGTGTTGAAGCACACAATGCAGCTCAGATGTGTTTGTGGACTGATGGCTGTTGATAGTAGGGTTGTCTGGGACACATGCAGGGGCAGTGGCACATACCCTCCGGTACACCAAGGTCCATTGAGGCACTTGTATCAACCATGTAGCCTTCCTAGACATGGAAAGGGGCAGCTCACAGGGACATACAGCAAGGGACATACTCGGGTGCAGTGCATGTCTGTCATGAGTGCGACGCGGAATTGGTCTGTGTGGCGCCGTTGGCGGTATGTACAAGGGGTGCGAAGTTATCCTTCCAAAATGGCGCCCAGTCCTTCGTGCGCTGGTCCAGTCTTTCGATCAGATCAGGCGGGTGTGACTCCTCCCCGTCAGCACAGAAGAGTATTTCCCACATCAACACCGATGGACCAGCGCGTTGCTACGACTATCGTGAGCCACGCTCCGTGAGTAATTTAGGATTCATGTGGATATCCCAGACCGCTCTACGTAACCTCTTCTTTTCCTACTTTGCTTGCTTAATCCCTTTTTTCTTGTTCCGCTAGTTGCCTCCTCGCGGACCAATTCACAGGCCAGCCATTCCCGACACCCAACTCTTACTTAGTCATTTCGGCACTTGCCTCCCAGTAAGTAAGCTCATCGATTTTCACAACTCTCCCCTTCTCAGTTGAACCCGCAGTTAACCTTTTTTCTCTCCCACTCTGTATTAGCAAAGGCAGACACATTCCACCTCTTGAACTACAGTACCCAGACTCCTCCTGTTCCATGGAAGTCACGACTTCTCACAGAAGGAATTATATGCTAGGGTAGGTACGCTACTTATCTCCCGCTCTCTTAGATCAGTCAAATAGTACTCGTTACTTATCTTTACCTTGTATATCTTCAGAACGAATTCCAGTAATCCCTTCTCAGACTGCCGAACGCCAGCCACCTTGTTACCAACACCTGAAACCTTTTAGAATTCCTCCCAAGGTACGAGATTCCTTTCCTCCCCGCTTTTTGAGTATCTTTCACCATAAAAGACAGAACACTTACCTTTCTGGTTTGTATCAACAGTCAGAGGCAAAAACACGGACACCGACATCCTCGACTCCTTCGTACCTCCGGGGATTGTCTCCCGACGCTCACGAGTCGCGACAGTCCTCGTCAGGAACTCTCAACGATCCCCAGCTACAAGGGTTTTTCCCGACCAAGGGTTTCCCTGACGCCTCCACTCCACGCCTGTTTCCTTAGGCTGGGAGAGGGGGACTCAGGTATTTCCCTAATATCCACATTGAGTTTGAAGACAAGGTAAGAGAGTTTGCTGTTATTCTGATTGTCTACCTTTACCGAGATTACCTTTGCCTTAAAGTTAGAAAACCAACTTCTTTGATCGTTTGTTTGGAGCTAGAAAGATAACAATGTCTTTTCCACGTACTTCATGATAAATGCACTGCCAACTTTGTTTCGGTCATGGTGGTACGCAACTTGCTCTGTAGTCATGGCTTGCTATATGGGTCTGTCTGCTTACCCAGGGAACATTGCATGTTGTGTGAATTGTGACACATTGGTGGTCCATTTGCCAGGGGTGATGTTATATATGGGTACGAAGCATCGAGCACAGATTGTCTGTTTGTAGAGTAGTTTGTTGCTATCGGGCATGTTTGGTGTTGTGTTTTTGTGTAATTGGCACGTACAGGTTGTTGACTGTGGCTCTCTTTGCAGCATTGCAGTGCTCCTGTAACCGGACCTGAGAGTGCGCAGGCAGGAGGCCAGCACTCAAAACCAGAGCTAAGTGTCTTGTTGTTTTTCTTACGAACTGCTCTGCATAGGCTTGCTGGGGAGTGTACTGATGCATGGATGTATGTGTGGTTCAATTTGGTATGTTTTTTTCTCCCTAATCACCCGTGATCCTATGCAATTCTGAAACCTGTACCCTCTACTCGGTGTTCCTGCTTCCCGTGCCTATCCAAGCAACGTTCCCTGACCCTCTTTCCCCACTGGGGTTGCGGATGCCTGTGTAAGCTCTGAACTTGCAGGCGCCAAAACCCTAGAGGGGGTGGTTGGTTCGTACCACTCCTGAGCCTGGACTACAGAAGGCCATGACAATGATGTCCAAGTTTGTTTGGATTGTGTATGTGTTCATGCAGGTTGTACATTTTCGTGCATTCCCTAGTTTCATGTGTCATTCCTCCTCCCCTCTCCTGCCACTCATTCCAGTCATCCAGTGTGTCAACACCTGTCCCGACTGCATATCCCTGAACCTCATTCCCCACCAGGGTCTCAGGGGCCTGTGTGAGTTTGACCTTGCAGGCATCCGGGACATGGTGGGGGTGGTTGTTTCGTGACACTCCCGCGCCTGTACAGGGGACCCGTGACAGTACACATCCATTCATGGTGCATCATCCTATGTCATGTACCACACATGTCTCACATCCTGTCGTGACATTGTTTTGCTGTGCTACCTTGGTTGTTGCATCATTGTGGTAGTACTTGGCCTTTGTGAGGTACTGCTACGTCAAGTCATCTACTGGAGGGTGTTCGGGTTCGTTTTTATGCCTTGGATTTTGTGATTTTGGAAATGAGTGTGGATTCTTAGGGTTCAGGCATCTTTTTACACACAAGGTGGGAGATGGTGACGAAGGGTAAAGGTGATCCTGTGGCCAGGTGGAATTGAGGTTTGGAGGCTCCATGACCCAGGTGCAGTTCAGTGGGTCATGGTCATTTGTGAGGGAGGGGGGGTTGTTGTTGATAGTTGCCTTGCCCTGCAGTGTGATGGGAACTCTGACATAGTAATGGTGGTATCCTATGTACATGTTGTGTTCTGCTGATCAATGCCTGTTCATGTGTTGTGTTTTCCTTTCAGGTGCGAGGGGATAGTTGTGGTTTGACATGCTGGGGTGTACACATGGTGGATGTTCACATGTGATGTGTAGGGAACACTGATGGTCGCTTGAGTGCACATGCATATGTGGAGTGCATGTCCTTGCAGAACCACACACTTGCACTCTGATGCACTACATGTACTCCCACCCTTGCATATCAACGTGTACACTGTTTGCCTTCTGGTGCCCACTGTGTCCCGGCAGCACATGTTCTGTGACCGATTATGGATCCAGTACATGCCTAATTTGATGTTTGACGTGGTCTGTCAATTAGATGTGATGCTCAGGGTGTGCATCACACACAATGGCTGTTCACTGTGCTGTGCGCTGAGCAGTGTGATGCAGGAGTAGGACACTGCACACATGAGCTGCAGTGTTGATTTTGCAATGCATAATGTGCATGTAGACAGGCATTCATTGTGATGTTACGTCTACGACTGTTGTAATGCATTTGGAAATGACTTATTTTGGGTGGGAGATTTTGTTGGTCTGTCATTTCATCTGATTCCGGGTCAGGCAGCAGTGTCTGATGCCACTGTACATTTAGGACATGGCAATGTGTACCTTATCGTTACTGCGTTGGTGTATGGGTATTGCTTGCCATGTCATGTTGATGTTTGGGAGGGTTTGAGTGACATGACAGTGATGGCCATGGCCTGTTTTGCAGGTGTGTGTGATGCACACCTTGCATGTCCGGGTCATCCGCTTCTCAGAGCAACTAGCTGGGATTAGATTTATCTCCGCAGCAGGGCCCTCCCCCTGGAACAGACTTCCGGCCTGACATGAACTTGAGGGGAACCATCTCCAGTTCTGGAAGCACCTCAAGACCTTTCTCTTTGCTTCTGCTTACTCTCTGCCTCTCCCTTGCAGAATTCTTCACTGGAACTGCACAGGAGCTGCAACTGGGCCACTCTCACCGACCTCGGTCCCTGGCCCAGCCACTCTCCACTTGCACTGCCTCCCTGGCAACCCCTGCACTGCAGTACTGTCTCTCTATCCCTACAGCCCTCCCTTCCCAGCACTTGTCTGCACTTACCTTTGTAGTTGCCACCAGGCGACCTATGTATTATTTTTTTGGGCTACTTCCCCTGTACTGGATTCCCCCCCACCCTTCCCCTTGCACTTTTCCCATTCCCCCTACCCCTGCACTTGCACGATCTCAATGACACCTGGCCTAGTAGTACCGTTCTCTGTGTTCCCTTGTTCCCCCCTCCCTGCCTCATTGCGCCTTGGAATACTTGTGTATGGCCCATATCATGTCATATGTCATATGTGTGCCTTTTGGTCACACAGGATAGCTTGTGTTTAAGTAGCTAGGGATGCAGACGATGTGGCACTTCCATGGCAACTATCTCAGGGCGGTAGGGTTGTGACAGTTGACTGTCTCTTTGTCATCGATTGTCACCTGGTATGTGCCAGGCCTGTGTGCACTCTGCTGGGGTGGGAGTTTAGGTGAAAAATGTGGCCACAAGCTGGGTCCGGGCTTCCTCGCCACGTGCCCTGTCCCCTCCCATGGGCAGCGCCTGTGCCTGTGGTTGGGGATGTGGGGGCACCACCATGTCCACCGGGACGCCCTGCCGTGTTGCAACATTGTGCAGGACACATGCTGCCACAATGATCCTGCACACTACTGGTGGTGCATAGAGTAGTTGCCCACCAGAGCGGTCAAGGGAGCGGAAACGTGACTTGAGCACTCCGAATATGCACTCCACTATGCCCCTGGTTGCAATATGGGCGGCGTTGTATCTTACCTGGGGTGGTGTGGTGGGGTTCCGGATTGGCGTCATCATGTGGTTGCTCAGAGGGTAGGCACTGTCCCCTGGGGAGGTGATAATAGTTGAGATTATTAGGGTTTGGATATTTGTCTGTGTGTGACTTGCATGCATGTGCAAGGGCATTTGTACTGATCTAGGAGCCATGTGTCGCCATGCTGCCCAGCTTCCAGGGCCCGGCTCAGGGCGGACATTCTGTATATGAAACTGTCATGGGTGGAGCCAGGGTAGTTTGCATAGACAGAGGTGATGATTCCCTTTGCATCACATACCACCTGTACATTGATGGAATGCCAGTGCTTGCGGTTTCGGTAGATGTGCTCAATGGCCCTAGGTGGACGTAGGGCCACATGGGTGCAATCTATGGCACCGAGCACTTTGGGGAAGTGTGCCATCCTGAAAAAATCCAGGACAACGGCCTGCCTTTCTGCGGGTGTTCTGGGCATGTATATGTGCCTGCGGACTGAGGGGCACGCTGTCATGATTGCCAGTACCTGGTGTAGGCAGCGTGACTGCGTGGCCTGTGAGACCCCCCCCACTATGGCAGTGGTCCGTTGAAATGACCCAATGGCCAAAAAATGCAGGACATTGAGCAGCTTCTCCAAGGGGCTCAATGCTTGGGAGCAAAGGGTGGGGGTGTGAGGTCATCTTCCCACTCCCTGACCAGGTCTAGGATGATATGGGGTGGAAACCTATACCTGCCGTAGACCTGGTCGTCAGGCATCCCAAAAAGGCTTGTCCGTGGTGCGAAAATGCGTGCCCTGGCTATTCTCCTCCTCCTGCGGTGTCGCACGATCAGTGCAGCGACAAATGGGGCATTCATCGTAGCTGTATATACGCGTTTGTTGTTTGCGCGCACTTTTATGCTGTGCGCGGGGACGCCTCCGCCTGCCTTCGTGTGGGCGGACGCGTTGACGCCTGTGCACGTCTTTTGCCGTGCGCGGGTTTCCCGTATTCGGATACGTGGTAAGACTGTAGGTCCGAGTGTCATCGCGTGTGATCGGAGGGGAGTGAGCGTACACGCGATTGGCCTGGGTACGTGTGTTTCGGGGTGCGCGGGATGTTCCACACGCGATTAGCCTGAGTACGTGTGTTCCGGGGTGCCGGGAACTTTCACACACGATTGGTGGAAATCCACGTGTGTTCTGTCATCACGTGCAATGAGGGAAACACCCGCGCGCGTCACGTCACAGACGCGCTCACGCGCTAAGGGCCTTTGGTCCAATGAAATCGCACATGCGTGCTGCCGTGCATACGCGCTAAGGGCCTTTCCTCGTATTACACGCGGACGTGCAGTTTTCCACGCGCGCTTACGCGCATAGGCCCTTTCCTCGTATTACACGTGGACGTGCAGTTTTTCACGCGCGCTGAAATGCCCATGCACGTCTGTACGCGTCACGTCACAGGGGCGCTTGTGCTTGAGGGGCCTTCTGTCCAATGAAAATGCGTATGCGTGCAGACGCGCTTACGCGCTAAGGGCCTTTCCTCGAATTACACGCTGACGTGCAGATTTGTCACGTGCCAAATCACTCCGTATCAAGCTGGCCACGCGTAAGCACACGGAAGACCACGCTCCTGCCCAGAAGGCAGCACTACTGCCCCCCAGAGCCCCGAGCACGCTCCCACCTGCCATCTGCTGCTGCCTGACTGCCTGCTGCCCACGTGCCCTGCCATTTGCTGCCTGCACAACAGCCAGGGGTGCTGTTGCTGTGACCCCCCCTGCTGGAACCGAAGACTCCCGACTGGGATTCCATCACTCCACAGCCCAGCCCCAGGACCCAGTTGCCCACCCACTCCTGCCTCTGGGGTTGTCATGTCGGGGCAAACACCATCTGGGACCACTGACAACCCCCGGCCAGAGAGGCACCAGCTTCAGTGCCACCGAAGTTGGTGTCCTGGTGGAGCAAGTCCTGGGGCAGTATGATGCCCTCTTCGGAAGTTCCTGCGCTGACAAGGAAGGACGGACTCTGATCTGGACTGACATTGTGACTGCCATCAACGCGGAGGGGGTGGCAGTCCGCGACTTACAACATGTCAAGAAGCGCTGGGAGGACTTCAGGTCCAGGACCCTGAACAAGGCCCGGCGCCTCTTGAAGGCAGCGGATGCCAAGGGGCGCCGGGGCCACTTGTCAGAAGAACAGATGAGGGTCCTGGAACGCATATCCCCAGCGCTCCATGTCCAGGTCCTTGAGAGGCAGACCCGTCTGGAGTCGAGCGGTGAGTGTACATGCATCCTGATTGTGAGCAGTGCGTGTGGTGATTATTCAGTAGTGTGCAGGTTGCACATCTGTTTGTATGGGGTCGAGTATGGGTGGGGGTGTACAGGGCCGTGGGGCTGACACATGCGAGGGCTGGAATGTGTGAGACATGGATGGTGCTTGTGTGTGTAGGCTTGCATGCCAAATGCAGTTGTGTGGGCACACATGTTTGGATGAATGTGTATGTAAGTAGACATGTCCGTGATGTCACGTATGTTGTTTTTGGCTGCATGTATCAGCACTGTGTACATGTGCATGTGTGTGTATTTGACAAGGGTGCAACAGTGATGCAACATGGATGCATTTGACAGCGGTATGTGGAAGCCTGATTGGCAGATGTGACATGGATGCCCGTCTGAACACTGCGACACTTGGCAGAGGTGTACACATGCATGCAAGTGTGGTGGTGTGTGTACATGTGTGGTGCACTTCCTGTGTTGCATGTGATGTCTGGCTCACCTTTGGCTGCTCATGCTGTTGTATGTGTATGGATGGTGGTGGCAGTTGCGATATGGCTGTGGTATGGCTCATGTGTGCGAGTTGTAATGACATGTGTGTTGGGGATTGTGATGACATGTCTGAGGTTTGCCAATGCCACTCATGTACAACTGTCATGTGTGTATGTGTCCATTGTATAGTGCCCTGATGCCTGTGTTTTGTTTCTCCCTGTCTGCAGCGTCAACTGATGAAGAGGGCGGAGAAGGTGCTGTGGAGCACAGCCGCGGGGATCCCACTGCTAGCCGGAGACGCAAGGCCCGGCTCCCCTCCCATGTTGTGATCTCGTTGGGGAGTGAGGAGTCCGGTGCCGCGTCCCAGGCCGCAGCTGCCGGGGGGAGGTCCAAGAGGCGGAGGTTGGAGTTGGACTCCTCGGCAGCAGAAGGGGCAGCTGGGACCCCACAGGGCCCAATAGGGGAAGATGGCACGGAGTCATCCAGGTTGGTGGGGGGTTTGGTGGAGGAGGAGGCCGTGCAAGCACCAGAGACGGGGTCTGGAGGTGGGGATCCCACTGGTGCTAGTGGTGCAGTGCAGGACCAGGGACAGGAGGCAGCACAGGCCGCCGCGGAGGTGCCTGTGTGCAATCCTGTCCCTGATCCTGTCCCTGCATCAACTTGCACCAGCAGGGATGCCTACGTCCAGACCCGTTTTCAGGCAGGGGATGAGCTCACGTCAACTGGCCTTCCTCTGCCTGCGGATGTGGCTATCCAGGTCCGGGTTGAGCCTGTCCTGGCTGGTGTGGCGTTGCGTCAACGGGCCATGCAAGGTGGCCTGCAGTCTTTTCATGAAGAGACTGCACGTCATCTCGAATGGCTCGGTGACCACGTCAGCCTGCTGGGACAGGTCACCCAGGCCGGATTCCTCCGTCTGATGGGGCTTGCTATGACCCCCTCCTCAACTGGACCCCCTATGCGCCAGTCGTCCTCTGTGCCATCTTCCCACCCATCAGTCACCTGGGTGCCCTGTGGAGCTGCCTCTGACGGTGCGGCCAGGCTGGTGGAGGAGGCATCCCTGCCACAGTCGGGAGTCGGACGTCCAGCAGGGGTGGCCACATCTACGACTGCACCCCAGCCAGCGGAGGATGTGCAGGCAGCAGGAGGCAGTACACGGGCAGAGGCACAGCAGCAGCAGCAACGTGGTGGGAGCCATGAAGGCTCGGGGCCTTCAACATCGGAGGGGCAGGCATCGGCCGGAGGGCAGGAGGACCCAGGACAGAGAGTGTCTTCCTTGTGGCAGCGGTTGGGCCACGCCATAGATGCGGAGCGTCAGCGAGCTGAAGAGGCACGGCTCACAATGGTCAGGGCGGAGAACTCCATGTGGAGGGCCCTGAGGCGGGCCGAGTGGCTCGAGGCAATCCGCAGGGGTTTGGAGGTGGAGACGTCGACGGCCCGGCTGACCCTCGGGGCCATGGAGGAGGACCGCCTCTGGGACATTGAGGAGGAGTTTGATGATGCCCTGGCCCGGGACATCCACAAGTGAGCCGTGAAACTAGCCCGCTGCCCTTGTACATAGTTATGTAGGTAGTGTTAGGTTTCATTTTTGTTTTGATTTTATTTGGACCTTTCGGACCTTGGCCACATTTTTGTATATAGTTTATTTTATTAGTTAGTGTAGTTAGATAGGTTTCCTTTCTTTTGTTGGGATAATGGACCCTGGCTTGTTCCCATGTACATAGTTCACTGTTGGATTGTATTTTATTTTCACTTTTTAACCATGGAGCAATGGCTTTCTTTTTTTATTTCCCATTGGATTTTGTTTTGTGGACATTGACTTTGGACAACATTACTTTGGAATTTTATTTTTGGTTTTGCTTTTTTTCACGGACATGCTTCTTTTAATTTTTGTACATTCACATTTCTGTTTCTTCATTTTTTATTCTATTTATGTTTCCTTTAATACATATTTTTTTTGGTGAACTTGAATGTGTGGTATCTCATTGGTTTCATGCATTTCATGATATGTGTTTTGAGATTCACTGACACCCATTGGGTGTATGTGAGGGAAATGTGTTTGTTTCGGAACTTGCAATTGGTGTTCTGTGATGTAATTGCAAATTATGAGTGGGTGGATGCAATACTCCGGTGGGTGTTTTGCATTTGGAGGCTGACCATAGGGACCAGGGATCTAGATTGTGATGACATGTTGGCTGGGGAACATGAGTTGCACATGGGTGGGGGCCTGCTGGCAGGTGCCCCACAGTGCTGGGGGGTGGGGGTGCTGGGGAACATGAGTTGGACATGGGTGGGGGCCTGCTGGCAAGTGCCCCTGCACTGCTGGGGGGGTGGGGGTGGTGGGAGACGTGGGTGGGGGCCTGGTGGAGGCTGCCCCTGGTGGCTGGGGGGTGGGGGTGCTGGGAGACATGGGTGGGGGCCTGGTGGAGGCTGCCCCTGGTGGCTGGGGGGTGGGGGTGCTGGGAGACATGGGTGGGGCCTGGTGGAGGCTGCCCCTGCACTGCTGGGGGGTGGGGTGCTGGGAGACATGGGTGGGGGCCTGGTGGAGGCTGCCCCTGGTGGCTGGGGGTGCTGGGAGACATGGGTGGGGGCCTGGTGGAGGCTGCCCCTGCACTGCTGGGGGGTGGGGGTGGTGGGAGACATGGGTGGGGGCCTGGTGGAGGCTGCCCCTAGTGGCTGGGGGGTGGGGGTGCTGGGAGACATGGGTGGGGGCCTGATGGAGGCTGCCCCTGCACTGCTGGGGGGCGGGGGGGTGGGAGACATGGGTGGGGGCCTGGTGGAGGCTGCCCCTGGTGGCTGGGGGGTGGGGGTGCTGGGAGACATGGGTGGGGGCCTGGTGGAGGCTGCCCCTGGTGACTGGCGGGGTGGGGGTGGTGGGAGACATGGGTGGGAGCCTGGTGGAGGCTGCCCCTGGTGGCTGGGGGGTGTGGGTGCTGGGAGACATGGGTGGGGGCCTGGTGGAGGCTGCCCCTGGTGGCTGGGGGGTGGGAGCGCTGGGAGACATGGGTGGGGGCCTGGTGGAGGCTGCCCCTGGTGACTGGGGGGGTGGGGGTGCTGGGAGACATGGGTGGGGGCCTGGTGGTGGGTGCCCCACAGTGCTGGGGGGGTGGGGGTGGTGGGAGACATGGGTGGGGGCCTAGTGGAGGCTGCCCCTGGTGGCTGGGAGGTGGGGGTTCTGGGAGACATGGGTGGGGGCCTGGTGGAGGCTGCCCCTGCACTGCTGGGGGGTGGGGGTGGTGGGAGACATGGGTGGGGGCCTGGTGGTGGGTGCCCCTGCACTGCTGGGGGGTGGGGGTGGTGGGAGACATGGGTGGGGGCCTGCTGGAGGGTGCCCCACAGTGCTGGGGGGTGGGGGTGGTGGGGAACATGAGTTGGACATGGGTGGGGGCCTGCTGGCAGGTGCCCCACAGTGCTGGGGGTGGTGGGGAACATGAGTTGGACATGGGTGGGGGCCTGCTGGCAGGTGCCCCACAGTGCTGGGGGGTGGGGGTGGTGGGGAACATGAGTTGGACATGGGTGGGGGCCTGCTGGCAGGTGCCCCACAGTGCTGGGGGGTGGGGGTGGTGGGGAACATGAGTTGGACATGGGTGGGGGCCTGGTGGAGGCTGCTCCTGCACTGCTGGGGGGTGGGGGTGCTGGGAGACATGGGTGGGGGCCTGGTGGTGGGTGCCCCACAGTGGTGGGGGTGGTGGGAGACATGGGTGGGGGCCTGGTGGAGGCTGCCCCTGGTGGCTGGGGGGTGGGGGTGCTGGGAGACATGGGTGGGGGCCTGGTGGAGGCTGCCCCTGGTGACTGGGGGGGTGGGGGTGGTGGCAGACATGGGTGGGGGCCTGGTGGAGGCTGCCCCTGCACTGCTGGGGGGTGGGGGTGGTGGGAGACATGGGTGGGGGCCTGGTGGAGGCTGCCCCTGGTGGGTGAGGGTGCTGGGCTGACATGGGTGGTGGGCTGGTGGGGGCTGCCCCTGGTAATTGGGTGGGTGGGGGGTGGCAGACATGGGTGGGGGCCTGGTGGAGGCTGCCCTGGTGGCTGGGGGGTGGGGGTGCTGGGAGACATGGGTGGGGGCCTGGTGGAGGCTGCCCCTGCACTGCTGGGGGGTGTGGGTGCTGGGAGACATGGGTGGGGGCCTGGTGGAGGCTGCCCCTGGTGGCTGGGGGGTGGGGGTGCTGGGAGACATGGGTGGGGGCCTGGTGGAGGCTGCCCCTGCACTGCTGGGGTGTGGGGTGGTGGGAGACATGGGTGGGGGCCTGGTGGTGGGTGCCCCTGGTGGCTGGGGGGTGGGGGGTGCTGGGAGACATGGGTGGGGGCCTGCTGGCAGGTGCCCCTGCACTACTGGGGAGGTGGGGGTGGTGGGAGACATGGGGGGGCCTGGTGGAGGCTGCCCCTGGGGGGTGGGGTGCTGGGAGACATGGGTGGGGGCCTGGTGGAGGCTGCCCCTGCACTGCTGGGGGGTGGGGGTGCTGGGAGACATGGGTGGGGGCCTGGTGGAGGCTGCCCCTGGTGGCTGGGGGGTGGGGGTGCTGGGAGACATGGGTGGGGGCCTGGTGGAGGCTGCCCCTGCACTGCTGGGGGTGGAGGTGGTGGGAGACATGGGTGGGGGCCTGGTGGAGGCTGTGGCTGGGGGGTGGGTGTGCTGGGAGACATGGGTGGGGGCCTGGTGGAGGCTGCCCCTGCACTGCTGGGGGTGGGGGTGGTGGGAGACATGGGTGGGGGCCTGGTGGAGGCTGCCCACGGTGGCTGGGGGGTGGGGTTGCTGGGAGACATGGGTGGGGGCCTGGTGGAGGCTGCCCCTGGTGGCTGGGGGGTGGGGGTGCTGGGAGACATGGGTGGGGGCCTGGTAGAGGCTGCCCCTGGTGGCTGGGGGGTGGGGGTGCTGGGAGACATGGGTGGGGGCCTGGTGGAGGCTGCCCCTGGTGGCTGGGGGGTGGGGGTGCTGGGAGACCTGGGTGGGGGCCTGGTGGAGGGTGCCCCTGGTGACTGGGGGGTGGGGGTGCTGGGAGACATGGGTGGGGGCCTGGTGGTGGGTGCCCCTGGTGGCTGGGGGGTGGGGGGTGCTGGGAGACATGGGTGGGGGCCTGCTGGCAGGTGCCCCTGCACTACTGGGGAGGTGGGGGTGGTGGGAGACATGGGGGGGCCTGGTGGAGGCTGCCCCTGGGGGGTGGGGTGCTGGGAGACATGGGTGGGGGCCTGGTGGAGGCTGCCCCTGCACTGCTGGGGGGTGGGGGTGCTGGGAGACATGGGTGGGGGCCTGGTGGAGGCTGCCCCTGGTGGCTGGGGGGTGGGGGTGCTGGGAGACATGGGTGGGGGCCTGGTGGAGGCTGCCCCTGCACTGCTGGGGGTGGAGGTGGTGGGAGACATGGGTGGGGGCCTGGTGGAGGCTGTGGCTGGGGGGTGGGTGTGCTGGGAGACATGGGTGGGGGCCTGGTGGAGGCTGCCCCTGCACTGCTGGGGGTGGGGGTGGTGGGAGACATGGGTGGGGGCCTGGTGGAGGCTGCCCACGGTGGCTGGGGGGTGGGGTTGCTGGGAGACATGGGTGGGGGCCTGGTGGAGGCTGCCCCTGGTGGCTGGGGGGTGGGGGTGCTGGGAGACATGGGTGGGGGCCTGGTAGAGGCTGCCCCTGGTGGCTGGGGGGTGGGGGTGCTGGGAGACATGGGTGGGGGCCTGCTGGAGGCTGCCCTTGGTGACTGGGGGGGTGGGGGTGGTGGGAGACATGGGTGGGGGCCTGGTGGAGGCTGCCCCTGGTGGCTGGGGGGTGGGGGTGCTGGGAGACATGGGTGGAGGCCTGGTGGAGGCTGCCCCTGCACTGCTGGGGGGTGGGGGTGGTGGGAGACATGGGTGGGGGGGGCCTGGTGGAGGCTGCCCCTGGCGGCTGGGGGGTGTGGGTGCTGGGAGACATGGGTGGGGCCTGGTGGAGGCTGCCCCTGCACTGCTGGAGGGTGGGGGTGGTGGGAGACATGGGTGGGGGCCTGGTGGAGGCTGCCCCTGGTCGCTGAGGGGTGGGGGTGCTGGGAGACATGGGTGGGGGCCTGGTGGAGGCTGCCCCTGCACTGCTGGGGGGTGGGGGTGGTGGGAGACATGGGTGGGGGCCTGGTGGTGGGTGCCCCTGGTGGCTGGGGGTGCAGGGGGACATGCGTTGGTGGGCAGTAGTGCAAGTTGACATGTGGGTTGGCTGGTGGGCATGGCCATGGTGGATGGGGTGCCTGCAGGACATGTGCTGGGTAGGTCCCTGTGGTGTGAGCCACCTGCAGGGGCCGTGGAGGCTGTAGAGGGAACACCTGGGAGGACCCACACGTGCAATTCAGGTGTACTGCTCCCGGCACACCCCTGTAATACACGTACCCTGATGAGATCGCGTGTGGAACTTCCCGCGCACCCCTGGAATACACGTACCCTGCTGATGTTGCGTGGAATACTTCCCCCGCAAACCCCCGAAATACACGTACCCCGCTCAATCGCGTGTGTGACTTCCCGTGCACCCCCGAAATATACGTACCCCGCTCAATCGCGTGTGTAACTTCCCGCGCGCCCCCGAAATACACGTACCCCGCTCAATCGCGTGTGTAACTTCCCGCGCACCCCCGAAATACACGTACCCCGCTCAATCGCGTGTGTAACTTCCCGCGCGCCCCCGAAATACACGTACCCCGCTCGCACAGGCCCAATTGCTGTATGTTGCCACTTTTGTGATGCGCTGGGACTCTACCGCCTGCCTTCGTGTGGCGTACGTGTTTCAGCTTGTGCGTGTCTTTGGCTGTGCGTGGCTTTGCCCTATTCGATTCCATGAATACGTGTGGTTCGAGTGCGTGTGGGCGTTCCGTCTGCTTCCCTGCATTACATCCCCAGTTACGCCCTTATTGTCGCGCGTTGTTCCCCATTCCGCGTGTTACGCCCCGTGTCCCGCCCACTTTCTGGTGTATGCGCCGAGGTTGTGCGCTTTCACTGTGCGCGTCGCGCACGCCTTTCGGGATGTTGCAGTGACTTGTGCGCCATGCACGGGTTTGGCGCACATCCCGAGGTGTACACGCGCAGGGACTTCCATGAATCGCACACGTGCGCCTGTTTTTTTCCGCTTGCGCAAAGATTTTCGGCGCACGTTTGTTCCATGAATCGGCCCCATTGTGTTTACTGTCTCTAGTTGTCTCAAATGGAAAGGTCTTAGACGTCACTGAAGTGTCTAAATCAGTGATGAAAGGTACAATGCTAAAGGGAACTCACTCGGTATGCGCAAATGCGTTAACTGTTGTAGTTTCAGGGGCGTTCAATATATTCTGAGATTACAGGTCTTGCTGGTTACAGCTGTTGAGCTGTCATCCTCTCGTGTAGGAACATTAAGGGAAGCCCGTTACGGAAAACGATGGCTATTAGGAACACACCGTGGGGGAAACAGCGGTCCAGTGCGATAAAGTTACGTATTGCCTGTATATCAAGTGTAGGGATGGAAAAAGGTTGAGAGCCGCGTATTGCTCACGCTGGTCAAACACCCCAGTCCCCCTGATGGTCGGAGAATCGGGTACGTGTTTCTTGGCTCAGTAATGAGAGAACCGCGGGTGACTGAGTGGACGAAATATTGCGTCGGTTCTAAAAGGAAAAAGGAGCGTAGAGCTCATAAGCGTTCACAGTATATTCTCCTTTGCTGTCTTCGACAGCAATAAAAAAATGTAGCCTTAGTCTTACCCGGAGTGTGATTGAACCTTAGTTACAATCATAAGGTATGGCGCCTGCTGAGTGCACTAAGGTCCTTCCTCACGATCATCTCTCCTTCCCAACATTCAAATGAAGTCCGTGGGAGTGGTCTAACGCTCTCCTTTTATCCATCACAGTTCCAGGTGCTCTCCTTGTCACGTGATCGCTACCTTAACGACTGGGATTCAGTCGTCTTTCTTTTACACTTTTTGTCAGTTTCTGTTTACACGGCCGATCCAGATGGAGCTAGTGAAATCTAACGTACTCATCGATTTCAAGAGGGCTTGTGTCACGGTATTCAGAATCAAATACTGCTAGTCAGTGTCATGTCATTTGCACAGAGCACTTCTAGTCTCAATAAGGTCTTTGATTACACAATCCAGTCCAGTTTCTCATTTAGGCCGTTCTCCACACTATTGGCCAAATAAATTAGTTGTTGCTCTTTCTTGAGTAATGTTCTTTTGTCACGATTGTTATCTAGACTAGATTTTAGGAGAAACCCTGGTGCAGGCAGTCTGCTCAACACAGGGAGAGGATCATTTAGAAATTCCCTGCAGGAACTATTAAGAGAAGGCTTTAGGTTTCCCTTCCAGGTTAGAAAAGACCTAGACAATAGGGATTACTATATTTTTTAATACATCTTGATGATGTGGGGGCTCGGGACGTCCGGGATAGGGTGGAGAGTGCCCATGTGGAGGTCTAGAGAGCCATAGAGACTCCTTTAGTCTCAGTCGTTTCACTCTCCCCAACAAATACATTTTTTTAAAAACAATAAAGCACGATAAACCTGACATCTGTATCTAAGTTTTTTTTAGTCCATCTCTGTGACAAAAGTCCATCCGTGGTGAGGGATTGCCTACCTTTTAAAGCCCAGGATAGACATTTGTGTGGGCATTTGTAGAAGAAAACAGGGTAAGTTATGAGGTAACTGGAGAAAGGAGAGGCTTGAGGTAGAGAGTAGGTTGAAGAGGATGGAATGATTAAGACCGAAAGAGAAGCTGTTGACAAAAGGAATATAGATGGTGGTGTGAGAAATAAGATCAAGATAGGGAAGATAAAGGAGCGAGGAGCAGCAAAAGAGGCTGCGGAGAGAGAAAGCTCGAATGAGGTAGTCAAAGGTGGAGCAGAGGAAGACCTGGTGAAGAGTAGAGAAGACGTTGTGAAAGGCAATGCAGAAGAGGTGGTGGTGGTGAAGAGAGGGGCAGTAGAAGCAGTGGTAGGGGACGTGGCCTGGTCTTATGGCGTGAGGAGGCAGATAGGCCGAGCTCCGGCCGAGATTCTATAATCTGATCCTCTAACAGCAGTCATAAGGCACCACTATCAAAAAGAACGGTGCTCCAGGGTAGCAGAAGCGCTTCCTAGTGCCGCTCAACCGGAGCAAAATCGGACTTGTGAAAGACAAATTAAGTCCTTCCAAACTGACCCCCCCCCGGAGCCACTCAAAATGGCGGGCGCGACAAGGAACCTCCGCTGATACAGGGGGAAGGGCAGAGTGCCGCTGCAGTTCCATTGTGAGGGAAGCCGCCAAGAAGAATTCTAGGCACCCTGCTTCGGCGGCGAAGAGTACAGTGTCGGAGAGGGGAACTCCGACCCATCTGGACCGCTCAGACACAGAGGAAGCTGCGGTCTGCCCTAGATACCCGTGACCGATTAAGTACGGAAGCAACCAGCCGAGCAGAGGAAAAAGTGAACCGCAAAGACATGGAGAACCTCAGAGAGATCCAGAAGCCCTGTGACACAGGCGGGGACGGCGAGAACTCCCCCAGGCTACAGAATAGAGAGCCAGAGAAAGGGGTGAGTGAGGCACGGGACCCAAAACCCGACAACCCACCCGCATCGGGTGCGAAGCCATAACGGTGAAGGATTGAAGAGGAGGCGCAAAACGGAACGCGCAGCACTGATCGCCGGGTCAGAGGTAAGCCATAAAACCGAAGGGTGCTGCTAAAAATAATGTGAAGGTGAAACGAACTTGGTTGCAAACGGATGCCTGAAGCACAGCCCAGATAATTGCGGCGGGGGACAGGGCGCATCCCAATAACTTGTACGACAGGAACAAGCACACACTGTGAGCCTGGGCACTGGGAAGCAGATCGCCATAGGCAAGTGGACCCACCAGAATACGCCCCATTTACCCCATATACCCCATAGGGCTGGCGGTCCAAGTGCCGCTGAAACAACATGCTTTTGTCAGAAATGGAGGGGATCGGAATTAGCGACAGACTGATGGACGTAACCCTCAACCCGCAGCAGCAATAACCCGCAACTCGGACCCTTACACTAACAAGCAAAATCAGACACCCTACTGACACACAATAAGAGCAGCTGAAAAGCGCAACGGGGGGCACAACTCAACAACCCCAATCCCCACAAAACAAGCCCCGCCAATACTACAACAAGCCAATCAACGAAAGGGCAGCTCAAGGAGTCCCGGAATTGTGCTTTACCAAACATGAGCAGATAGAACACTGCCAGAATAAGTCTGAGGCTAAATTCAAATACCTAAAGAGCCGCGAGGCAATGACCCACAAGCACCCCCACTAGCCGGACTACACCACGGATACTACACAACGCCAATATGTCATCTTCCAGAAATAAAGGGAAGACAACTATAATGGGTCTTTCGCTGCTGCCAAGCCCCACACCCTATTATGACAGGGTACATTATGGGGGGGAGATTTTAATTGCATCAAGGATGGGGCTATGGACAGACGACCCACCACAACACCTAACAAACACAACCTCGCAGGCGTTAAACGCAATGGTGCATCACTTAGATCTGGTTGATGTCTGGCGAGAGTTGCACCCTACGGACAGATGTTATTCACACTACTCATACCCCCACAGCCTATATACACCAGAATAGATTACCTCTTCATTGATAGAGAACAATTGACACAATCAGAATCTGCACAATACCTAGACAGATTGATATCAGATCACTCACCCTTACTCATGCATTGGAAAATTAGAGGCCCCAGACCCCCCATCTCGATGTGGTGAATGCCCACTGAAGCCCTTACGGACCAATCGTTCAGAGAAGACCTCGGGGACAAACTATAGGAATTTGTAAGAATTAACAAAGTCACCGTGGACAGATGTGGTATGCTGTGGGAAACAATGAAAGTGGTGATATGGGGGAAATAATAGCAGGGGCAGGAGGCGTCCAAAAACAACTGAAAAAATAATTAGAGGGCAAGGAGGAGGAAATAAAGCAACTGGAAACTAACTTCCAAAACACCAGAGCGGAAAACGAAAAATTGAAAGAGATTAGAAATAGTTGCCAACTAGCATGAGGAAGACTATCTAAGTTCGATTACACAACACGCACCACTAGGGCACACAAAGAAACAGATAAACCAAGCAGGTTATTGGCTTGGCTGCGTAAAAGGGAACATCCGAGACACTTACCAACTGAGATCAAAGACGAAAATGGGGTGACACACAAAACACAACTGTCGATCAACTCTTTCGCCGCGTTTTATTTGAAAAACTATGCCCATGACACCCAGGTACCGAAGGAGGACATTATGGATACATTAGAAGAGATTGGACTCCCCAAGTTAAACAGTGCACAGAGAGAGAGGCATTAGATGAGGCGATTACCACAGATAATGTAACAGAGGCAATCGGATCTCTTGCCATATGTAGGACCCCAGGAAGCGACGGTCGCCCCCTGGAGTTCTATAAAGCCTACGAGCCAACCCTGACCCCATTGCTGCACAAAGTATTTATGGAAACGTATAAGACAGGGGCTCTACCAAGAAGCATGAGAGAAACACTAATAGTCCTGATGCTCAAGCCAAACAAACCCACAGGCGCCTGCGATTTGTACCGCCCACTGGCGATGCTAAACTATGACAGTAAAATTCTGACCACCATACTGGCCAAGCGCCTAGCAAGAGTGGTGGGGTCCCTAATCCACGAAGATCAAAATGGATTTGTACCAGGCCCCAACACAACAGCCAACTTAAGACGACTCCAACACGTCAAGGCACATACCCTAGGGAGCGAGGAACACATGGCAATATAATCGCTGGACGCCATTAAGGCGTTCAATTCCCTATACTGGGAATGGTTAATTGAGGTCCTGAGGGAGTTCGAGTTTGGAGAGGGTTTTGTGAGATGGGTTAAAGAGATGTACAATGCCCCCATGGCCAGAGTGAAGTCTGGGAGCACATTGTCAAAGGCTTGGGCAATACAGAGAGGTACCAGACAGGGCTGACCACTATTGCCCATGTTATATATCCCGGGACTTGAGCCAATAGCTATCTACTTAGGAAACAGCTCTTCGATGCAGGGAAAAGGGTGGGCGGGGAATATAATATAATCTCACGTTACGTCAACAATGTTCTTCTATATCTGAAAGACCCACATATTAAGGCCCCGATAGTGCTAGAAATATTGGATAACTATGCACACTACTCGGGGATACAGTTCAGCAAACAAAAGTCATGTGCATTTCCACTGGAGGGGCTGAGGCGGGTGGACGCAATATACTTACCTATGGTGGGAATCAGATGGCAGCCATAAGTGTTCAGATACCTCGGGGTCAACATTAAACACACACCAGAGCTTACTCGCAAATCCAACACATAGGCTGTAATGAAGGGTTTACGTAACCCTGAGATTCTGGTCCAAGCTACCACTGTCAATGATGGGCAGGACAGCGATCACTAAGATGATAATACTCCTGAGATTCCTGTACTATTTCCTAAACGTATGCTACTACATACGATCACCCTTCTTCAGGAAATTGGAAATATTGCTTAGAGAATTCCTATGGGGAGCGACCTGGCACAAACTGCCCATGACCATACTGACACTACCACACAAGGAAGGGGGGATACAACTAAACGATCTTGAGAAGTACTACCTAGCGGCACAGCTTAGCCATGTAACGAGATGGCTGTCGGATGAACCCGCAGCCGGAACTATCCTCTTTCAGCAACTGATTCTCCCGGCACACCCCAAAGAAATACTATGGAACCCACCAATCGAACTAGCACACACCCCCATGATCGTAAACCTGGGTAGACCGGTGTGGAATAGGATCAGATCTGTGCTCAGCTTGCATCACCCCTACTCGTCCGAAATCCCAATGATAGCAGACGTATGTAATGCACTTGCCGATTTACCCACAATGAGAAGCTGGGAAAGGGTTGGACTGTACACATGGGGGGATATGTTCGACGAAGGAACCTTGAGGGACTTTGACTCACTACATACACATGAGGGACTGACAAAGGGACCATTTTTATGGTACCAACAGGTTAAGCACATTGCCAAAGGGCAATGGGAAATATGGCCAGAAGAGCCAACACTGAACCACTTATTGCAGGAAATGTAAAATTTAAGTGACCGCTGGAAACCTGTGTCTAGATTATACAGCCAAATAACAGACAGGCCCAAACCCTGCAGAACGATTCTAAAAGGAAAAATGGGGGAAGACTTTGGAGTCACTGTAACCGAGAAAGAATGGGAGAGGGTACTGCTTTATCCAAAATAAGTGTCTAGAAATGCCAGATTCAGGCTAATATAGCTGAACGTACTATATAGAACCTACATGACCCCCTCCAGAGTTGCAAGCTTCAACAAACAAACCCGGCCAAAGTGCCCCTGGTGCAGCAATGAAGAGGCTGACATGATGAACATGTTCTGCCGCAGCCGCAAGGTGCATGGCTTCTGGTCTAAAATCGAACAAACCTGCAGAAAGGCGGGAGTGAACAGGTACGACTGGACCCCAAAAGAGTGCCTATTGGGCACATACCCCAGACTGAGCAAACATAAACACATTGTGAAGCTAATGGACATGGTATGCATACTAGCAAAGAGGGCGATATCGATGGCATGGAAATCACCCGGGGGTCCGAAATACGAGCTATGGAACAAAGAACTGGAGAGATGGGCAGCAGCGGAGACTAAAGCTTGGAACGCAGGGATCGATGGGCCTGAGGGTGACATAAGCGACACGTTTGAGTCATGGAAGGCCTTTAATAAGAGACATGTTCTTTTCAGCAGGTAAGCCCCCCTGAAAAGGCACAGAAATTCTACACAAGCGCAACGCAACATAAACGGGACACTGAACACCTCCCCAAAGGGGCTCCTCCAAAACGGAAAAGGGAAATAAAATCTATAAAAAATCAAATAAAAATTGACCCCCTGAAAACCCCACCACCCAGGAAACAGCAGACACGATTACACCACAGCAATGAAGACAGACACTGTTGGTTGTTGTTTCATGTTTTACTTTTGTTAGATACCAATACTATGGACATTACGCTATGAAATTATCACAACAATGTGCAAACCTAACGTATGTTTGTTCACAAATGCAAATAAAACATTTTTTTTTTAAAGAAGCGTTGGTAAAGAGAGGTGAAGAGAGTTGCATAGTAGGAGGGGTTGAAGAGAAAAGCAAAGGAGAACAAAGTGATAATAATATCACCAGAGGAGGCAGGAAAGAAAAGGCTGGATAGAAATTCATATGAATACCAAAAGAGAAGACCAGAGCATAGACAGGGAAACACATTCCCCATGCCTGCCAGGAGGAACAAGCATGTAGCAGGGTGGTGCGGAGGCCTGTAAAGTGTTTCCTAGACTCAAGTGCAGAAAGGAGGACTAGACACAGCATCCCTAGGTACAAGCAGATGTATCTGTGATGAGGAAAACCGTAAGTGTGCTGCTGGCCCCCAGGTTCAGGACCCCTGAGCAAGGAGGAGGATGGGGCCCCAGTGAGCAACCTCTTGCTCTTCAGACCTACCCTAATTCTGTCCAGGCTAGGCCGCCCGACCCCTGAACCGGAAGGGCCAATTCTTTCCCTGCAAGACATCAGGTATCCCATAGTAGTGCTGGCTAAAGTTTTTGTGAGCTTCTTACATTGACGAAGAGATCAACAACAATACTTGACTCACCCCTCTACCATGTGACTCAGTGTCCAGAGATTTGGAGGACAGTCTTCTTTCTCAAAGACTGTGAATGACACTGGGAAGTTTGAGAAACCTAAGGGCATTCTCACGGATAGTCCCTTGGAATATTTTGTTCAAGTGGCCAGGGGAGGGCCATCGCTCTTGCAACCCGACCCTGGGGGTGGACAAGCGAGGGAGGATCACCTGGGCAGGGGATGCTTGGGGACTGGGGAGAGAACGCCTGAAGGCGAAATAGGGTATTCCCCCCTACCTTGCCCCAATCCATCCTACCTTCCCTCTGCCTTCATGGAATGTTGTCTTACAAGTCCCATCAGGCCCCAGCTCGTTCCTTTAAAAAGGGGAAGGTTAAAACAGCCCGGGAAATTACAACATTCCATAGCCCTTAACAGCAACCCAGTCCAGAACTCGAACATTTAACACTGCCACCCCTATCCGCTCAAAAGAACTACAATCTCCAGGGTTCTTATTTTTCAAGACATTCCTCCTTTTCCGACAAGTCCTAACACCCTTTGTCCATAACCCTTAGGAAAAACTACGACTCCCATAATCCCCTTTACCAATTGAGTTACCCAAAATACATTTCTTCCTATCCTCTTTTTCTCTCTGAAACTCCTATATATCATTTTAAAGGTTGTTCTTTTTCTCACAACTCCCCCTCCCCAATTTCGAAAATGACAGAGTAGAGGAAGAGGTTGTCTAGAGGGATGAAGATTACCAATAAAAAGCCTACTGAGACACAGAGGACAGACTACCATCCATTAACAGACTGTCCCATTGATGAGGCCAAGCAAAGTCAGCCCTGACCAAACACCTGCAGCCACTTAGGAACTCCCAGGTGTATAAAAGGAGGCTGCAGAGAGAAGGAAGGCAGTTTCTCCTGGGAGACTTGGCTGTGAGACTGAGTCCAGCAGAGGATCCCTGCCACACTCCCAAGCATTGAAGGAGCATGGCTATGCACATAATGGAGCAGTTTTCCCGAAGCTGAAGGGGAAAAGGCGAGCAAGACTGGAGGACCAGAAAACTGGTCGACAAGTCAAGCCAGCAAAAGAAGAACAGGCAAAACTTCCCTGTTGGATGCAATCTGCCAATTTTCCTAAACTGCTGCCTAACTGGGAACAAGGGTATCCCTGTCGGACGTGCCCAGAGAGAGGCGGCTCCCCTCCTGGGTGAACGACGGAGTTGGGGAGGAGCAGAGGAGACGGCGATGATCGCAGAACCTTTCAAAAACTCAGTCGCTGATACAAGCGACCAAACAAAGCCAGTGAGTTGATGTACGAACAAAAGTCTGGTCTGTGTTTGCAACTGCTGAAGGTTTTAAATATTGGATGAATGGCAAGCAAGACAATCTGAAAGTAGCAAGTGGCTATTTGAACTTTGAACGACAAAGAACTATCAGCATTTTGTAGGGGGAAAGCCAGCTGCAAGTCCAGCACCACATGGGTGCTCACTTGAGAAACTCTGGGCGATTACGCAAACGTAGAAAACTACAGATAGAACAAGGCCGTAGGAGAGCCGCCAAGATAGGTCAAAGTGGTCATACAGGAGGTCCAGTAAAAGTCCTGTACTGTTGAAAGCCTTTGGCCTATGAACTGTGAAGTAAGATAAGAGCTTTTATATTTCGCGCATGTCCCGGGTCAGAGTGGACGATCAACTTTTCATTGGTTACGCTGGAAAGCGTTTGGGACAAGCTGTGACGAAACAGACTTTGTCTCGTTGGATTATTTTAGCTATCTCCGAGTGTTACCGCTTGGCGGGTAAGGACCCTCCGGCTGGCTTGCGGGCTCATTTTACCAGGGGAGTGGCTGCGTCTACTGCCCTGTAGAGGGGAGTTCCTATTCGTCACATCTGTGATGCAGCCACCTGGGCTTCAGTAAATACTTTTGTACGTCACTACTCCCTCGATTCCATCAGAGGGCAAGATCTGCCCTTTGGCAAGGCAGTTCTCTATTCCGCAATTTGATTGGGCATGCTAAATTTGTATTCTAAATTCTTTCCCACCTCCTTGCTTGGTACTACTTTGGGAGTCTGTCATAGATATGGAATACGTCAGAGGACCCAATCCCCTCGAAGAACAAGTTACTTTCTTACCTGGTAACGTTCTTTCGATGGGATGTTCCGACGACGTATTCCATATCACTCCCTCCATGCCTTCCCCACTGCAGAATTTCTTTTGCGATTGCAGCTTGCGTTCCGCAAGGCCTTGTGTGTCTGACTGGCAGAAAACTGGTGGCACACGTTCTGGGAAAAAAATATAACTGAGGCTATGGGCGTCCTACTTATCACATCGGGTGACGTCGGCCGTCGGAGGAGGTCCGTCCTACTTATCACATCGGGTGACGTCGGCCGTCGGAGGAGGTCCTCGGGGACGGCGCATCGACGTCGACGCAGGATGCAGACGCCAAAGATTTTCCGAAGCAGCACAGCTGTGGACATTACCTGTCATAGATATGCAATATGTCGTCGGACCATCCATATCGAAAGAACGTTACCAGGTAAGAAAGTAACTTGTTCTTTTCATTTGATGGTCAATGCTTGCTCCCATCTTAGATTCAGGTTTAGATTAGGTGTTTTTCCATCCTGCATGCAGAATTCATTGTTCAATAAACACCCTTGAACTTTGATCACTTGTGTCCGTCTTACTTTTTGCCACCAGACGTTTCTCACAGGAAAGACCCAGGGAAACATTTGGGAGACATGCCCTTTGTTGTTGTTGGACAGATGTTGGAAAGACAGTCATTCTGACCCTTGTTTGAAACCATCACTGGAAGCATCCTTGAACCCGTTTCAGGAAAAGAAGGGGACCAGAAGGACTGGAGGAGGCCCTTGTGAGGAGGGAGAAACGTCCTATCCCTTAGGAGAAGTTTCCGATTTAACCCCGGCCCGTTCAGACCTTTGTATCCAAAATGCCTTTAATGAACATACTATGCATTTTAAGGGTAACTAGTCTGATTTAGTCTCGTTGTCCCATGAGTATATGCTGACAAAACGGCATTCCATCTATCTTGTCACTAACATTTTTGTAAATAGGTTTTTGAAATCCCTTCAATTCCTGAAACAGGGAGTGATATTAGACGAGAAGTAGTTGTGCATTCTGCAAATCCATTGTAGGAACACAGATGGGAAGTTAACAGGACTGAACAACATTCACAAAATGGAGGACAACTCAATAAGTATTTTCAGTTTAGGAAATCGGCACAATTTAAAACATTAATATTAAGAAATATCATGTTTTATTTGTATAGCAATGTTATAGCCCCTTTAATAAATTGTTTTGCAAAACAAAATTAGACTGGACCATTTCTGGTGCATACAACTTGCATTGAGTTGCTCTTTTCAGGCATTTTCAAATATATGTATTGAACAGTATGTCTCAACATAAAATCAGCATTTTAAGAGTTAATTGTTATGTCCCTGAGGAATGCAAATCCAAGTAACATATTTCCACAATTAAGGCATTTGCCCTTTGAGATGTAAGCAATGTGAAATGTTTCTTGATATTATAATCTTTTGTACACCTGCAGATAAAGTGGATGATCCTGCTTATGATGCAAATATTTTCAGGATGCTGGACGTCCCTTATCTTTACAGGAATGTTTATGACCTGGCTTCTGAAGTGCCACAACGCCAGTAAGTAAAGTTGATAGAGTACATCTTATATAAAGTCTCCAACGCTCGTAATGTTTAATGAATTTAAAGAAATAGGCCCACCCTTTGTAATTAGGTATGACAGTCCTTGTATCTCAATGGAAAAACTGCATCTTCAGCCTCCAGATTGGAGGAGAAGGATATGTTAACACATTGCCAGTGCCTGGGTTGAATAACGAGTTTTGAGGGGTCCTGCACTATTTTTGGGGCTCGTTGTTCTAGAAGCCAGTATTCTTCCCCCTCAAGCATGCACAATGTAGATCAAAAGTCACATTGGTATAACTAGACATCCCCACTTTATGAATTCACAAGAGTACATGTGTACAACTTCACAGTATCAGCCATACAGTAATTTTCCTGAAGTTAGTTCATGACAGAATTCAGCAACATTGTGACTTAATTCATTTTGTGATTTCAATTTGCATGCAAAAAGATTGACTTGAGTAGTAACATTTAGTCCTTTAAGCAGAGTTGTATTTTTGTATTGTTCATTTATATAGTGCCAACCATAAAACAAGTTACATTATTGTGCAACTGTTGTGGGTGAGAAAAGAGAAGTCAAGGGGGGGGGCAACATTAAACTGACCATTAACTGATCTTTGTACATTGAAATGTGCATAAAGAAGAATGGGGCAAGTGCAGGGGCGGAAGTACAATGCTGTAGACAAAGTGCAGAAATAAAAAAGGCTTAATGAGGCAAGAGCGATAACATGACAAAGCAGAAGCAAATTTACTGGCTGCAGCGGCCACAAGAAGTCAGGAACAGCGAGGATAGAAAGATCTGGGTTTCAAGAATTCCAGAAACCTTACAGCCAATGCTGTGCCGTAGAAAAAACTACAGTCCAGTGGCAAAATCAGATAGGTGTGAAGAGGAATGTCTTGTGTAGTTTCCTAAAAGTGAAGAGGCTGTTTTCGTGCTGTAAGTAGCATTGGAGGGAGTTCAAAAGGCAGGAACCTCCAGACCTAATGGAGTATTTCCGCAAGTGCTTTTTCTTGGAGGTTGGAGGAAATTTGTTGGCAATTGCAGATCTTTGTGTTCTTGTAGGAAGATTTCTTTGTAAGAGCATGGCAAGGTACACTGGAGCGTTGCCTTGAAGAGCCTTGTAAATTAAGCATAGAGACTTAAATAACTTTATTTTCCCACGGCAAACCTATGCAGAGCCTTCAGGCTTGAATTGATATGATTGCACATTTTTAAATTGATGATAGGCCGGCTGCGCTGTTTCGGGAAATGTAAGGAGACAGACACAAAGGTCGCATGGTGGTTGGCATAGACTTGTATTCTTCTTGAAAAAGAAAGAGAAAGGCCCATCTATCCCTATTTCTGTGAGGGGTTTCCCAGCCTCAACTAAAGATTAAAAAGGATCTGTCAGAATGTCTGTTTAACTTAAATTCCCACCGTCCTGCGTCAAATCCGTGGTTCTGTCCCTCACACTTATAACTAAAGTAGATAAGGCTAAACTGTTGATGGCCTAAGAGAATGGTTCCCTTCTGGCTTTATGATCCCCTGGTTAGTGTATTCTCTACACAGCAAAGTTCAAACAATGCCTACCAAGGGGAATTCCTATCCCCTCGTTAGTGTATTCTCAACACAGAAAAGTTCAAACAATGTTCACCAGGAGTAATGACTCTCTTCCCTGGTTGCAAATGTCCTCCAACAAAGAAAACAAGGCCAACAATCCTTCTCCTTTTGAGTCGTTGATGTATCTGGGGGAATGCCTCACTTTCTCTGAATAAAAGGTTCTTCTAACACTTTTTAGTCAAAGGCCTGGCTGACTGACTCCCTTCCCCTGGCTGGAAGCTTGTTATTCTCCAGCATGGGGTCTGGCATGAATTCACATGCTCATGAATATTCCCCGTCGTCAGGCTGGGAATCCTCGGTAAAGAAAGAATCAGTATCAGTTTCGTTTCTATTCTGTATTTCTTAGTAGTAACCAATCACTTGTCTCTGGGTCATACTGCCCCCAGCCAATGACTGCCCTCTCCCTAACCCCCGCCCCTGGCATCCATCCTCAGATTTTTACTGTACGTTCAAGTGTTGGGAGTCCTTGTGCTATAGCTCTCGAGCTTTTACTGCGTTTTGCGATTTTTCAAAGAGTTTAATCACATTTTTTCGGTCAATTGAGCCTCAAGCTCTGCCGTTTCTACTTCCGATCAACGGGGACCTGTTTCGGGATTTTCTACGCCCCTCAAGGGTGAAGTTTTCATCGAGTTACGCTTCTTGGAGGACTCCAGAAGTTTCTAAGGCCTACCCCGTGGACATGGCCCAGGAGAATGGAAGCTCGACACCCGGATCCAAGCTGTTTAGGAACTGTCCTGGATGCGGATTACAGAATGTGTTTAGGGAGGACGAGATCTCGAGGTGCCTCTACTGTCTTCACGAGGACAAAACCCACGTGGAGAAGGACTGTGCGTTTTGCATGAACATGTCTGATCGGACTATGAGTGTCACAATAGAACTAAGGGAGGAGGATATCAATCCCCTCTCCCGAACCACAGAAGCCGAATAGATCGACCCTCCCACCATGGTTGCCACGGGTGCCTGGATTTTTGAAGTACAGGTAGCCACGTGGCAGCTAATTGGGGGGGAAGAAGGAGTTGGGGGGGAAAAGGGATGGACTAATAAAGGTAAGGAAGGGAAGACAACTAGACATAAAAAGCAAAATCACATACAATTCCTGACTTGATACTGCAATACCCTAGAAATCTAACCTGACTCTCCCTTCGTAAACTAGTAGGACATAACATAAGTTTCACAAAACGCATGGAGCAGTATACATGACCTTTCGAATGTTAGTGACCATGACTTACAAAGCATGACTTAAAGCTACATCAAATATATAGCAAGCAATGACACTGAGACAACAACATGTCCCAGTTATTGGTTGACACAAACCCCTGTACATAGAATGACGCTTTCCCCTTGTGGAGAAAACAATGTGACTGAGGAATGCAGACTTAGCAGGCTTTTGGTCGTTTCTGGTTAGCAATCATATCAATGCCGTAGTTCAGACCGTAGCATCCAAACATGTGGTTCATAGTAGCAAGTAGCACCAAATATACTATTAAGAGGGCACACTTCAAGAAAACACACTTAACTAATGGTCCGGACATTTCCTCATAACGTCCGGACATCGAGTTGAAGCGTTGCTCAATACATGTCACCGCTGCGGCCCAGGAGGACACAGAACACACATAAACACTTAACTGAGTGTCCGGGCGCCTCCTGCAGCTGCCCCGGACCTGACGGAAGAGAGCGGATCACACATTAGCCAGCGTTCACCGCCACGGCTCGCGAGATGTGAATGCCGCCACGCATGGTCAGCGTTAGTCCTTCAGCTGCCTCGAATTGCCCGCCTCCGCCTCTCACTTCGCTGCTCCGCTGCTGCTGCCGCCCCCCGTGCTCTTCAACATCAATCATCAGCACCTGAGCATGGGCGGGGGGCCGTTGAGAGCTCATCCTACTAATGCAAAGTGCCTGCAGCTGGTTATCGGCGCGCTTCAGAAAACTACTCCCATTCCCTATGCCTGCTGGGAATTGTAGTGTTTTCCCCTATCTAGGCAATACACGTCTTCTCCTGCACCACAACCCCTGATTCCTGACAATGAGGGATCGTCGGACCCGTCTCGCCAACAGGCTGGAAGGCAAGAGCTCAGCGGGTGAGAAGAAGAAGAAGTCTGAGTGGTCTTCTAAATCCTGTGAGGGCGCCCCGGTGACCGGGGCCCAACAGAAGGCAAAGCACTGCGAGTCTGCAGGCACTGGGAGCGCCAAACGGTCGGGCTCCTCGGCTGCCAGGCAGGGCGCACCTTCACCGACGCCATCAACCACGAGCCAATGCTCTGGCTCGGGGAAGAGAAAATCCAAGAACCCGGCAATGCTTCTGGAGAGGCCCCAGTCGATCTCGAAGGAACCGGCCGAAAGGGAGCGAGGCAATGACCCTCCCCCTAAGGTGAAGGCCTCAAGCGCGGCCAAGGTGGTGAAGGCCTTGATTCAACCGGCCAAGTCCTCTATTGAGGGAGTCGCTGCGGCCCTGGCAAAGCCTGTGGAGGCTACCCCAGTGGAGGCGACCTCGGGGCCCAGAGTTTCACTGCCTCCCCGGAGGGAATCCTCTTTTAAGCCCATCGAGAAGACCCCCGTGAAGACCCCGGTTGAAAAAGAGGGGGGGCGGTGGCCAACACGGACACAGCCTCCGAGGAGGAGCTGTTCGAAGTCGAGGAGGGATTCGACAAGAATTTGGAAGAGGCCCGTTCCCACGGGAGGGATCCCGACGAGGGGGATGACGAGAGCGAGGGTGGCGACGACGAGGCTCCTGTGGAGGAGGAGCAACCGTTGCGCCTGTCGCAGCCCGAGCCACAGGACAACTCGGCCATTTTGACGGCAATCCAAGCCTTATGCACGGAGATAAGGACGAGATTGCCCCTACCCCTGACGGACGACCCAACTGAACTGGGTCCGTCGGGGAGCCCTCCAAACAAGAGGAGGACGATTCATCCAGCCCCGTCCTTTCAGCCCTCACGGCCTTCTCAGCCTTTGTCTCCTTCCCCGAGGAATGACACAGGAACAGATACGGCCACGACGTGGACGGATGACGATGGTGGTGGCGACGGCACTGACCTCCCGTCGCCCATTCCTCGGGCATCCCCACCCGACGAGATTAGCTCCTTCCACCCCATGATTGCCAGGGCGTCCGAGCTTTTCCAGCTCTGCCCCGAAGAAAAGAAGAATGAAGGCTTCCTCTACCAACGCCGCAAAGCCAAGAGGGAGACGGTCCTCGCGTTGCCGTTGCTGGATGACATCTGGGACGAGGGACTTGCTCTCCTGAAGAACCCGTCCACGACGCCTGCCAAGAGGGACCAGTATGAGAAGAAGTACCGGGTCCCTGAAGGCGCCCCTTTGTGCCTTAGGGCACAACCGACCCCGGATTCGGTCGTCTCGGCAGCGGTCAAGAAGAAAGAAGGGGGGGGCATCGGCCTCAACTTCAACTTCCCCGCCGGACGGCGAGGGAAAGAAACTAGATGCCATGGGACGACGAGTCATCTCGTCTGCGGCGACGACGATTAAGGCGGCCAACACCCTAGCGATTGTGGCCCGCTATGACAGGGAGTTGTGGTACAAGATCGCCCCCCTGTTGGACTTCCTCCCGGATGACAAGAGGGCAGAGGCCCTGGCGATCCTACAGGAGGGTGAGGTGGCGTCGGACCATGCCATAACGGTAGCCATGGACATTGCCGACACCAGTTTCCACCAGTTGGGCAACAGCGTTTGCCTTCGATGGTGGGGGTGGCTCAAGGCGACGGATTTCCGCCAAGACGTACAAAGTTTTCGACATGCCCTTTGACGGGAACAATCTGTTTGGGAAGACAGTCGATGAGTCCCTTCAGGCCATCAAGGCCGACACGGAGACGGCTCGGGCCTTGGGAGTTCTGCAGCAATGGCGGCCGCCCTTTCAGAACTCCAGAGGCAAGCCAGGTGCTTCCAAAGGATTCGGCGGAGGCTCCTCGACGTACCATCAGGCGGCCCGCTCCTCGTCACAAGAAGCTTACAGGGGACGAGGCAAGTCAGGTGGATCTCGCCGTCGTAGCCAGGGAGGCCAAGGCGGTAAGGCTGCTTTCAAGCAAGACTGAACCGGCTGTTGCGTCGGGCCCTCACTGAAGCACCATGGTGGGAGGCCGGCTGACTAAGTTCGTCAGCGTGTGGGAGTCCATCTCCACCGACCGTTGGGTGCTGGATGCCCTGGCCCATGGGCACACTCTGGAATTTCTAAAGAAGTGCCCCCAAATTCCTCCCGTGGCCAGGAAGGAAAACCACGCCCCTCAACTGTTGTTAGAGGTAAGGGAGATGCTCAAGAAAGGAGCCATCGAGCTCGTCCCAAAGAGGCTCTGGGGCTCCAGAGTATACTCAAGATACTTCCTCGTCAGAAAGAAGACAGGAGAATGGTGTCCCATCCTGGACCTGAGTCGACTAAACAGATACATCAAGGCGCAGAAGTTCCGGATGGTCACCCTCCAACACATGCTGGGCCAGCTGGAGGATGGCGACTTCCTATCGTCGTTGGATTTGGAGGATGCGTACTTTCACATCTCATACTAAAAGGACACCAAATGTTTCTCAGGTGGTTGTCCAGGGACGGCACTACCAGTTCAAGGCCCTCCCATTCGGATTGAAGTCGGCACCCAGGGTATTCACCAAGTGCCTAGCACCAGTGGCGGCGTGGCTGTGCCTGCAGGGGATCCACGTCTACCCCTACCTGGATGATTGGCTCAACCGAGCAAGAACAAGGGAACTCGCCGTCGTACACACAGCGAAGACCGTCCGGCTGCTCACGGATCTGGGATTCTCCATCAACTTCCCCAAATTCCACCTGGCTCCGTCGCAGGTCGCACTGTTTCTACGAGCTAGGCTCGATACAGTAGCGCGATTGGCCTCGCCGTCGGAGGAAAGGACGAATGCCATCCTGGGCAAGTTGCAGCGTCTGCTGGCCACGGACGTGGCCAGGGTGAGGTCCATCAAGTCCCTTCTCGGGATGATGTCCTCATGCATCTACCTGGTGCGCTTGTGCAGGCTTCGGATGCGCCCCCCCTCGACGCCCCTTGGATGCAAGCGAAGGGCAGCTTTGAGGACAAGATCTCGCTCAACGAGGTATCCCGCCAAGCGATTCGGTGGTGGGGCACCCGCATGCATCTCACGGCAGGCACAGACTTTCAGACCCCAGCCCACGAGGTGACGATGGATGCCTCCCTGGAGGGGTGTGGAGCGCACACCGGAGATCTTCACGCGAGAGGCCTCTGGCTCTACTGGAGCTCTGAGCAGTGTTCTGGGCCCTCAGGTTGTTTCTCCCGTCCCTCAAGGGCAAGGTGGTGAGGATCTTCACCAACAGCGCCACCACGATGTTCTACATCCGGAGGAACAAGATCCCCAATGTCCAAGGACACCCAGGATCTGTGGCACTGGGCCGTTGCCCAGGGGATGTTTCTGGTACCCTTTCATCTGGCAGGGACAAACAACACAATCGCTGACTCGCTCAGCAGGGAGCTGCGCTAGTGCCACGCGTGGGAACTGCGGCAGGATCAAGTGGATCGACTCTTTCAACAATGAGGCAAACCCCAGATCGACCTGTTCGCGACGGCGACGAACTCCAAGTGCCGGAGGTTCGCGAGCAGGTTTCCCCAGCCGAGGAGCATGGGCGATGCTTTCTCGTTCCCCTGGGACGGCCTGTTCCTGTATGCGTTCCCTCTGTTGTCGTTGCTACTGCGACTCGTCAACCAGCTCAAGAGGTCCCGGTGTAGGATGATCCTCGTCGCACCGGTGTAGCCGAGGCAGATCTGGTTCCCGGACCTTCTGGACTTGTCAGCGTCCCCACCAGTCAAGCTGTCGACGGACGCAGATCTTCTCTCCAGAGAAGGAGGCGCCATCCTTCATCACGACCCGGAGTCCCTGAACTTGCAGGCCTGGCTCCTGCAGCACTAGAGTTCGGATGGTAGGATATCCCGGCGGACTGCAGAAAGGTTCTTGCAAAGGCCAGGGCGTCCTCAACTCTCAAGTGCTACAGACACAATTGGAAGAGGTTCTCTGTCTGGTGCCGTGCACAGAAGATTATCCCTCTACGGATTACGGCCCCTCAAGTGCTACCGTACTTACTGTTGCTGCCCAAAGCTGGACTAGCTCATGCTTCCATCAAGATACATCTGGCAGTGATTTCCCGATACACCAGAACTGCAGGGCGGTCATCCCTGTGGGCTCATCGCCTGGTGAAGGAGTTTATGAAAGGACTGTTTGTCATGAACTAAAGAATACGCCCCTTTTGGACTTCGTGGTCCTTGTCTCAACGGGGCTTACACTCCCTTGTACTTCCAACATGGCCGTCCACTGTAAAACACCTTCCTCGCTCTACACCTTGGACGTAGCGTGTTCTATTTATAGACCACGCCTCCCACGGCTCTGCACGTCTCAATGCTATTGCGAAGTAGAGACCAGACGTGTGCTCCATAGCTCGCGGTATTGTTCCCTTGCTTATTCCAGCCTACCCCATTCCTAGTCCCTTTCCTTCCTTTCTTGATTCCTGGACTTGTGTGCTAGTAGCGCACTCTGTTAATTTCCCGGATTCCTGGATCCTTGCATCCCAGAACTTTGAATGCACGCTGGAGTCGGAAGAGACTCGTGCAGCCTTATTCAAGACTCGATCAGTCCGCAAGAAGGCATCGATCAAGAAATCCAGCAAAGATCGAACTCGGGTGAGAAGGGGGGGGGAACTCCTTGACACTGTTCTGATCGTTTCTGCCGGTGAAGGCTCCGCCCCGGCGTGGGAGTTCAACGTGGTGCTGACCAGGCTCATGAGCCCGCCATTCGAGTCTTTGCATTCGGCTGCGTTGAAGTTCCTGTCTTGGAAGACAGCGTTCCTTGTGGCCATCACCTCCGCACGACGCGTGGGAGAGATTCAGGCCCTATCCTGCAAGTCTCCATACTTGACTTTTCACTAAACGAAGGTGGTGCTGAGGACGCACCCCTCCTTCATGCCCAAGGTGCCGTCGGACTTCCATCTCAACGGGCCCTTGGTGTTACCAGTTTTCTTCCCGTCGCCTTTGTCGCCGGCTGAGAGGACTTTGCACTCACTGGATGTAGCTAGAGCGCTGAAGTTCTATGTGGACCGAACAAAGAGTTTTCGAAAGACATCACAGCTGTTTGTGAACTTTGGACCTGTGAACCAAGGGAAGGCTCTCTCGAAGGCTTACGTTTCCAGATGGCTCTCCGTCTGCATCATGCACTGTCATCGGTTGGCAAAGACGACCGTTGCCCGGCCGTCCGAGAGCCCATTCTACCAGAGCGATCGCTGCTACGACGGCGTTCCTGTCTGGTGTGCCCCTGCTGGACATCTGCAGGGCTGCTACGTGGAGGTCGACGCACACCTTCACGAGATTCTACTGCGTCGACCGGGATTCCAGGGAGGAGTCCAGAGTCGGCCAAGCAGTGTGTAACGCTCACCTGATTCCCGCAGAGGCGCCGGTCTTGACTGGGTGAATGCCGTATCTTCAAAGGTGATGTGTAACACACGGTTGGCTCTTTGGGCTGGACCTCTGTGCACTGTATGTCTGACTCGAAGAGTAAGATGTCTGCAGATAGAAAATATGGGATCAATGAACTGGGGTTATTGGGTGCCTCTCTCCTCTTCCCTTTCTCTTCTGTAGAACCCCAAAGGTTAATGCCCTCACCTTAGGTAAGTGAACGCCGAGCTCTCCATCTGCCTCTGGGCAGGGTGCCGTAACCAGTTTCTTCACTGGATAAGGGTGCAGGCCTCTTGACCTCAGAGGACTGCTGTCCGTCGTTAACTGCACGAACGGTAAGTTCTGGGTACTTCAAATGTCTTAAAAGTCTTTTGTAATGATATCTCTTGTTTTGCAGGGTTCCGGCGATGGCGGATGGCGGGCTGATGAGAGTTGAGGATCGAACCCGCGTGAGGAATAGAAGCGCCTGGAAGCACGTAAGTAAGCGCTTGTAGCCTGCTTCACGATGCGCACTAACTGTCCCTTTTATCTTGCAGGTACAAGTTCGGAGCTTTAGAGAAGCTGAAGGGTGCTGGAATACCCACTGGATTCGGCGTGGGAAGGAGTAATGGCACGTGAGTAATAAAGTTGCCCAATGTCTTTAAACGCACCTTCTTTTGTCTTTCAGATGCGGGATGCAGCGCCGAAGGCCTCCGGAGCGTGCGAAGAGCTGGTAAGCTTTTGTCTTTCAGATGCCGGAATGCAGTGCGAAGACCTCCGGAGCATGCGAAGAGTAGGTAAGCCTTTGTCTTTCAGATGCCGGAATGCAGCGCGAGGCGTTGGTGACAGCCGATGGACCAGGTAAGAGATGCGCTGCCACTGAAGACCGTAGTGCTAACCTGTTCTTTCTTTGTCTTTACAGGTGCTGCTGAAGACTGGATTCCAGGATGGTAAGCCTTTGTTCCCTTAGGCCCAGGATCAGAAGCAGAAGACACGATGAGCGTTCTGCTGCAGAGAATGCAGAATAACGCAAAGCAAGATTCATCCATCGGGTGTGGTTTAAATAGCCTCCTGTAGTGCTTAGGTGTCTCCTTCCACAGCCACGCCTAGGTAAGAAAAGAGTTCCTGCTTTCCAGAAGAGTTCCAGTGTTCTGAACCTAGGGAGTGGCTCCTGCCCCACCCAACAGGAAAAGTAGTCCCAAACAGAAGAGGATCAGGGGTTCAACTGGCAGGTAAGTAAGCAGCATGGTCTGCTGCAGGTAAGTCCACCCAAGCATTATGAGCCCGGCGCTTCCAGCGCTGGGACTGGACATCTTTATGAGCCTGCTGCCACTGGCGCCAGGACAGGGTCCAAAAGGTCCCAATTGGGACTGGCTGGCACTCGGAACCGGGGTTATGGGTCTGTTTCCAAGGGAGTCGGGCAAGTCCTGATCTTTTGGAAGCAGAGATCATGACACAGTGCTGCGCAACCTGTTCGACTGAAGGTGGGCCTGGTGAGGAGGTAAGAGATGTTTAATGTTGAGTTTATGTAATGCTTAATGTTGAGCCTTGCCACCTCCTGTGGTTGTGCATGTGTGTACTGCTATGTATTCTTATATTCATGAGCATGTGAATCCATGCCAGATCCCATGCTGGAGAAGGAACATGTTACTTACCTGTAACTGTTGTTCTCCAGCATGGGTCTGGCATGGATTCACATGCGAACCCTCCCTCCTACCCCTCTGCGGCTCTTCACTTGGTCATACTGCCACTCTACGTGCTACCAAATCTGAGGATGGCTGCCAGGGGCGGGGCTTAGGGAGAAGGCAGTCATTGGCTGGGGGGCAGTAACTTGTTCCTTACTTCCGCCACTTGATATCAGGAGGTTAACTCCCTCCTCCTGCTGTTTCTCACTACAACATTTCAATCACACTAGACCAGTGAAATTCAAACTTTGATCATCATCTACTCTCCTTTCAGATCAATTGGTCACCCGAGAACTTAGACAGTGAGTGGACGAAACAACAACTAGAGGTTAATAATTCCAAAAATCGCTTGAAATGGTCTCGAGGAAACCTGTGGAAGTTCTCTCAAGAAATAAATAGATCTATTAATTCCCATAATCTAATCAACTATATTGACTTCCTGGAACCTTTTAAAAACACGATTGTTCTGAATCAGAATAATAAATCTCATAAGCATGCTTTTGATCTCGAAATTAAATTGCACAAATCCCAATATCTTCAAGAAAGGAGGTTAATATTAGCCACAAATGTCACCAATACTTGTCAAGCATTAAGAGCAGCTAAATGCAAATAATTAAATTGTATACGTGGTCGTCATGCATTGGTCTTCCAATATGATAGTGAACAAATGTTTAACACCATATGCTCCAAAAACTGAGCAGAAGTTTGGAGATTACTTAATTATCGTATAACCTTGTTTCAAGCACATATTCAAACAAGCGCTGTACTGGAAGAAGCATGGGTGACTCATTATTCAAATTTGTACAAGGACCCTAATTTTAGAGCTGAAGAGTATAGGGCGCAAACAACTTCCTCTTGGAATATCCAATGTTTGCCGATACTACTTGAAGAAACTATAACAAAACTAAGCTCTTCCAGAGCTGCCGGACCTGATGGACTGCATAATGTAACCTTTAAAGAAAACCAAAGGTATTGGGCGAACATTCCTTATGCCATTTTTCAACAAGTGATGGCACATCGCAGACTACCGACGTCTTGGACAACATCAATAATAGTGCCCATATATAAGAAAGGAGATTGTACCAACCCGAGAAATTATCGCCCTATTGCACTATTAGATGCCCCCGGTAAACTTTTTGCAAAATTGGTTTTGGGAGAATTCAATGCTTGGATGAAATCTTGTGGCATGAGAGACCAGCAACAAAAAGGATTTGTGGCAGGTCTAGGCATTAGTGTTAACCTCCTATCGCTAAATGCAATAAAAGTACAATGCCAGGTGTGTAAGCAATCTGTATACTTCGCGTTTGTGGACCTACACGTGGCTTTTGACTCTGTCTTCTGCATCCTTCTCATGGCGAAATTAAAGAGACGGTTGCCCACCAATCCTACAGGACATTATCCATGCATTCCATGCAGATACATCCATCCGAATACAATTTACTTTGGAAGGATTACTATCAGCCCCTATCCTGACAGCTCGTGGTCTAAAGCAAGGCTGCTTATTAGCAGCAGCTATTTTCAATTACTTTATACAAGACCTTCGATACTCGTTCTTGCATATATCATCTGATTCTCCGGTCCTCAATGGAATTAAAATCACTAATTTGAACTATGCTGATGACATAGTTCTCATCTGTAAGTCCCCGATAGGTTTGCAGAATCTGCTTGGCGCATTTAATTTGTATTTAGACTCAAACCAACTAGTGATTAATACAAACAAAATACAGATTGTGACATATGTTGCCAATAGAAATCATAGGAACACATATAAGTGGACAATAAACCTAATGCCGCTAGAGGTTGTGAATAGATACATCTACCATGGCATGGTTTTTGAGGGATTGTTAACGCGAGCGGCCAAGTAGAGAGCATGGAAGTGAAGTTGACCACAGCCATATCGCAGGCGAAAATCATATTGCACCGGTACAGTAAATTTACGATAAAACCTGCAATTATTTATTGGAACATGAAAGCAATTCCATCCATTTTATATGGATCAGAAACATTACTGAATTGTAAAGTATTAAATCTGGATAGACTTGAAACCAAATTCTGGCGAGTGGTGCTTTCCTTACCCCAGTGCGTACCAGGCGCATGCATGCAATATGAATTGGGGCTAATTTCTCTGCATGCCATCTATCTGTAGCGAAGTTGTTCACTGTTTCGCAAATGTTTGTTGGCAAATCAGCAACCGACTATGTTACAGGTAGTTGCTAAACATATGCTTACCTCACATAAGAATTTTGCAAAAAGGTGGGTTGAGGAAAGTCTAGCTTGTTTAGCAAACGCAAATGTATCAATTAATATGCTAGTGACAAATCCGGATAAAGCTAACAAATTAATATACCAACTGGACTGGATCAATACGAGAAATATGTGTCTAAAGTACCGCCAAATCTGTAAGTACAGATTTGGGCACAAAAAAGTTAAAATGCCTGAAGCATACCTTCTAAAGTCTCCATCTGTGGCATTTAGAACAGGCCTCTTGAGAGTGCGCTTCGATTTATCTCCCACTCGCCAAATACAAGTTAGAAGGCATCAGATTTCAAAGGAATGTGTTCTGTAGATTTTGTCTGGATCCTACTACTGTCGAATCGTTAGAACACTTAGCATGTCACTGTACAGAGTTGAATGATTTAAGATCAGCTCATTTTGTAAATGTAATCACCACCTTAAATGCGGTTGAACAAGATTTACGTTGGTCTTTCTTACTATGCACTAACAAACACACTGTACAGATAGCATTGATACATTTTCCACTGTCTCTGAAGCTAGAAAATCTGCATAGCGGTGAGACTAGCACAAATATGTTCTGAATAGTTGAAACTACGGGTAGTGAGATCATATATATGATACTCTTTGTGTCTCAAGGGCGAACCATACAGGCTGTTGATAACGAACTGCTCAAAACGAACTGTATTTGATAAGACTTGACAATTAGGAATGGAATGTGCCATGTTCTTATTGAGGGAATTTAATGTTAAATGTATGTAAATGTTTTGTTCTCTAAATAATGGCCTTTAATATTCTTCACTTCCTAATTTACTTATTTATTGTCTTTTGTCTAATAGTAGTCTGAATAGCTTGAGAACATTTTGTGTAATATTGTGTAACATTGATCAACTGTGAATAATTGATGAGTTTTATCTCCTTGTTTATGTTGAAATGTAAGATACACTAAGTTTTGTTTTTTTATATATTTTAACGATGAATTTTGTATATTGAAAAGCTGATTAATTTCAGCTAATACAATAAAAACAACAACAAAAAAAGATATTCAAACTTTTCTATGCTGAGCACCCCCCCTTTAGGAAAAATATTGTTGCTACCCCCCTCCCCCCCAGATGCCACTTCTGTGTACATATTCTATTAAAAACAGTCACTGTACTCCCTTTTGGGAGTGCCTCTCATCCCCCTGCCCCTTGGACACCCTTCTGGCTCCCCAGGTGGGGCGGCCCTACAATTTGAAGACCACTGCGCTAGGCCCAGGAGGAATGACTCCCTTACCCTGGGTACTAAGTGTCTCTTCTGGTCAATCCCATGTAAAGTTTCCACTGTAGTTGGGTCCCAGACCCAGGTTCTTCTTCTTTGGGTCGGCAGACCTGCTACACTAATCTGCCAAGTACTGCCACGTGGAAGATGACTCGTATCTCTCTCTGGACTTTGGTCCTCGAGCCGGGTTCCTCTTCTTGGACTCTACCTACTTGGTTCACTATACTGCCAAGAGAAAGATGCCTTGTATCTCACTCTTGTATTGGATGCGGGTCCCCGGACCCATATTCCTTTGTCCTTGTAATCTGCTCTTGCGATGGCCGACTTGGTTCACTCTCCTGCCATGTACTACCGCAAAGAAGATAACTTACGGTTTTCACTTTATTTGGGTGCCGGTCCCAGACCCATCTTTTCCACTTATTGGGTTTTTCTCTACCCCTGGCACATAATTTGCGTGAGACCTCCACACCTTTCTACCCCTCTGTTAAGCCTGCAGCTGACTGATTACTGCTAGGACGTGAGGTAGCTGCATCCGTCTTCCTGGTTATTGTCCCTGTACCTCCTCCAGCATTCCCGTACCGCCTGTTACCTTTTTTCCCATCTCAGTACCTTGCCCATACTTCCAGGGGCTGGACTCCGCCTCTCTGCTTCACCAGACTCTCGGCTGCTTCTGTGGTAGTCTGGCGTCTGTGTGTCATGCTGCTCATCTCCTCTGCTTCAGAGCTGTGAATGTGGCTCCCCGGCGGCGTTCACTGTTCTGCGTTGGTTCTTGAACAGGATTTGGATCTCCTGCGCTGGAGAGCCCTTGCACCTGTTGGCTCTGTGAGGATCCAGGAATGAGATGCGGACACAGGGGAGTCATGTTTGTTGCTACAAACCTTTATTAAAACAAATGAGGTTTGGAAAATACCCCACTCTCCCTAATATAGGAGGAATTTCCCCACCTCAACCAAAACTCATGGGTCTGTCCGGTGTCAAGATGTCCAACAAAAAAGTATGTCCTGTGTCCATAATCATATTCCGGGCCTCACACTCTTAAAACAAAATTAAAAAAAACCTAAGGTGTAAAAAATATTCGGCGTACTTCTAAGTCGGCTGGTCTTGTAAAAAAGTGCCGGTATTTGTGGTACCAGCACTTTACTGGACCAGCCGACTATGGGTTTGCCGGTGGGGCGCCTGCGTTGGAGGTAACGCAGGCGCCCCACCGGCAAAAAAAGCCCTCATTAACGACACTGGAATAGTCGGTGCTGTTAATGACAGCAAAACCCCTCATGGAGTCCTATGGGAGTCCATGAATGAGGACTTACACTGTCACTCAGGTACCCGTAATCCATACTGGGTGCCGTAAACGGTAGCTACGTTTGCTGATCTCCTGGCCATTGTCTCTTGCTTTTCAAAAGTGCCGAAATGTTCTTCAACACAAAAGTTCAAATCCCACGAAAATGGTTCCAATTAACAATGTTCAAAGTTGCAGAGAATAACTTCCTTACCCAGATTCCTTGTTCCAATATCTCAAGTTCAAAAAGCATAATTGGGTTCCAAGAGGATTTCTCTCCTCCCTTGGTATCTTCGGTTTTCTTGGGGACCAGTTCCCTTCTCCAGGCTTTCTCTTCATCTTTTAATACGTTGCAAATCCTGAGGGTATGTCTTTTCATAAGAACTTTCCTTTATATGCTTTCACAACAGTTCATAATCCCAAGGGCATTATCCTCGTTGAGATACTTTATAGTTCATAATCCCAAGGTCATTACCTTCTGTTGGGAAGTGTACAGTAGGGACTCAGGGTTGGTACAGGGGGCAAGGGGTTTTGACAGGGGCTATAGTGCAGGCAGGGTGGTGTATGTTTTTCTCTAGTATACAGGAGGAACCAACGCCATCTTAGATGGTAGCAGCATATTGAAATTGTGGCCTAGTTCTGCGCTGGGTCATGTCTCAAGCTACATGCACATGGAAATGCATGTAGGCATGCGAGAATAGTGAATAGATTGTAGTGTGGATGCCGGTGAGAAAGGCCAGGGCTACAGAGATTCATAGAACCGTCATTGTCTCATGTTCCCAGCATTCGTATCCCAGAAGGAATGCGCCTGCAGGGCCGCAAGGGGGGTTGAGAGCTCTCTGCGAAAAAGCGATCCCATAAGGAGGGCACGAGCCTCCGACCTTCCACATCCTAGATCTAAGAAATGGCACTAAGATGTCCCTAACCCAAGACCCCCAGCATTTCAAGGTACCAGTCAGTCCCAGACCACGACCATAAAACTGTTAAACCCCTAATAGATCAAGAAAGATCAGAAAGCAGGCACCATAGGTCACATGATTTGTGCTGCGAGATGCCGGGAGGGATAAAACAACATAGCCAAAATGAGGTTGGGGAGCTTTGGACGGGTGCCGACGTGTCTGGAATCGAGCTGCAGTACTTTGGGTATCGAGCTGCAGTATGTTGGGTGCAATGACCTCAAAGTATCATCTAGCCCTTGTCTGCAGTAGCAGGTGCACATCAGGTTAGCGATAGTGCCTGTATTGTTTTCTTTACATAATCAGTATTAATTGTAGCTTTATCCGTGATGACGCGCAATGAGGAGCCCACGTGGATGAAGATGGACAGAAGGGGCTGGGACTAATGACCTGGCATCCCTTATGGAGCAAGTAGCCTATGTATAGGGTCTTAAGCAACCAGCCATTTGGATTTGTACATTATGTAATTTATGTCACTGATGATGCAGTTTGCTTTCATTAAGTGTTGCCCATACTGATTTTGCCAGAACGTTCCTTGGCAGCAAAGTACTTTGCTGGCGCAACTTTATTTTTGTGGAAATAAACCTTGTTCTCCTTGCAAGAGGTGTGTCTTGGGCCCTTTTCCCTAGTGGGTTGCATTTTTTTTGGTGTGAGCGTTGAGAGGTTTCTCTACATTTTTGGTGACCCCGACGAGATCCCTGCGACTCCTGCGAAGACGGAGGCCTGCAGGCCGCATCTCTGGAGGGGCAGCGCCCACCTACAGTGACCAGGCCCAAGCAGGCAACCCGCAGTTGTACTGTACAGGAGCCTTTTTCACAGAATTCCTTGTGCTCTTTGGAGCGGGGCAAGGCTCATGGGAGAGGGCAGGCTGTTATTGGTACCCCGTTACAGAGGAGCGCGAGTGAATACGCAGAGGTAAGTACACCTCTTGTGGGCGACAACAACGGGGGTAAGAGAGAGTATGGAGGTGAAGGGTGTGTGAGGGTGACCAGAGAGCGTGAAAGGCCACCTGGTGGGTTTTATGATTTTTTGTTATTATTATTATTGAGGCGATAACAAAGAGGAAAACAGGAGTGTGGGATGCTTTTCGAGTAAGGGGAGAAAGTGGCGCCTTTTTTATTGTGATGAGGATATAAAAGTAGGTCCTCTGTATAATTAGAGAGCTCGGATTCCTGTGCCCACTATATTTTGGGCGGGGGCAGGAGCCAGAGTAGTGGTTGTTATTTTAGCTTATTTTAGTTCGTAGTTTTAGTGTTTTGAATTATTTTTGTGAACTTAGTGGAGGCCGAGGGAGGGCCTGTAGAAGTGTTGCGAGTGTGAGGGGTGAGAAAACTATGGAAGTGTGCACGGCAGGGGGGGTAGTGGACCGGGGGAAACTGGGAGGTGGGGACGGAAGACTGGTAGTGACGGCTATATTAAGATTGTGTGGGTTCGCACACCTAGAAGCTTCTTTTGAATATATAATTGTCAAAATGTGGGTGATGACTCAGCTTGAGTACATGTATAGTTTGTTGCCATTGTACAAGGATAAGTTGGAGAAGTACCACTAGCAGTGGATGGTAGCTACCCAAGGGGGAAGGCCCCGCCCCTGGCCAGCGCATGGTACTAATAACAGAAACATATTAGAGCACATGAGTATGTCCCTAACTGCTAAGTATAAAGGTAAACCACTGCAGAAGCGAAAAGAGATTTTAGACTTGCGGTGCAGGATGTGGAGGATACTGGCAGGTGTATGCCCTGATGCGAAGATAGTGCCACCTCAAATATAGTAAACACAACAACGCCAGAGGAAGCGCTGCAACCCGCACTTAGATAGTAGCTTTATCCACTTACCGCCCGCTCAGCTACTGGATTCACCAACCCAACATATGCGCCCCCGCCTGACAACGCTCAACCTCATATAGACCAATTCCAAAAAGCATTACAGAGCAGGAGATCAGATCACAGAAATAGTTAGAGAAGGCATTAGAGGCAACACAAGCAGAGTTGGCACGGTTGAGGGCAATAAAAGAAGGGGGGAGCAACAGTTGGGCGAGTGGAGGGCTGGAGACATTTGTTTAGACTGGATAGCGCTGCTATTAAGGATGTGCGTGTTGAGAAGCACAGTAGTGGAGATCGAGGGGCAGAAAGCGAAGGCTATTGGACAGTGAGGTCGGACAGGGAAGCACATCACGAGGTGCAGGAAAGAGAATGGGACAGTGTGGAAGAATTAGAGGACGAGGAAGGTGAGGCATAAATGGCTACAGAAATTACACCAAGGGCAGAAAACTTGTGGGCTGAGCGACTGAGGAGCAGGTTTGGCTGGGTAGCAGTAGCAAGGAACATTATGTGCCGTGGACCCAGATGGATAAGAATAATTTGATCAAAACACTGCCACCCCTTAATGCCGGGGCTGGGACATGAAGAGTTTACTTGTTGCAGTTGTGGGGAAGCAGACTGGGGAATTGTGGATAAAGGCAGGGTATCCAGGAGAGAAGTTACATGATGATGCGCACAATGGGGCCCCGTTTAACAATGTTAGAGCACAGGTTGGGGGGACACTGCTGTGGGCGTACCCTGACACACTGGACTTGCAGTCCATAATACAGAAAACCATGAGGGAAGATGAAGATGCCGCTCAGTATATTTTAAAAGTGCAGGAGATGTGATGAGCGGAGACGGGTGACCCGTGAGATTGATCAGGTCCTATTTTCTATTTTGTTATCAAGAGAGGATTGTCCAAAGAATTTCAGAAAGCGCTTGACAAGATAGTGGGCATAGAGGCAAAGGGGTGGCTGAGATTCAGACTATAATAATACACCATTGCAAAAGGATTAAAGAAAGAGAAAAAGAAACGGCTCAAAGGTTGCAGGAGGAAGAAGCGAAACTAGTGCAGAAGCTAGCTAAAATAGCAGCGTAAGAGCCGGTGATGATGAACACATACAAATTCAGGCGAGCAGGCTACAGCTCGACTCTGGGATAGCAGCGTTTTGGCCTGGCTGAGGACAGGGGCAGGGGTCAGACCCCCATCCGTATCCTCAATGACACCAAGGAGGTCAGTCGCAAGGGAAGAGGAGGGTTTCAAGAGAGCAGTGGGCGCCGAGGTGTTTTCGGCGGAATGGGTCCCAGAGGCGCTATGGGACTATCTAGGTGTTGGAATTGCATGAAGGGAGTGGGGTATAACACATACCATCAACCTGCCCCAGCCCTCCCACAGCCACACAGGTTTACAGCTATACCTCATGAAATGCACCAGGCCTACACCCATCTGCCACCAAACCCCCCACACATGCTGGCACAAGAATCGCCTAATGTGCGATCGCAAGCGGCCCAGCAGAACACCTTGTACGGAGGCCAAATGCCCACACACAAATGCAATGCCAAATGGGATGGTAGCACCTTACTGAGGGGTCCGTGTCATGGGAGGAAATCCCTTCACGTTCCCAGGTACTAATATGTATCCTGATTAGGACAGCTCACAGAAAGCTCTTGGGTGCCCAGTCTTGTCCCTACCCACCCTGATGAGGAACCTTTGGTTGGTGCTGAGATAGTTAATAAGCAATTCATCTTTATTGTCGACACAGGTGCCGCTAAATCATGCATCATTGAGGGAGACTTTCCATTATCAGGTGAAACTCTTGACATGCATGGATTCTCTGGGGCTGTCGCAACGGTTCCCTACACAGAAGAGGTAGCTATGTTTATTGAGTTTGTATAGCACTTTAAGCCAAAACTCTTTACAGTATAACAGGTACAATAATGAGAGAAGCATATTTACAAACATGAAACAAATCATTGGAACAATATGTAGAACAATTTTTACTTAAAGGTGGGGGAGAGTGGGGGAAGGGGAGGGGAGAGGGGGTAGGTGATTGGGGTTACAATGTCTGTTTTGAGGGCAGGGGAGTGGGAGGAAGGGGGAGGGGAAAGGAAGGGGGTAGTGCTTTGGTGACCTCCAATGCCCCTAAGTGGGTTTATTGTCCAATTTGAGGTCATAGAGGGAGGGGGAAGGGGGCTATCAAAATAGGAGGGAAAGTGGTGTGTGCACCCTTACTGTATTCCAAGTCCTCCGCGATAAATTTGTTGGGAAGAAATTTGTTGAGCAAACTGAACATGACTGTTTCTTTTACAGACCGTGGGGTGGTATGTGCCACCCCATGCATGTCTGCCTTAAGGGCCATGGTCATCATACAGGCCAGAGGATGGGAGTTTGAGGTTTGCGGCATCCTTGTGGGCCCGGACATGTTTGTGTACAGGATTACAATATTACTTGATGTAGTTCCCCAGATTGGAAAGGTGTGTTGGCGGGTAACATCAGATTTCATCTTCCGATCCGTGGTGACACCAGAGCGTGTGGCAGGTACAATGCTTTCCCTAGATTTACAGTCTCTGGTTGTGACAGCTAAAAGGATTGTTGTGGTGGGCACTGACTCTGATGGGTGCGAGTGGGGTACTGTATTGTGCATTGATACAACGGTGCCCCGCAAAGAAGTGACAGATGCAGAATGGTTTGAAGATCGAGTTGAAGATGGGGAGATTGTGTTAGCAATTTGTATCCCTTTTGACATCATGGTGCAATATCGAAAGATGCAGTGTTCCTTGATGGCCCGTGTCACCCCGCCCCTTACACTGACAGTGACTTGAAGCAGGTCCGAGAGAGAGAGAGTATGGACAACTAATGTTTATGATGTAGGGCTCTTGCAGGGAGTGGCGCCGGTCCGAATAACACTGAAGCCAGGTGCGGTGTTACCCTGAGCTAAACAGTACCGGTTGTCCAAAGAGGCGGAAGAGGGCATACGGGACACCATTGTGGAACTTCTGAATCAGGGAATAATAGTGCCATCTACCTCCCCATTCAAATCAGGACTATCTCATTAAAAAGGCAAAAGGGGGGGAAGTTGGAGGATGATGCAGGACCTTCGCTCTCTAAATTACATTGTGCAGGCAGAATTTTCCATAGTTCTGAACCCTGCAAAGATATTGTGCAGCATCACGAAAGAGGTGGCCCACTTCACTGTGCCACCACAATTTGCAGTACCTCACTGTGCACACAAGATTGCTTCATGGGTACTATGAGTCCCCCAGCATCTTTAACAGTATTCTACATACTGACTTAGGGAATATCCAAGTGTCCAGTACCATCATTCATTATGTCTGATTTGCTGGTGTGTAGCGACAGTGAGCAGCAGTGCCGGAAGGATGCCACCACCCTCCTGCATCTGGTGGCATAGAAGGGGTACAAGGTAGATAAGGCAAAGCTGCAATATCACCCCCTTTTTAGGCCAGTTAGTATCTGTTCACGGGAAGAAAATTATACCTGATCGTGCTGCTTCAGTGCATAGAACTCCCAAGCCTAAAACTGTCAAAGCAAAGAGTTGCAAACATTTCTAGGGTTCTGTAATTACAGTAGGGCATGGATTTTAGACTATGCAGCATACACTAGGCCCCTTTTGCAGGGACTAAAAGAGGCTGAAAAGAATGACATTAAGATTGCATTTACTTAGGACATGCTCACCAACGTTGACGCCTTAAAAGAAGTGATCTCCACTGCCCCAGTGCTGGCTACCTCTCGTTAAACACAAGAGTTGTATCTATTTTCTGATGCAAATTGCAAATTGATGAATGCAGTACTGACGCAAAGGAGCATGGTGTGCTACAAGCCATTGGCCTACTACAGTGGACTTCTAGATTCTGTGATGCATGGCCAGTACTCGCAAGCGCTTGCTGCAGCTGCATTTGCAATTGAGAAAAGCTCCACAATTGCTACGAGGGTCCTCTGTAACACTGTTCATGCATAATGCAGTCTTCACCATTTTGGAGCGTTCCAAATGAACTTTGCGTAGCGGCCGTCCACGTATGAGATCATCCTGTCCAGCCGCAACGTTCATATTGTAAGGTGTAATACTGTAAATCCCACCACCTTTTTGACCGAGCAGTGTACCGAAGAAGACCTAGCGGCACATTTGAGGGGGGAGGAGGATAACATCGCAATGGCAAGAGATAGCCCACTCAAGGGGCAGGTGCTTTTCGTTGACGGGTCAGCAACTATCGACCAGGGCACAGGTCTGAGGCATACTGGGGCGGCAGTGGTCCGCCTAGTGGATGGAGTACATGATGTATTGGTTCAAAAGAGATTATCCATGCACTATTCGGGCCCAAGCAGCAGAACTTGTCACACTCATCTCAAGCGTGCCGCTTCACCATCTATTCTAACCCTGCCTACGTCACCACCACGGTGCACGCAGGACTGGCACGATGGAGAGGTGGGGATTTAGGAGGGCTGCGTGTCCCCGGTAGAACATGCAGCACTGCTAGAGAAGCTAATTGATGCACCATCCCAAACCTCCTTGACGGCGGTGATGAAATGCACAGCCCATACCAACAACACAGACAAGCTCTCACTCGCTAACGCTGCCGTGGACGTGTCATCCAAGCAATCAGCGTATTTACCGATGCCTAGTGTTTCTGAGTATCCATTGGTAGCGCACAGCAGAGAACAGCTGCCAGACTCCTACATTTCCTTATCTATTGCTCAACTAATTGAGTTGCAGGGACACGCCTCGCAGGAAGAGAAAGATTTGTGGTCAAAAAGGGAAACAATAAGTCCCCTGGAGATTTATTGTGGCGACTAGAAACATTGGGCAAAGCAGTTATGCCACATGAGTTACTGCTGGTCACATTCGACTAGCTGGATCATCCATCCTATGTATCAAAACAGCATATCACTGCAGATATTCAGGAGGACTGGTTTGTCCCCATCTGCAGGAGGCAATAACTGAAATGGTTATCAACTGTACTACTTGCCAGACTTACAGCACTGGCCTCATCCTGCAGACAGTTTGAGGTACGCTGCCCCGCCCTACTGGGCCATTCAGCGAGTTTCATATCGGCTAAGCGGTTATCGGCGAAAGGTATAATGGATATAGTTATCTGATAGTGTGTCCTTTTTCACTGCGGGTGGAGGCTGGTACTTGTGCACACCCTGATGCAAAATCTGCAGCCGAGTTCTTGGTCAGGGAGGTTTTCCCTCGGTGGGGCAAGTGCAAAGTATTAAGGTCTGACAACAGCACACACTTTTTCAATGAGATTTTCAAACAGATGACAGCCTTATTGGACTTCAAGCATTGGATGTGTAAAATGTTCCATCCTCAGGCCAATAGAGTTGTGGAGAGGATAAATGGTCTTCTGAAAAGCCAATTGTCCAAGCTTTGCACCACATTAAAGAAAAACGCGGTGCACTGCTTACCCCTTGCTCTATTTAGCATGCACACACAGCCCTGTAAGGATCATGGACTGAAGAGACGACCAGCGCTGCATCTGATTCTCCACCTACGTTGCATCCTCCAAAATTTCCCTGGCGCCTGTGTTTTTGTAAAGAGCTTTGATAATCGGAGCGAGCCTAGATATAACAGCTTGTTCGGGGTTGTCTATGCTCTTCCCCTTGCGGTAAAGGTTTGTGAGTTGCGGTTCTGGGTGCACCTATCTGATGTTCGGAATGCACCCAAGGCTACACCAACCACCCAACTCAGTAAAGTACTAACAGTCCAGGTTAAGTGCTGTACGTAAAAACTCCCCTCCTGGTAATAATTCTGAAGAAACGCGTGTAGCGGCAGAATCACTATTGTTTCCTTCCTGATGTGTTTTTGACTTTATGTTCTCAAAGTACTACAACAAACCTACCTCTGTGATACAAAAAGTTGCTGCTATGCATTGTTTGCACTGAGATCTCTCTCTCTGTCTCTGTCACTCTCTCCCCCCCATTCTCTGCCCCTTCTCGCTCCCTCTCTCTTTTTCCCTTTTCTCTCTCTCTCCTCTACCCCGCAATGGATATACATGGGTGCAACAACTCAATTTATAAAAAGCAACATTCTAATTTTCAGAAAGACTCTCATAGAACATTGTTTTCCCCCACGTACATGTGTGTCATGCATTGACTAGCTGGTATATTTGCTATTTCTATTTTTGGATTAGGAATATGCTTAGCGTGCAGCTTTATATGGGGTGGTCATATAAAAAGGGGGGATAAGAAACACAACTCTTACTTAAGAATCTTTTACTAATGGCTCTTTGGGTTATTGAACAGTTGAGAATGTTGCAAATGTGACTGAAACAAATACCGCGGCCAGGCTCCATAATACGCAGCCTAATCCATCTGTTAATGATACATTTGTCACCCAACGACATATAGGGAATTTTTCAAATTTGTTGACACAATAGAAGATGTGCACCTTGCACAGTTAAGTAATAGTTGGTGCGCAGACATAAGCTCAGCGGGAAAAACATAAGTTAATGGCAGCTATTACGTTTGTTCCTTGATTCCACGTGCGTCTGGAGCCCCCAAAGTATTAATGCCACAGGAAACTATGATTGTGGAGACTCACAGGGTAATTCATAGAATTTCGCAGAAAAGTGTCGCAAGCGGCTGGCGCAGAGTGTCCGCGTGCGATTGTCTGCGGCCGATTTCCACGCACAGCGTATTCATGGATTTTAGGCTCCCAAACCAGCCGTGGCGCAGAGTGTCGCAGCGACCCTGCAGCAGTGCCAGTAAAGCCCCCAAGAACGCCCTCGCGCAAGGAAAAGCCATCAAAATCGCTAAATCATCGCAAAGGGCTGCGCTAACCCTGGACCAGTTTACAGGGCTGCCAAACAAGGAACGCAAAGCGGGTAACGTTCATATCAGGGGTACGCGGGATGTTTTAAATGCGATTAGCCAGGGTAAGTGTATTACAGGGGTACGCGGGAAGTTTTACACGCGATTAGCCAGGGTACGTGTATGACAGGGGTACGCGTGAAGTTTTACACGTGATTAGCCAGGGTACCTGTATTACAGGGGTACGCAGGAATTATCACACGCGATTTGGCTGGGTACGTGTATGACAGGGGTACGCGTGAAGTTTCACACGCGATTAGCCAGGGTACGTGTATTACAGGGGTACGCGGGAATTATCACACACGATTTGGCTGGGTACGTGTATTACAGGGGTACGCAGGAATTATCACACGCGATTTGGCTGGGTACGTGTATTACAGGGGTGCACGGGAAGTTACACAGGCGATTAGGCTGGGTGGGTCCTCACAGGTGTTCCCTGTACACCCTCCACGGCCCCTGCAGGCAGCCCACAAAACAGGGGACTACCCTGCACACCTGCTCATGTCTCACACCCACCCCCCCCCCAGCAGTGTGGGGCACCCTCCACCAGGCCCCCACTCATGTCCCCTATCACCCCCACCCACCAGCCACCATGGGCAGCCTCCACCAGGCCCCCACTCATGTCTCCCACCCACCCCACCCCCCAGCCACCATGGGCAGCCGCCACCAGGCTCCCACCCTTGTCTCCCACCCACCCCACCCCCCAGCACTGTGGGGCACCCTCCACCAGGCCCCCACCCATGTCTCCCACCACCCCCACCCCCCAGCCACCATGGGCAGCCCCCGCCAGGCTCCCACTCATGTCCCCTATCACCCCCACCCCCAGCAGTGCAGGGGCAGCCTCCACCAGGCCCCCACTCATGTCTCCCACCACCCCCACCCCCCAGCCACCATGGGCAGCCCCCACCAGGCTCCCACCCATGTCTACCACCACCCCCACCCCCCAGCAGTGCAGGGGCACCCTCCACCAGGCCCCCACTCATGTCCCCTATCACCCCCACCCCCAGCAGTGCAGGGGCAGCCCCCACCAGGCTCCCACCCATGTCTACCACCACCCCCACCCCCCAGCAGTGCAGGGGCAGACTCCACCAGGCCCCCACTCATGTCTCCCACCACCCCCACCCCCCAGCAGTGCAGGGGCAGCCTCCACCAGGCCCCCACTCATGTCCCCTATCACCCCCACCCCCAGCAGTGCAGGGGCAGCCTCCACCAGGCCCCCACTCATGTCTCCCACCCCCCAGCCACCATGGGCAGCCCCCACCAGGCTCCCACTCATGTCCCCTATCACACCCACCCCCAGCAGTGCAGGTGCACCCTCCACCAGGCCCCCACCCATGTCTCCCACCACCCCCACCCCCCAGCCACCATGGGCAGCCTCCGCCAGGCCCCCACTCATGTCTCCCACCCACCCCACCCCCCAGCACTGTGGGGCACCCTCCACCAGGCCCCCACCCATGTCTCCCACCAGCCCCACCCCCCAGCCACCATTGGCAGCCTCCACCAGGCCCCCACTCTTGTCTCCCACCCACCCCAGCCACCATGGGCAGCCCCCACCAGGCTCCCACTCATGTCCCCTATCACTCCCAGCAGTGCAGGGGCAGCCTCCACCAGGCCCCCACTCATGTCTCCCACCGACCCCACCCCCCAGCCACCATGGGCAGCCCCCACCAGGCTCCCACTCATGTCCCCTATCACCCCCACCCCCAGCAGTGCAGGGGCAGCCTCCACCAGGCCCCCACTCATGTCTCCCCCCCCCAGCAGTGTGGGGGCACCCTCCACCAGGCCCCCACCCATGTCTCCCACCACCCCCACCCACCATGGGCAGCCCCCACCAGGCTCCCACCCAGGTCTCCCACCACCCCACCCCCCAGCACTGTGGGGCAGCCTCCACCAGGCCCCCACTCATGTCTCCCACCCACCCCACCCCCCAGCCACCATGGGCAGCCCCCACCAGGCTCCCACTCATGTCCCCTATCACCCCCACCCCCAGCAGTGCAGGGGCAGCCTCCACCAGGCCCCCACCCATGTCTACCACCCACCCCCACCCCCCAGCACTGTGGGGCACCCTCCACCAGGCTCCCAACCATGTCCCCCACCCACCCCACCCCCCAGCCACCATGGGCAGCCTCCACCAGGCCCCCACTCATGTCTACCACCCACCCCACCCCCCAGCCACCATGGGCACCCTCCACCAGGCTCCCACTCATGTCCCCTATCACCCCCACCCCCAGCAGTGCAGGGGCAGCCTCCACCAGGCCCCCACTCATGTCTACCACCCACCCCCACCCCCCAGCAGTGCAGGGGCAGCCTCCACCAGGCCCCCACTCATGTCCCCCTGCCCACAGGCCCTGACAATCCTCAAGCATGGGCCTCATGGCCAGCCACCACAGCCCAAAGACACAACCAAGTATTACATGCGCCCATGATACTACTCCAATGGAAACCATGTAAATCAACACATGTGACTCACACACACACACAATGGTTGCAAGTGAACCTGAAAACCCATATCATGACATGCATGAAAACAATGAGATGAAACCACACATTGAAGAATGAAAAAATCAAAATAATGTATTAAAAACAACAGTAATGGCAAACAAAATTAAACAAAATACACAAGTAAAAAAATAACAAAATTAAGCTGCCTGTCCCTTTTCAAATTAAAATCAATAAATGATAATCCAAAAAAATTTCATCCAAAGTTCAAGTCCATAAAAAGGAAATGAAGGGAAAAAAGAAATAGAAAACCATTGCTCCATGGAAAAAAATATTCATAGTAAAAAGAAATATCCAAATGCAAAGTCCAACTATGGACAAAGTATTCAGGGACCATCATCCCAACAGAAGAAATGAAACCTACCAAAAAACCTATCTAAAATGGAACTATATACAAAAGGTGGAGCAGTATCCGTCGACTCCAAATAAAAATATTTTTCCGCCCGCCGCCGCTCCGCATCTATGGCGTGGCCCAACCGCTGCCACACGGAAGACACTTCCCGTCCAGGGTCCTCCTGCCCTCCGACCGATGCCTGCCCCTCCGATGTTGAAGGCCCCGAGCTATCGTGGCTCCCACCTACAGCGTCCTGCTGCTGCAGCTGCTGCTGTCCATGTGCCCTGTCCGATGGTGCCTGCACATCCTCCTCCAGCTGGGGTGCAGTCATTGATGTGGCCACCCCTGCTGGACGTCCGACTCCCGACTGTGGCAGGGATCTGTTGTCCACCAGCCTGGCGGCACGGTCGGAGGCCGCTCCACAGGGCACCCAGGTGACACATGGGTGGGAAGATGGCATGGAGGACGACTGGGGCATAGGGGGTTCCGTGGAGGAGGGGGTCGGAACAAGGTCCAGGAAACGGAGGAATCCAGCCCTGGTGAGCTGTCCCAGTGGGTCAACGCGGTCAACGAGCCATGCGAGAAGACGTGCAGACTCATCATGAAAAGACTGCAGGTCAGCTCGCATGGCCCGTTGACGCAACGCCACCCCACCCTGGACAGGCTCATCCTGGTGCAGGATAGCCACATCTGCAGGGAGAGGAAGGCCAGGTGTTGTAAGCCAATCCCCTCCCTGAGAACGGGTCTGGAGGTAGGCATCCCCGCTGGTGCAAGATGATGCAGTGACAGGAGCAGGGACAGGATTGCACACAGGCACCTCCGCGGCGGCCTGTGCTGCCTCCTGTCCCTGATCCTGCACTGCACCACTAGCACCAGTGGAATCCCCACCTCCAGACCCCGCCTCTATCGCTTGCACGGCCTCCTCCTCCTCCAAACCCCCCACCAACCTGGATGACTCCGTGCCATCTTCCTCCGTTGGGCCCTGTGGGGTCCCAGCTGCCCCTTCTGCTGCCGAGGAGTCCAACTCCAACCTCCGCCTCTTGGACCTCCCCTCGGCAGCTGCGGCCTGGGACACGGCACCGGACTCCTCACTCCCCGACGAGATCAGAACCTGGGAGGGGATCCGGGCCTTGCGTCTCCGGCTGGTGGTGCGACCCCTGCCGCTGTGCTCCACAGCACCTTCTCCACCCTCTTCATCAGATGACGCTGCAGACAGGGAGAAAGAAAACACAGGCATCAGGGCACTGTACAATGGACTCATACACACATGACAGTTATACATGAGTGGCATTGGTAAACCTCAGACATGGCATCACAATCCCCAACACACATGTCATTTCAACTTGCACACATGAGCCATACCACAGCCATATTGCAACAGCCAGCACCACCCATTCACATACAACAGCATGAGCAGCCAAAGGTCATCCACACATCACATGCAACATAGGGAGTACACTACACATGCACACACACCACCAAACTTGCATGCATGTGTACACCTCCGCCAACTGTCGCAGTGTTCTGATCGACATCCATGTCACACCTGACAATCATTCCTCCACATCCTGTGCCATGGAAGCCCACACACACAAGCACCATCCATGTGTCACACATGAGACCCCTCGCATGTGTCACCCTCACGGCCCTGTACACCCCCCTACTTGCCCACATAAAAATACATGTTCAACCTGCACACTCCTGGCACACCACACGCACAGCTTACAATCAGTATGCATGTACACTTACCGCTCGACTCCAGACGGGTCTGCCTCTCAAGGACCTGGACATGGAGCGCTGGGGATATGCGTTCCAGGACCCTCATCTGATCTTCCGACAAGTGGCCCCGGCGCCCCTTAGCATCCGCTGCATTCAGGAGGCACCGGGCCTTGTTGAGGGTTCTGGACCTGAAGTCCTCCCAGCGCTTCCTGACACGTTCGTAGTCGCGGACTGCCACCTCCTCCGCGTTGATGGCAGTCACGATGTCCATCCAGATCCGAGTCCGTCCTTCCTTGTCGGCGCGTAAACTTCCGAAGAGGGCATCATACTGCCCCAGGACATGCTCCACCAGGACACCAACTTCAATGGCAGTGAAGCTGGTGCCCCTCTGCCTCCTTGGCCGGGGGTTGCCACTGGTGCCAGATGTTGCAGTGCCCGACATGGCAACCCCAGAGGCAGGAATGGGTGGGCAACTGGGTCCTGGGGCTGGGCTGTGGGGCGATGGAAAAGCAGTCGGGAGTCTTCGGTTCCAGCAGGGGTGGTCACAGCAACAGCACCCCTGGCTGATGTGCAGGCAGCAAATGGCAGGGCATGTGGGCAGCAAGCAGTCAGGCAGCAGCAGATGGCAGGTGGGAGCGTGCTCAGGGCTCTGGGGGGCAGTCATTCGGCCTTCTGGGCAGGAGCCTGGTCTTCCGTGTGTGAACGCGTGGCCAGCTTGATACGGAGTGATTTTGCACGTGAAAATCCAGCACGTCTGCGTGTAAATCGAGGAAAGGCCCTTAGCGCGTAAGCGCGTCAGCACACGTCTGTACATTCATTGGCCCAAAGGCCACCAGCGTATGCGCGTCTATGAAGTCACGTGCACGTTCAATATGTCACATGTTTGAAATGTTGCGTGTTAAAAAAATGAAAGACATGTCCGAGTGTCAAAGCGTGTAATTGGTGGAAATGGCCTTAGCACGTACACGCGGAAGTGACAAAGCGTGTAATTGGTGGAAATGGCCCTAGCGCGTACACGCGGACGTGACAAAGCGTGTAATTGGTGGAAATGGCCCTAGCGCGTACACGTGGAAGTGACGCTGGACGTGTGGGCCTGCATAAAAGGTATGTGTAGAACACCATTTCCTTGTACGTGCTTTTCGTGGAGAGCGAGTGGGTGAAATCTGTACTTCTTGTCGTTTCACACGTGATTTACTTCACGGCGTTTCAAGTTCGTACTCCCTGTTACCTCTGACAGCTTTTTCTCTTTTTTCTCTTTTTCTGGTTTTCCTGGGCCTGTTCCCTCAAACAGCGTTCCCTTCTACTGTTGTCCTGTCTCCTCAGACAGTGTACAATTCTTCTTTTGGCGGGGGTGTTGCCAACGCGCACACGTGCTTCTTTTTCACGCTCTTTTTCCTGGCAGACGGTGAGTCACGCACGTATCTAACATCTGTGCTTGCCCCGTGTGTAGCCTACCCCTTCAGAGGTCATTCTAGGCTGCGTGTGACACGCATACGTTCATTCTTGTGTTACTGGGTGCCACAGCGTAGTGCAGGTTTTTTTTTCCGCACACTTGGTCTAGGAGGGGTTGCGCGCACGTTAGGTCCCTTTTTTGGGCTTCCTGTGCGTTGCGTGACCCGTCATCTTTCCCCAGGGTTCACATTCAGCCTTGCTAGAGCACTAGGGTACGATTACCATCTGGTACCCAACCCCTTTGACCCCCAATTGCCCAGGACAATAGTTTACAGCCACTCCCATACGCACATTAACATCAGTGCCATGGTTGGGAGGCGAGGAATCCGTAAGGGTGGCAAAGGTGGACGAGCCACAAGTGGTGGCCGTGGTGGATCCGGTAGGGGACGTGGTCGTTACTTGCAGGGTGACCCTGTCCCCCCATGTGTGGAGGACCAGTCAAGGGCACCCATAATCCCCCCCGCCCCCCCTGGTTGAGGTTGATGTGGCTGACACCATCCATGCTCAGCCCCTGTTGGACCAGCCCATTGTGGCACCAGACCTGGCTGACTCCATGGCGGACTTCCAGGTCAGCAGGCCTATGACACGTGCGCTGGTGCACGTTGATGTCATCAGGCCACGTGGATCAGGGGCAGCAAGGTCCTCTGCTGCCCCAAGTAGGCAGGGTAGAGAGGCTGCAGGGGCAGCTGCGGCTCCATCCACCCCAGCTCTCACACACCCAGCCAGGACAGTGTCGGTCCTAGTCCATCCTGCTGACATTCCCTCTGACACCATTACACTTGAGCCAATGCCTGCACCAACTCCCATGCTGAGTGTGCAATCCCACACTCCTGATACAGAGTCCACCAGGGCTCCTGCCCCTAGTGTCCAGAGCGGCGTAGGACACTCAGGATCACCACCACCTTCCAAGCGGAAGAGGAAGAGTGCTCGTCCGGCACAGGCTGATGCCCCAGACACGGCTACACAGTCCGGCCCGTCGAGGTAGCCCAGCTTCACGGATGCCGAACTGAATGCACTTGTCGAGTATGTGTCCGCACATGATAACGAGATGGTCATTGTTGCAGGATCCAAGACCACACCTGCACAACGCCAGGCACACTGGCAGACCGTTGCGGACATCGTAAGTGCCCTTGGAATCGTGAGGCGCACAGCCAATGATTGCTATAAGCGCTGGAATGACCTAAAGCGCAGGGCAAAGAATAAGCTGGCCTCAAGTCATGCCGCAACTCTAGTGACTGGAGGTGGGTCTCCAGTAGAAGACATGGAACTCACTCCACATGAGTCAGTCGCTAGGACCTACGTCACGGAGAAACAGATCCAAGGCGTGGGAGATCTGCCTGATTATGAAGCATTGTCCGTTGAGTGCACATGCATGTGTGTGTCATCCATGTGCATGGTGTGTGTGTGTGAGGGCTTCTGTTTGTGTGCCAGGTGAGGGTGTGTGCGCCTGAGTTGTTTGGGTCACCCATGTGCTTCATGCAATACATTCTGCGCAGCAGCATTTGGCCATAGCAGTATCCCTTCTGCCAACAGTAGACATCCAGCCCAACACCACGCCAGTTGCCCTTGAAGTGTCACCTTGCCACAACATTGTTGCTTATTTTTCTCTGTTCATTCAGGCAGATTGTTTGCATTCCACCACTTTTACTAGGCATTTCTCAGTCCTCTAGTCACATGTCTGACATGGCTATGGTAAAGTGGAGTGACTTTGTTACCTGGATATCATTTGTTTAGACATGTCCCTGTGCAATCGGACCATTTTGGACTGGCAACTCCAGGTGAAAAATCAGACCTGTTTGAATTAGAAAAGCTATTACATGAGGGAACTGGACTGAATGAATAAGTGCTGCCCTCCTCTCCATCTTCACTCAATAGCAATGGTACATGCCATCTGTGTGATGGCATGTGTATTTCACCTGGCAATCACAGGCCAATGTGTGATGCCACTGCTAGGCAGCATGCAGCAAATGTGTTCATCTTCCATCTTGGTGTCATCAATGTGTGCCATTTGCCTCCCCTTCATACGCAGTGAGGGTGCATGCATGGGAGGGTTTTAGTCATGTAGGACAAGTACTTGTCAATCAAGTACTGGTTCTGTTGCTTCTCAGCCCTCATTGTGTGCCATGGTGCTAATGCCTGTTTCCATTTGTTTTCTTTTATGTCTTTGCAGGGGAAGACGCACCTGATACTGCTGGGGTTGTGGAGATGGTGCAGACCCAGGAGGGGTCTGAGGGCCGACCGACCACCAGTGAGGGACGTGGTGGTCGTTTGGTGGTGGGTGAGAACCCACAACTGCTGCAGGTCGTGCTCTCAAGGGGTGTCTCTGGCTGCACCTCCCCCGAGCTGTACTCAGGTGTTGATTCGGATGATGAGACCTACGTGCCGTCGCAGGTGAGTGTTCCTGGGAGGGATTCTATTCTGTCCGACCCACCTGCACCAGGGTTAGAACCCTCAATGGGGATGTCAGTGTTGGCAGCTACGCCTTTGGTGGTTACGGATACAGGGTCACACTCCGCGACATCTGATCCTGTTCCTGGGCCAGCAGATCAGAGGGGGAATGCAGTCCTGCAGCCTCAGGCAGTGCCGGCACAGCAAGGCGCAGTTCGCCTTGCCCCAGACAGGTGTGGTGCCCGCCGACGTGGTGGCCGTACGCCACCTGGCAATACCGCATGGGAGCAATCCATTTACGGTATGGCAACCCAACAGGCAGCATCATCAGAGATGATGGCTCAGGCCATGGATAGGGTGGCCACTTCCATTGTCCCCCCCGAAAGGCTGATGGAGCGACTACAGCAGGCAACCGACTCCATCTGCCAGTCACACAGGGAGGACATGTTGGCGTCCAACAGGGACAGGCGGGCGGCACTGGCGACTCTGCAGGAAGCCATCTTCATAGAGTCCCAGGGCCACAGGGAAGCCCTGAGGCTGGAACTCCTTCTCCTCAGGATGACTCTTGTTGAGCTTGAGGCTTCAACAAACCGAAGGACAGAACAGCAGCTGGAGCGTCTCACCCGTACGCTCTCAGCTGAGATGCAGGCAACTAAGGCGGAGGTCCGGGCATCCCGTGAGTTGTTGCATGGGGACCTCCGCACACTCATCCTCCGGAACGAGACCTACCACACCCGCATGCTTGCAGCCATGGAGGAACAGACTAGGGCCTTGCGTGGGCTGCCTCCCATAGTGCCACCACCTCCGGATGCAGCTGCACAGGGTGAGAATAGCGACAGCAGTGATACTCCCACAATAGGGTAGCCGTGTGGGCCATGAGCCCATGGAGGTGTTTTTTTTTCGCAAGATCCACACATGTGGGTTTTGGTGTGCACCCTGTCCTCGGACCTCCTGGGTGGCCTCCCCACCCCCCCCCCAGGCCCATTAATGGCCATTTTTTTTATTTTTTTTATTTTTTTTTATTTTTTTGGGACAGTGTGTTGCCTTGTGTGGCTCCCGTGGGCATACGCTGCATTGTGGCTGGGCATATGCAGGCTTGTCATGTATTTGGTTCAGATGCTTGGGTTTTTGTCACACACACCCCTCCTGCTTCCCGTTTCCATGGGCTTGCAAAGGGTGTGCCCAAGTGACATTGACGTACATGGTGACATTGGACTCCCACTAGATGTGTGGGTAGTCTAGTCAATACTGTGTATACATTCCTAGTGCATGTTGCTGTTGTGTTGTACACTGCATGTTGCATTGATGTGTAACTCATCATCCATGTCTACATCCTAATTTGCAGGTCCTTTCCTCATGTCTACACAAGGCCCTCTACTCTGGAGATGGAGTCCATGTTGACAGCAGTGCACCTACAACTCTACATGGCGGCAACACTGTACAGTTGGAAGTGGTGGGAGTGCAGGCATTTCCAGGTGGTGAGACTACCAATTTCTTACATTCGTAATGTCATGTTAATGGTAGTTTTGAGGGTCAGTAGCTGATAAGTGTTATTGCTAAATACCTGCTCAAGTGTTTTGTTGGTCCTGCATTCCTGTGAGCATTTCAGGTGTCGCGAGTTTCAATTAGGGACACTGTACTTTGTGACACTTGTGTCATGTTGTGGGGATTACTTTGTTTACCCGCACATAGCATGACATGGCATGGTGTGTCGTGTGGCGGTGGGTTGGGTGACATGGCACTGTCCTCATGTTGCATTTTGCAAGTGGGTATTCATTTTAGCTGCATGAATGTGTTTTTTCACGAAACTGCATTGGTGCTGTCTGTGTAGGTAGGGATGCACACATTGTAACACTTCCAGGTGAACAATCTCAGGCTGATTTGGTTTTGACGGTTGATTCTCCAGACATTCAGGATCATTGTCAGGTTGAGTCATCATTGATTGTCAGATGGTATGTGCCAGGGCAGTGTGCACTCCTCAGGGGTGTGATTTCTATGTGAAGTAATTAGCCACTAGCTGTGTACGGGCTGCCTCCCCCCGTGCCCTTTCCCCTCCCATGCGCAGCGGGCGGGCATGTGGTTGGGGATGTGGGGGCACCACCATGTCCACGGCCAGGCCCCGGCGTGTTGCAACGTTGTGCAGGACACATGCTGCCACTATGATCCTGCACACTACTGGGGGAGCGTATAACAGCTGCCCGCCAGAACGGTCAAGGGAGCGAAAGCGTGACTTAAGCACTCCGAATGTGCACTCCACTATGCCCCGGTTTGCAATGTGGGCTGTGTTATATCTTACCTCGGGTGGCGTGGTGGGGTTCCGAATTGGCGTCATCATGTGGGGGCTGAGAGGGTAGGCACTGTCCCCTGTGGAGGTGGTGATGGGTATCATTGGTGGGGTTGTGACCTTGCTCAGTGTCTGACATGCATGCATGTGCAGTGGCATTCATACTCACCAAGCAGCCATGTATCGCCATGCCGTCCAGCTTCTAGGTCCCGGCTTAGGGTGGACATTCGGTAAATGAAGCTGTCGTGGGTGGACCCGGGATAGTTGGCATATACTGAGGTGATGATTCCCTTGGCATTACATACTACCTGCACGTTGATGGAATGCCAGTGCTTGCGGTTCCTATAGATGTGCTCAGATGCCCTGGGGGGACGTAGAGCCACATGGGTGCAGTCGATGGCACCTAGCACTTTGGGGAATCGTGCCACACCGTAAAAATCCAGGGCGGCAGCATGCCTTTCTGCAGGTGTTCTGGGCAGGTATATGTGCCTGCGGACTGATGGCCGTGCAGTGATGATGTTCAAGACCTGGTGTAGGCAGCGTGACTGCGTGGCCTGTGACACCCCACCCACAATGGCACTTGTCCGCTGAAATGATCCAGTGGCTAAGAAGTGCAGTACATCGAGGACCTTCTCCAGGGGGCTGAGTGCTTGGGAGCACAGGGTGGGTGATGTGAGGTCATCCACCCACTCACTCACCAGGTCCAGTATTATGTGTGGTGGAAACCTGTACCTCCCATACACCTGGTCATCAGGCATCCCAAAAAGGCTGGTTCTGGATGTGAAAATTCTGGGCCTGACTATCCTCCTCCTCCTCCTTTGGTAGCCCACGGCCACTGCTGCTAGGAACGGTATATTCATCCTGGCGTCTGAGCTTGTTAGTTTTTTGCGCGCAAATTTATGCGTCGCGGGTCGACGTATGCCTGCTTCCTACTGGCGTACGTGTTTCTTTGCGCGTGTTGTAGCCGAGCGTGTGAAACTTCCCGCGCACCCTTGAAATCCACGTACCCAGGCCAATAGCGTGTGGAAATTTCCGCGCATCCCGGAATACACGTGCGCTGATGTACTCGCGTGTGTAAGTGCCCGCGCACCCCTGAAATACACGTACATAGGCCAATCGCGTGTACGTGCACTTTGGTCCAATTACACGCGATGACACTCTGACGTGCAGTCTTTCCACGTGTGCTCCGTCATCATGTGCTATGAGGGAAACACCCGTGCGGGTCACGTCACAGACGCGCTTACAGTAGTTCTGGCGGGCTTGGTACTATATAGTAAGTGATCCCTAGAGAGTCCACGTGCTTTAGTGTAGGCCAGTTCTATAATTCTGGCCTCATACCCTTGCTGAATAAAATCTTTGGCCGCCAAGGCACAGTGATGATCAAAAGAAAACAGATCTGTGCAGTTCCTACGATATCTAATGAATTCCCCATATGGAATACTGTGTTTGCATGATGTAGGATGACAACTTGTGGCATGTAAAGGCAAACCAGTATTGGTTGGTTTTTTGTATAATGCTGTACATAAGCCAGCTCTCTCAAGAGTCACTACTACATCAAGGTAGACAATTTTAGTCGCACTATTACATTCTGTGAAGCTCAGATTGGACATGTTGGTATTGATTAATTTCACAAACGATTGCCATTCAGCCTCTGTCCCCTTCCAAATGACGAACACATCATCAATGTATCGCCACCACGCAACAATGTGTGTAGCGAAACTAGATGAAAGTAAATCACTCAGGAAGGTGGCCTCCCACCATCCCATTGTTAGGTTTGCATACGAAGGAGCAAAAGTGCTGCCCATGGCAGTGCCTCTTACCTGGCGAAAAAAGGAACCTTCAAACAAAAAAACATTGTTGTTTAGGCAGAAGAAGAGCATTTCAAGAATCATAGAACTATGGCTGTAGAAATTCAATGAGCGGGTATCAAGAAAATATCTGCAGGCATTCATACCAACTTGATGGTCAATGGAGGTGTAAAGAGAGACAACATCAAGGGTTGCTAGAAGTAAGCCCTCCTCCCAAGGTATGTTAGAGATATGTTGTAAAAAATCTTTGGTGTCCCGTAAATATGAGGGTAAAGCTGACACGAGGTGTGATAAGGTTTCATCAACAAACTGAGCCAGATGCTCAAGGAGAGAACCACACAGAGTAACAATAGGCCTGCCCGGTGGATGCACAAGAGATTTGTGTGTTTTTGGTAAAAAGTAGATGGTAGGTATAATGAACGCAGATGGAACCAAAAATTTAACAAGGTCATCATCTATGAGTCCAATTTCAGTCCACTTAGCACACAAATCTTTGAGTTCAGACTGGATATCTTCAAAGGGATTTTTCACGAGTTGGGCATAGCACAGTCGATCTTTAAGTTGGCGATTAGCCTCCATTACATAACGAGTACGATCTTGAATTACAATGTTAGAACCCTTGTCAGCCGGTTTGATAACAATGTTCGGCAAGCTTTGTAATTCATTGATAGCCGTGAGTTGAACAGAGGTAAGATTGTATTTACTCTTGACGGTACTGTTTCGTAATTTCCTTATATATATATATAGACATGTACCCCCGAGCAATATGCACAAGCAGGGGAAAGCATACAGTCCCTATGTAGGGCATGAGTAACAAAGGAAGGGTCACCTCCATGCTTTGAGGCTGAAAGATTGGAAAGGGAAAGAAGGGTAAAGAACGTATTTAATTTGATTTAATTTCTTTATAATGCGCCTAATACCATACCTGAGTTTGGTTTCTAAGCGCAGATACAGGATTCAAACTTCTTTTACTCTGCATGGTCTTGCTTCCAAGACCAGCGCGTTGCTCCTGTGCTATCCTCCATTCACTCAAGGATGGGTAACTCACGTGGGAATTCATTAATGTAGTATTAACTAAAGGGGGGAGGATTTTCCCATGCCCCCCCCAGCGCTTTCGGATGAGGCAGAGGCCTGGAAGTGTACAGTAGAGACCCTGTGAGGGTCAGAGGTGAGGGGGGAATTGGCAGGGGCTATATTGCAGGGAGGGTTATGTATGTTTTTCTCTAGTATACATGGCGAACCAAACACCATCTTAGATAGTAGCAGCCATATTGAAATTGAGACCTAGTTCTGCACTGCAGCCATGGTCGCAGCTCAAGCCACATACACACGGAAATACGTGTATGCATGTGAGAATAGGAAATAGATTACCGCGTGGGCACCAGTGAGAAAGACCAGGGCTACAGACATTCATAGACCCATCATTATCTTATGCTGCCAGCATTTGTATTCCAGAAGGAATGTGTCCTTCAAGGCCACAAGGGGGTTGAGAGCTCTCGGCAAAAAGCGATCCCACGAGAATGACGGCACGAGCCTCTGACCTTCCATGTCCCAGCTCTAAGTAATAGCTCTCAGATGCCCCCATTCCAAGACCCTCAGCATTCCAAGGTACCAGTCAGTCCCAGACCACCGACCATGAAACTGTTAAACCCCCCAATGGATCAAGAAAGATCAGAAAGCATGTACTGGTTGCCTTCACCATAGGTCACATGATTTGTGCTGCCAGGTGCCGGGAGGAGTAAAACAACATAGCCAAAACAAAGGTGGTGAGCTTTGGACAGGCACCAATGTTTCTTGAATCGTGCTGTAGATACAATGACCTCGAAGTATCCTATTAGCCCTTGTCTGCAGTACCAGGTGAACATCAGGTTAGAGATCGAGCCTGCATTGTTTTTCTTCACATAATCACTCATTAATTTTAGCTTCATGCCTGATGACGCAAAAGGAGGAGCTCACGTGGAAGAAGATGGACAGAAGCGGCTGGGACCAAAGTCCTGTCATCCCTTATGGATCAGGTAGCCTATGTATAGGGTCTCAACCAACCAGCCATTTGGATTTGTACATTATGTAATTGATGTCACTGATGATGCTGTATGCTTTCCTAAAGTGTTGCTTGTACCGATTTTGCCAGAACGTTCGCTGGCAGCATAGAACTTTGCTGGCACATGTTTATTTTTGTGGAAATAAACCTTGTTCTCCTTGCAAGAGGTGTGGTGGGCCTTTTTCCCTAGTGGGTTGCTTTTTTTTGGTGCGAGTGTTGAAAGGGTTTCTCTACATTTACTTGAGGTTCTTTATAACTTATCTCTCTATTGATCTTCACTTGGCATACTCTCCTGTCAGGACTTGTTACACAAACACTTAATGTTACCTTCACCTGGTACACCTTCCCACCAGGACTTAGTTGTATAAATACTTAGCTTCCCCTGGTATACTTTCTTGCTAGGACTTTACCACACAAATACTTTCTCTTTAAGGCGTGGGTTCAATAACCCACTTGTGACTTGTTTTACAAATCCTTTCATGTCTTTAGCGGTTTTGCTTTTGGTCTCTCGTGTTTTCAAGAAGTGGCTGACTTTATTAGGCCATCCGGTAGCCCACTTGGCCTCTCATGGTTCACCAGTAACTTCTGGCAGCTCTCCTCTCTCCTGCTCTTTCTCACTTTCAGGTGTAACCGGGCCGTATTTAAAGTTTCCTGTTTTATTATTCATCTTCCAACAACTACACTGCTGTGTTGGTCTTCCGGGTCTCATAATCTTCATTACTTGCGTCAGTGGTTATGGGACCATTTTGTAAATGGCTATGAGGAAGTGGATACTGAAACACATTGTGTATAGACGCATTATAAATACACAATAAATAAATGAAAATAAACTTTATTGGAAGTGATCCTCACTACTCCCTGCTTCTTCATTGTCCCAGTTGTCCATATACTATCCCTCATGGGAGTTTGGAGAGAAACAAAAGTAGATCTAGATGGAGGTTGGGGAGGAATGAGACGGTATGCCATTAATGCACGGGGGACGGGGAACTTGCCTGTAAGGAAAGCAGGGTATGTGGTTTCCTCCAACAATGCCACACTCTCTTCCTGAGGTGTATCTCCCCCCAGATGATCCTCCCTCATATAGCCGATCCCAGGGTCAAGATCAGGTAGTGGCTGCCGTCTCCTAGCCGTATATGGGGAGGTCTCCTCAGGGAAAGAAGTGAGGACATCATCAGATTATTCAGAGGTCCCTCAGCTGGACTTGATGATAATGTGTCTCCTTTGTCCCTTTTTATTTCTAGTTTCCTCACTATTGGTGTTATGTAGTCTTTTGTCTCTTTCCACGACGCGCACTTCATGCTTCTGCACATCTTCTTTGTCCCAGTATGTGGATCAGGCAAGCCCTCAGGGTTCTCAAAGATCTTCTTCATCTCAGTAGATGTCACTGAGTCAATGTTACAGCAACACCTAGAGGCACTATTCAAGGCGGGGGGTGTAAAGGTGGCAAAGAATAGGGGGTTGTAAGGTTCGGGTGGTGTGCCGATTTATACCTAGGTGATCTTTCTTATTTTTAGAAGGGGGGTTCCTCTTCATGAGTTCCTCCCACATTTTACCACCCCCAGGGGGACAATAAGTTCGCAAGCGTACCTCCCTTCCCTCATGAGAAGGGGCTCCCCTGTGGGGAGAAGTGACGCCAAACAAAGATTTGTCCCAGAGGCCAAGGTTATTTGCTATTACAATAGATAGGCCTAGCTAATTCCATTGCCCTTGTAACTTGACCTTTTATGGTGCATATTTTCGAGCGACTGAATCTGCTTGCGCATGTCATGCTTTGGCTAGTTTGTGGATTGTCTTCTGAAAGAGAATTCTCTGTTAAGATAGATACCACGGTTTTCTTTGAGTGACCAGTGTGGGGGGGCATGAAGACTGGGCACGTGAAAGGGTGGAACAGGAGAGGTTCATACGATCAACATCTCTGTTTTTTCTGCATTTAGACACAGGTGATGGTCGGTTGTACAGTCCTGGTTGTAGATGAGGCACTTTGTGAAGATGTGTGATGCTCAGGTTGGAATTTGAGTGTTGCCCACATACAGCTATAACAGAGTATTGAAGGTGTTCAGTAGGTCTTCAAGTGGCCACAAATAACAGGTAAAGAGCAGTGGTGCAAGGACAGAGCCCTGAGGGGATGAAACCTTTGGAAGAAAATTAACCTAGTTTCAGGCAAGTATTGCAGGAAAGAAGAGCTCAATTAAAGTGCTAACATCTGGATTCTTAGGGGATGCTGGATTCTGCAGCAGGGTGCCCTGGTGGATGGTGTCGAACACTACTGACAAGCTGATTAAAAATAGGGACTGACACAGCAGTTTTTATCCAACATGAACACAAGTGCGTACTTGATGTGCAGTAAGGCAGATTCAGTGCTGTGAGCTCAGCGGGGACCTGACTGTAATTTATCAAAGTTTTCCAACAGATTATTCAGAACAGTGAGGTCCTTTGATGACTTTTTGATAGCAGTAATTGAGTGGTTTTCTTCTGGCATTTACAAACGTTGCCATGTGGCAGAGAACAGTTTATAAGGCCGGGCAAGGAGGGCTAGAGAGTATCTGTAAGAAGGGTTTGTTTTAGTTATCTGGAATATTTTAGATATGCTAAATTCTTTGGTTATCAACAGTTTTTGGGAAAGTTGTCCTTGGGATTTCAATGTAAACTCCTGGCCTGCAGCAAGGTGAACATAATAACCCTCATCCCTGCAACTGAACCTCTCAACATATATATCCACATCATCCACAGCCTCCCAAAAAAAGACCTACAACTGTGACGATTCTTGGGATCTAGTCACTTCTACCGAGGGGGGAGCCCTCCCCTTTGAGGCTAGGGAGGTGAAGCCGCTACCCAATAATCCTCCTAAGGGTGATAAAAAGTGGGAGGATCTCACAGGGAGAGATTCCCCTTCTGGGTATAGGGTCTCCTTTTCTGTTCAGGAACCACCTTACCCTCTGACTCTTGAGACTTTCAGACCTCCTCAATGTATTATCAGCTGATATTTAAGTAATAGTGTTATGTATTGTAATTCTTCAACCTATATTCACTCAGAGGTTCAGTACAGTAAGATCAGTAAATCTCCAGGGCATTTACAAGTCTTTCCTGAAACTATTGAGGCGAGGAAGCGCACTCAAGGAAGTATATAGAGTGTTCACTCACTGAGTACTGAGACGAGGTGGCCACTAGGAAGGATAAAGATGGGCCAAAGGAAACAGGGGAAGGACTCTGATCTTACGCTGGGGACGGCCCCGCCGAGTTGTATACAAAAGCGATGGACTACCTGAATCCTAAAAAGTTTAGGAGATTCGAAATGGGTGAAAAGACGGAACGCTGGGGAAGCTAATCAGTACCACCGAGAATGCCAGCGGTAAACTGGGGGAGTCCGCTAAGCCCAACTGAGCGAGTGCTTACCAGGAAGATTGAAGTTGGAAGACGGTGACGTAACCTTGTGGAGGTGAACCAGCTGCTCCAAGAACACAGCTGACACCTGTAAAGGAATCATGAAGTAGGCACTTACAACTGAACTGAGGTTTGGGCTCCAAACATTTATTAAACAGGAAAAAAAGGGTTGGAAAAAGGCCTGGTTTACCCTATGCTAAGGTGGGATTTCCCTACCTAAATGAAAACGAAGGATAGACTATGTCAGGAAGTCCAAAGTAAATGTCTGTGTCCAAAACCTATGCTTGCCTTCACATCTATTTGTATACAATGTGTAGGGATTTCAATGTCAAAATGATAAGTGTTCAAATAACTGGTCAGAGCTTCTTCCAGCTCTTGGTTTACAAAGGGGTTCCCTTCTCCAAGCTTTTAAGATGTTCACCTACTTCAAAAAAGGATTCTTTGTGATACGTCCCAGCTCTTCTGGTATGGTTACCTTTCAGAAATTACAGTTCCTTAATTTCAGTTCACACAAAATGTCCTTTATATTCAATCACAAGTTTCTTTGCAGGTATTTTAAGTATCTTTCCCATAGGTAGGTGTCCTTGGTCTAGGCACAGTTATTGTACTATACGGTCCACCCATTACAGGTCACTCAACCGACACACCTGACTTGTATCTTCTTCGTTGTATGCACGTTACCACTGTTTCAACTCTACAGGGGTGCTTGGTTTATTCTCATTTCAAACCCTGCTGATGCTTTATCATTGCTTGTTTTGCCACTATTCACTTGTTGCAATTTCACCTGTCCCTATGGCCCTTGCTAATGCTGGTCCCCTCAAGTTACACTGTTCCTTTATAGCCTTAGATGCCACAAAATTGCCTTAATTCAGATCGTTATTCCACAGTACTTTTATTTATTTATTTGCATTTGTAAAGCGCACAACTGCCCTCGGGCATCGTGGCGCTGTTAAGAAGGCTTAGCTTAGTTACCGAAGTGCTAGCATGACATAAAGACATGTATGTTGCCTGACCCCAGAAATCAGGGTGGCTTGCTTGGTTTCATAAGAGCATAAGACGCAGTAAAGATGGCATAACCATGTTGCCTTTCCCCATGTTGCAGGGAAGCAGCATAACAGTGCAGAGTCAAGATCGGTAGCACATGTTGCCTTTCCCCATGTTGCAGGGCAGCAGCATAACAGTGCAAAGTCAACTCAGTGTCACAACATGTTGCCTTGCCCCAAGGTAGCGTAGTATAGTGTGGTCCATTTGGTTGCACGAACATGTTCCATAGCACCCTGATACAAGCATAGTGTGGTCCAGTTGGTTGCACGAACATGTTCCATAGCACCCTGATACAAGGAGTCAGCATATAAATGAAAGGGGTCAGGTAAGCAGGCTTAGTTCGAGGAAGAGAAGAGCAAGGGGTGAGAACAGGTGGGAAGTGTATACAGCAACCGGGTCGATAAGGGGGAGAACAACTTAAAACTGGTGACCATGAGGGAGGTATTGGGGGGGGGGGGGAGTATGACAAAACAAGCGACCAAATCGCAGCACCATATTTGATTGCCCCTATAGTGCGTGCATTACTGATCTTTTTTATAATACAGAGCGGTTGCTGCTTATGCCATTTCATAAATCTCTGGATACCACCAACAGATTGTTTCGTAACAGGAAAATGTTTCAGGATATATTCATTCTCAGTGAAGTTCTCATTCAAGCGATCCCCAAGATGGTCAAACTGATTCACTCTTGGGATCACTATCCCATTACACATACATTTGGGGATTTTGCACAATCTTTTTTTCCCTTAAGCATACCATTACTGCTGATTTGTTAGTATTAACTTGCAAATCCAAATCTCTCGTAAAAGCAGAACATTTGTTAACTTAGAATTGCAATGCTCTTGGGGTCCGTGCAATGAGGACTGAATCGTCATTAGGGCTGGGATTAACATATTACCCAGCCTAGGTACGTCAGTATTACATTCCAACAGATTTCCCATTAGGTTATTAATGTACAGGGCGAAGAGCAGGGGTGCCAATACCACACCCCTGTCTGACCCCTGAATTAATCGGAAACCACGTTGTGCAGTGGCCCGCACTACGAGATCGAATACAGGCCTCATTTTCTCTATGCAAGACATCCAGAATGATAGCGTGGCAGTTATGACTTGAGCACATGCCATAGTTTGTTCTGATTAACTTTATCGAAAGCAGTGCTCAGAGCCATAAATGCAAGGTAGATTGGTTCTTGTTTAACATTCAGGGAATGTGCAATTATCAAATTCAAATGTAGGCATTGCTCCATTGTCCCCAATTTAGGCCTAAAACCCAATTGAATGGGGCATAGAATTTCATGGTTTGTAACCCACTCTTCCAATTCGAAGAGTAGACACTTCCCAAACATTTTAAAACTAGTGTTCAGGAGGGCTATTGGCCGATATGATTGGGGACTTTTTCTACAGCCTTTTTTGGAGATGGGAATGATGACCGCTCTTAGCCATGCCTTTCGTATAGATAAACAATATTGTTAAGGTTGGAACCCATATTTCACTATTATTTTTATTAAAATTCAACCAATATCCCATCACTGCCAGGTGCATGACCACGTTTTGCACTTTGAATGGCTTTTTGCACCTCTTCGAGCAATAAACGGACTTCGCCATGTGCATTAACTGCTTGCCTCCGATCTAACAAAAAAGCAGTCGCCACGTTGTTCTTCCCTTTCTTTTTAGCCAAACGTCCTTCTCATAAATCCATCTCTGCTGTTTCCCATCAGCTGCATAATAGTTTGAACTATTACCACTGGATTATTGGCAGGATTTAACAGTACGTGGAATAGAGCCAGGTTATCTTTCATGGTTTGTCCCCAGCGCGACTTTTCTTGAGTCATTCCATCTCAACCTTTTAATAGTAGTACCTTCTCAAACAATCTCTGTAATATGGTAAATTTGATTACCTTTTGATTTTACACCAGGCCATTCTATGGCTAAATCGAGAGCATAATGATCGCTGTATAGCTCTTCGCTTACATGAAAGTTCTTAACCAAACTGCACATATTTACAGATACAAGAAAATAGTTTATAGTTGAACTTCCTCTCGTACTTTCAGAAGGGGATGGCACCAGGAATGTCCCCCCAACCTACCATTAGTTTATCTCCGTCGGACTTCCACCATCCAGTGCCAAAACCGGAGCCCAGCACCACACATCCTAGCATCCATCCTCTGTGGTTGGGGAACTCCCAATACCCCATCTTCTTCTTGGTCAAAAAGACCTACTATCGGGCCATTACCCAACTTCGTTAAAATCACGACCACACACAATCATTACATCGTGGTCACTTTTTCATTCGCAGAGACTGTTCATCACCTTTATTTAGGGTTTGGATGGGTTGCAAAACATTTTTCTCTGAGGGACTATTATAAATGTTAATAATTAACACTGAGGAGCCCTCCAGTGGAATCAATTTTTTTTTTTTCACTTTGTATTTATTGGATTTATTCATTAACAATGGCGATAGATACTCAACTCAACCACCAGTCTAAACCAAACCATAAAAAACACCCCAACCCTCCTCCCCCCCGAACCCTCCACCCCACCCACCCCCCAAAACAAAGAGCTACACAGGGTTCACAAACAAAAGAAGAAAAGGCACCTCCAGGCTGGGAACACAATTCTGAACAATTACTGGCCATCTGACCGATTACCTCTCTCTGCAAGATCCCCGCCAAAACACACTCTGCTGGAGCTTTTATTCAGCAGCCAAACCGCCTCCACCCTCCCCCCATTGTCCACCACCACACATGGCCCCAGATCGCAGAGTTTCAATGCAGCACAGTCTGTATTCAGGAGCACTACAGTCCAATCCTGCAAAAAGGAAGGCATGTCATCATGTACAATAGCTGCAAGCTTCTCATAGGTGAGAATTGTTATCAGTTTATCAGTGGAATCAATTTGAATACTTGGATCAGCGTTTCCCATTGAACACTTCAATAATTTCACATGCAAGTGAAACCTTAACCATGATTGCCAACCCTCCATAGTACCTCCCTCGCTGCCCTTTTTTTGCTTTTACGTAGTAAACCGAATAGCCATCGAGAACCAACTCCTCTTCTTATGTCTCTTGCAAGAAGATAGTCATAGACCTATTCAGTATCCCCGTTATGGCATTGTCAGATAGTTTTCGTCTGGAACACGCAATATTCTGCGACAATATCGACATTGTTTCTGCACAATCATTTGTGTTTACACACTTTAGCTGCCGGCCAGTAATGAAGATTGATACAGGGCACCCTGTTAAGACCAACTCAGTGTCTTCAGTATTTACCAGGATGACTCTTGTTTCAGATTCTATCATTACAATAGGATTTGCTCGTGGTCAATGTAATACTTCTATTGTCGATAAAGAGTCAAATCTATTAGATAATAAAATATTATTTCGTACTGCTTTTTCTTTGACAACCCTCCTCTTCCTAATTGATCCCTCATTGATATTATTCGCTGAACAAATTCCCCCTCGGTTTGGACGCCAGGGTTGGGTCAGGATAGAAATATGATAGTGGTACCATTCTGTATTGAGAGCTTCTTGAGATATGAATCAAATTAGAGTCTAGTACGTATGATGTGACATGTGGGGTATCAAAGGAAACTATAATATAGTTGCTATCAATAGATTTATTTAATCCCCCGACCTACCCCACCCTTCTAGCCATTATTATAGAGACTGAATTGATTCTTGGCCCATGAAGACATGATTTATCCATTGGGCAGCTTTATTCATCAATCCAGTTGTAGTTTCATTAAATTTACATTAAATAGTGGGTCAACCCCACCATTATCCCTACCAATAGGGCCGCTGCTGGAGAATGTTTAAGACCATCTTTTCAGGTCGCTTCCCTTGCCACCTTTCCGCTAAGTCAGTATCTCCCTTGCCTGGGCTCCCCTTTCCCTAACCCCTCCGGCCTCCCTTTGCCCCCTGCATCCCCTATGTTACTCTCTGTCTCACCTATCTTTTCTAACTGCTTTTCTATCGACTATCCTATCACTCTCACTAAGTCTGGTAGGAAGAAGCTCAAAAGAGACATCCTGGTCTCCAAACCAGGCCTCCCTATCGCTAATATCTATACCAGTGCTTCTTCCAGACAGACCCTTACCGGCATACTCTTTGTTGTTCCCTCTCCAGGCCTATATATCACCCATATGGTCTCTGTTCTCTCTCCTTTTTCCTCTTCTCTCATTAATGGTGGCACCCGGTGGGAGGCCCTCCTGGCCCCCTTCCACTCCTCTAAGACTATCATTAATGTCTACTTAAACGGCACAGTCTTGGTCCAGGGCCCTCGGGCCAATCTCCTTCTCTTTGATAAACGCTTCAGTGAGAAACCTGAGGGTATTCTCCCAAGTTGATCCCTTATTCAGGTGGCCAGGGAAGAACTGGCCCTTTCAGATCCCAACCCTAGGGGTAGATTAACGAGGGAGGATCACCTTGGTAGGGGAACTCAGGGTTATGCTTGGGGAAATGGCCCAGGTGATGCACAGTATTATACCGGCGAAAGGGACGACGGCAAGGAAGATGAAGTCCCTGTGGCTTTTGTAGGTATCTCCCTTATCCAAATCCAACAACCCCTCCATATCTGGTAAATCCCCTAGCAGCCTAAACCCTGTTGCACTCAAAAACCACAACTCCCACAATCCCTGTCTTCCTATTTCCTACCCGAATACTCCCAATCATTCTTCTCCACGTCCCTCTGCTTATTGCTCCCAAGCTCCCAGTCTACTTTGACAAAACACTACCGTTCCCACAATCCCTCCTGTTCATTTCACGATAATAATCCCGGTCATTTCCGTTTGTTGCACAAACCCTACTAATCTCACCCTTCAGAGTTTACCAATCCCCTAGTACGCGGGCAATAATTCCATATAACACCTTTTCCCATCCTACCCCAATACTTGGAAACACTGCCCCCCCCGCCCCACTGCCCTTTCCGACACTAACACTTTCGTAGATTATAACAACCAACGGACTAACACCGGAGCCGTTTAACTGACATGTCGCAACATAAGAGCCAGGCAAAGTCAGGCAATTGACCAGGATCTGTCAGGATCTGGTCCATCTCTAGTAACCCCAGCCCAATAGGGCGACCAGGGTCTCCTTTCACAGAGACTTTCTTCCTGAGAGGACAGCCTGCAGAGAGCAAACAATGCAGCTGACAGGCTAGGGGCTCAGGTGAAAAGGAAGGAGTAACAGCAGAGCTAAAAGGAGGGAAAAGACACATGCATCAGGTTAATATACCTATTTAGTAGCCATATGCTGGTCCAAACCCCCTCCCTCAGACAGTACCCCAACTCCTACCTGTTTTGGTGTAACTGGAAATTATAAAGCTACTTGACAAACTCCTGCCAAGGAAGTCCGGCGTGCACAGGTGTCCCAAAGGATAAGGCGCTAGGAAGAACTTCAACAAAGTCAGTGCACCTCTAGGATACCTGACCCGAACCGCACAAGGACACAATATAGGGATCAAGATGACAGTCCTAGAATCCACAGGAGGAAGTCCAAAAAACAAGAGTCTCGGATCCAAGGATGATAAAAAGCCAAAAACAATGACAAAACCAAGAACATACACGTCCAGGAAAAAAACAGTTTAAACACAGGAATCCAGAAACCCAATGCAGTCCAGGGCGAGGGAGAACAAGCAGTTCCTTGGGATAGAAGAATGGAGAATCCGAGGAGAAGGATGCAAGGAATACCATGGTAATCGGGAAGAGAGCAGGCAGTCCAGGGCGAGGGACGAGTTAGAGGGAAGCCAAAAGATCAGTCCAAGGGGTTTACGCGCCAAACACCGACAAGGGCAAAGCAAGGCAAATTCCAAGTAGAGGATCCGAGTTCAATGGAAGCCGGGTGATCAGACCAAATTGAAGTGCCGAAACCAGACTGGGACGTCATTTAGGTGTCGCAGCCCCTGTGGTCTCCCTTGCTACCCCTATGATCTCCCTTGCTAACAGTTTTTTCCAATTGAAGCTCGTGGGCTGCGGCCAATGCCATGTGCCTCTTTGTTTCTAGAGTGGCTGGCTTTTTTGTTCAAGCTGCTTCTTTAAAAAACACAGGGTTCCACAAGTGACCCTAAATAGGAAAGAATAGGAATAACAAATAATTTGTCTTTCTGGAATTCTAAACAATAATTGCTAGACTCATTAAAGGTTTATTTCAGGGACACTTCAGGGGGTGAGTCCCTGATTTAGTCTGTTCTTAAGCACTTCCAATTCACAATGAAGACAAAATCCTCCAAAAAGCATTTAGAGTAGAATAAGCATCCATTTCGGACTATTTATTTTGCTTTTTTGCAGGTTGCAGTTATAGCATGTTTTTTTCTGCCGATACATATGGTGATCCATTCTTGTATGAAATGTGTATCACTTTACATTGATATTGTAAGCATATATTTCATAGTGTACTTGGAAACAATGATATGTGTGACCACTTCCTGTTTTGGCAAGGGGTAAACAGTCGTGTTCCATCTCTTCCCGTGATGCCACTTTGGGGTGGGGTGAAATTCCATCACTTCCTGTGATGTCATCAGAGGTCACGGGTCATGTGATGTCACTTCCGATACCCCAGGCATTTTGGTGAAATGACGTCCCTGAAACCAGACAAGGGCAAAGCAAAGGCAGGTCCAGGAAAACTGAGGTTCAGAATGACACGATATCAGGAAGAAAACAAATGCCAAGTAACAACCACGGAAAGCTGTTAGCCGGGTGGAACACAATGGTTAAGGAGCTCCACTGATCAAGTACTGGCAGCTTCTGGGTTGGGTCGGCAAGCCGAACACATGACTCGTCACTTGAACGGAGTACCGGGACCACCAACACTGCCGAGGCAGTGTAGCACGGGGGAACGAGGTTTAGCGGGGAGCGAGAGGCCCATGACAGGATCACGCACATCTGACAGCCCTTCCCCACTGTGATAAAAGGTGGAGCATGAGAGCACACTACGAGCATGGCAGACTGCACGACGAGAGAGCTATGCAAGCACGGCAGTTCAAGAGCAGGAGAAATGCGGCAAGAACTGAAAGGCTGACGAGGAGAGAAGCGACCATGCCCTTTCTGACCTAGACCCACAAAACCTCTGTGGAAAGAATCGTAAGACCACAAACAATAGCCAGCGTGTGTTGCAGCAGATGTCAATGGTACACAGGGCCCTCCCCTGCTGATAACCAAGCCAGGAAGAGATGCCTGCTACCGTGGTACCGTCCTTGACTCCAGAGACAAGAATGCCAAGCGGTTCATCACAGCTGGTGAGTTGAGGGGAGAGCCGATAAGAAACCGAACTGTGTTGAATAAAAGTAGCAAATGACTAATTGAGGAAAATATAAAGAACTGTTAATACGAGAGGGGAAAACCAGCTACAGAGGGGTCCGGTAGTACGTGGGTGCTCACTCGAGAAACTCTGGGTGATTACCCTCTTGTTGAAACTACCGTTACCAGAAGGCCTTGGGAAAGGCGCAAAGAAAAGGTCAAAGTGGTCAAACAAGGGTGGCAAAATCCTCTGTACAGTCAAAAGTCTTTGATCGGCAGATGATTGGAAAGCTAAGGGAAGGGAATCCCACATCATAAGAAAGTAGAAGGAACTGAGAAGTTGGCAAGAGTGAACCCGACGAATAGATGCTGATGGACAGGGGCGAAGCCTTAAGTCCCAATGAACAGTGTGTTGACAAAGGTAAACCCAACAGAGGGATGTCCACAGTGAACGGTTTGAAAAAGACATTAAGATTTGTGAATGCCATAAGTGAAGTGGATTTGAGGACTGCTGTAGTGAACCCAATGGAGGGAGGCAAACAATCAAGAAGGGTCTGAGCCCGGAAGAGGGGGATCTCGGGATTAAAAACCATCACCCCACCGACATATGAATGCAAAAGAAGAAATCTTTTGAATACAAGCCTGAGTGAACTCGACGGAGGGAGGCTGATATTCGAGAGGTGTCTGAACCTTGAAGAGGGGGACCCAGGGGTGAAAAGGTATCACCCAACGTACAAGCAGAGAGGATCATGTGTTTATTATTTTGGAACACATCAGGTCCTCGGAGGCAAGAGACTTTTTGTAGAAAAGAGACTTAACCAATGAAGGTCCTGATAGCTGAGAGCGGAACTGTCATCTTGCGCTGGGAAAGCTTGAGTATGTGCTGTGCTCATGAGTCCTTCTTTGTCCCATGCTCAAGATGTGGGGAAGGGAGACCCCGGCTACCACATCCTGACTTCTCATTTGTGAACACTTCTTTCTTTCTTGTGAATCCTATCCCACAACCTTTGTATTTAATTGTAAGAATTGGCAATAGTTATTTCTTAGTATAGGCCCTTTTATTTGACAAGACGCCACTAGGACTGCCTTATTATTATTTGATGGTCATAGCTTGCCACCATCTTAGATTTAGGTTTAGATTAGGTGTTTTTCCAACCCGCATATACAGTTTAATAAACACCCTTGAACTGTGATCACTTGTCTGTCTTTACTGTTGCCACCATGAGTTCCTTACACTTCCCACGCCTTATCAACTTCCTTTCCTCTCCTATCCCTTCTTACCCCTCTCTTGCTCCTCTGCCGTCTCCTTCCTTTGCCACCCCCTGCTGCTTCTCTGGCCAACCTGTCACCTCCTTCCTCTGCCACCCCTCTGGCACTCTCTTCTCCCTCTGACTACCCTGCCTTTGCTTGCTTTCTCCTCTGCCCATCCTCAGGCAGCACCAACACTTCTGCAGGGTGTACCTCTGGCCTGTACCCCTCCCCGGAAGTCCTTTAAATGTGGCAACATGCTCCACATCGCTACTCTCAACACTTGTTCAGCTGTCAAACACTCCTCTGACATCTGCCATCTGCTGCAAAAGCTTGATTTGGATGTACTCGGTCTCACTGAGAATTGGTTCATGGCCAGCTCTGTCACAGGTTTGGGCACTCTCCTTCCCGATGGCTACAAGATCCTCTCCGAACCTAGAAACAACTGTGCCAGTGGAGGTGTAGCCATGATTTTCCCAGAGTGGATCCCTGCTTTTATCATTGCAATGCAGCACTACTCCTTTGAATTCCTGGTCTTCAGGCTCTCTACCTCTCCTGGCCTATCTCACTGTGGCCACTATCTACAGGCTGCCTGACCAGCTCGCCCTCTTCCTCTCTGAATGGGCTGACCGCTCCTCCTTGTTCCTTGCCTTTACCTCTCAACTTCTCCTCCTCTGAGACTTGAACATCCACCTGGATGCCACAAGCCCTTCTTCAGGACTCTTTCGCAACCTCTGCGATTCTCTCTCTCTCTCGATCGATCTATTCTTCCCTCTGGCCTGATTCACTCTGCAGAGCACACTCTGGATGTTCTGATTTCCTCAGACGTCCCCTTCTCTAACCCTCTCACCACTCCTCTCTCTTTGAGGGATCACTTTCTCCTTTCTTCCCACCTCTCTTTCCCGCAGGTCAAGCTGCCACCTACCTTCTCGATCATCCGTCTCATGAAACGTGTCTCAGTTGAGGCTTTTGCCGCTACTTTCTCTCCTGGGCCTTTGGCTTACTCACACCTTGACACAGCCCTCTCTAACCTTCATCTCTTTATCACAAACACTCTGGATGTCCTTGCCCCCATCATGAGGATACGCTTGAAGCCCAAATCCAAGTGCAACTCTTGGTACGATTCCAACCTCGCCACCCTTAAACACAAGTGGAGGGCGGCGTAGAGGAAGTGGAGGGCATCGGGCGTACCCCCTGACAAACTAGCCTGCTGCCTGCTCCAAAGGTAGGAGAGACTCTCTGTCCTCTCTAAAAAGAGAGCCTACATCTAAGACTGCGTCTCTGCGTCATCTAACAACTCGCTCAAACTTTTCAAAATCTGCAAGGAGCTGGCCAATCCTGCTGCAGTCTTTACTTCTCATATTCCCTCCCAGACCCTCTGCACGGCCTCGGCCTCTCATTTCACTACTAAAACTCGGGACATACTGTCCACCCTCTCTTTCTCTACCTCCTCCTCTGCCACTAATGGCCTGTCTGAGGCCACCTCTCCTCCTCCTTTCTCCTGTTCCCCCCTGACGATGTTTCTAGACAAATCTGGTCTATGAAAGTCTCGTCAAAGCAGGTTCTCCCAAGCTCATCCAGAACCATCAAGGACCACATCGACACCCTTGCTCCAGCCTTGTGCGATTTCTGCAATCACTCCTTTGCCACTGGAACTTTCTCCTCACCTCTTAAGCACTTTCTTGTGCACCCCCTTATAAAGAAGCCCTCGGCCGATCCTTCCTCTCCGGCTATCGCCCAATCTCCATCACTCCTTTCCTGGTCAAACTCTTGGAAAAGCTGGCAATCTCCCAGCTTAATCTACATAATTAATCTGTTGGTTGTCTCCATGACCACCAGTCTGCCTTCCGAGCTGCCAGAAGCACGGAAACTGCTCTCCTGAACACCCGTGAAGACTTGCTCTCCAATCTTGACTCTAATCTCCCATCTGTCCACATTCTCCCCGATCTATCCTCTGCTTTTGACACGCTCATCCATGCCATCCTACTCAATCGCCTCCGTGACAACCTTGGTATTACTGAGCATGCCCTGGCCTGGTTGACCTCCTTTCTCACCGACTGACCCTCTCAGGTCCAAATGGGGTCTTTCCACTCTTCTATCTCTCTCTGTACTTGTGGTGTTCCCGAGGGGTGTAACCTCTCTCCCTGACTTTTCAACCACTACCTGGCACCTCTTGCCCCCTTAATGGCTACTTTCTGCTTCAATTTTCCATGTTATGCAGATGACACTGAGCGCTCTTCCAGGCTCCCCTCAGCCACCTCTGCTTCTTCTCTCATACCAGACTGTCTGGCCACAATTCAGGAATGGTGTGCCGTCAATGATCTCTTCCTTAATGCCAGTAAGACGTATATCCTCCTCACTGGGACATCTGCTCCCTCCTTTCCTCTCTCTGGCCACCCACTCTAGGCCCTCTTCCTGCCCCATCCTGTGAGGCTAAGAACCTTGGTCTCATCTTCGACTCCACCCTCTCCCTCTCTCTCCTCACATCTCTGACGTCTCTAAGAATTCAAACTATCAGCTGCACCTCCTCAGAGGTGTTCTTCCTTTTCTCACTTTCCTAGAAACTCACTGTCTCCAGAGCACTGGTAGGCTGGACTACTGCAACAGTTTTTCTAAATCTTCCTGCCTCTACTCTTCGACCTTTACAACTTATCCAGAACAGGTCTGCGAAACTTGTCCTTGGCCTCAAGCCCAAGGATTGTTTCTCTCCAGCTCTGAAATCTCTTCACTGGCTCCTTGTCGCTCCAAGGATCAACTTCAAGACCCTATGCATCGTCCACAAGGCTTTCTGAGGCCTGCGACCTCTCCACCTCCAACTTTCTCTTCCAAAACATCTTCCTTCTCGGAATCTCTGTTTATCCACCTCCAACTTTGAGGGTCAGATGCTTCTCCAAGCAGAGTGTTTGGTGCAGATCTGTCTCCTCGGCTGGGACCTCCCTCTGGAACAGGATCATTGCCTCTCTCAAACTTCAGCAGAACCACCTCCGGTTCTAGAAGCAACTCGAGACCTTCCTTTTCGCTTCCGCTTTCTCTCTTCCTCTCCCCTGCTGATGCACCTGACTGCTGCGCGCACTGGTCACCTGGTCACCCTCTGAACTCGTGCCCAAGCTCCTGCATGTCCAGTTGCCCTTGCATTGCTTCCTGGTTCCCCAGCACTTAAGGGTCTGTATCTGCAACCCTACAGTCCTTTCTCTCTGCACTTATGAGCCACCCGCTGGCTGCACTTGTCCCCTCCCCCGGCTACTTCTCCCCTTCCCCCTTCCCTGCACTTGAGTGATCTGATTGACACAAGACCTAGGATGATTGTTATTTTATCGTCCCTTTGTTTCCCCCTCCTTGTCTTGTCGCACCTAGAAACACTTGTGTACAGGTGTGTTTATAAATGCCAAATCATATCATATATCGGTGATTGTGTGGCTTTTTCCAAACTTTGGATTAGGTATGGTTCTCTTTTATCAGCTAGGGTCTCGTTTACTCTGGTACACAACACTGGGGTCACTACCTCATGTTCGTTTAAGGAAATCTTCTCTGAGACTGTACTTCGGACAGAGTTACACTTTGCCCCCTCATTGCCTGTATTGCTCATGGCATCTCTGTTCACCTGGTTTGATAGGCCCCCCAATTTTAATTTTTTAAACAGTGAATAACCTAGCTTTAAACTTTTTTTTTAAAGTCATATATTGGCTGCCTGGAGTCCTTTAACACACTCCTTGAATTGGTCCACCAATGTACCTACAGCTATCAGACTAACCTCCTGAGCAGATAAATCACTTGCATCATGGGCTTCCATTGAATTACCTTCACACATGTTTTCTACATTTAGAACAAGCCCCTTCTCTGACTCCAATAAAGTTTCTCCTTCTCTGGCCAGACATTATATTTTTTTTTCCTGGTTCAGAAGTAAGATTGCACTTTCCTGTTGGTCTGGCTGTGCAGAAACTTCTATGTAGTTGGCTTCTTCAGTTTGGTCATTTCCAGTTGTTGCTATAGGGACACTATCCGATACACCCACTACACTAGATACACCATCCTGTATACTAACGTCGCTGTCAACGTTTTTCTACCCATTGAATTACCCTGAGAATCTGTGTTATTGGGGACCATCTCTTGTCCATTGGGCAAGCACAATCTGGTTTCCCTCAACTCTCTTTCCACATGTAGAATTTGTTAATCAAGTTTCCCAGTTAATGTCTTTCAGATAGTTAACAGGTAGTGATTGGGACTGTAATCCTTGGTTTCGGTTGTCCACATTCTTTTTCGTTTTTTTTTTACGTTGCTTTCTTCCCGGCTCGAATTAGCTTTCCTTTTCCCCATTTAATATTAGTATTCTGATTCGTGGTTAATAACAAATGTAGTATAATCGATTATATGATAGCTTAGAAAAGATAAAATAGAAACTATAAAATGTCCAGAAGAACCTCTTAAAGGAAAAGGCCTATAAAAAGCCCCAAGATGTTATAAGAGGACACACATAATTTCCAATGCCAATGTTGTAGCACGTGGTTACTAGTCCCCCGCAAGCTTCCTTTTGGTGAGGCACTATTTCTTGACCACAGAACGACACTGTTATCCACCTCAGCTGCAAATGCAGGTTCAGAGTCCCACCCCCTGGCTACAACCACATTCCCACTCCGCTACAGAATGATGTTATGTAGGCGGGCTGTTTCTTTCTGCTTTGCAAATGAATGGCAAGTGAAAAAGGACTTACAGGACTTGTGGGACACAAAGTATTTTATCCCAAACACCCGCTAAGTGTGACCGGAAGTGTCGTGCATTGTGCCCTAAGACACTGCTGGCTGTGCCTTGATGTGCTTCCTGACGGTGCTGTTATATACACCCTTAAGTGTGAGAGCGGAGGAGTTACAAAACCTGCCTTTGCAGCAAAGCGTGCTGTGAAGTGTCTTGCAGTGTGCTGTGTTTCCTCATGGTGCTGGTGTATACAACCTTAAGGAGATGAGAGCGGAGGAGTTCAAAAACCCGCCTTTGCTGTGAAGCGTGTTGTCACACTCACCTGGGTCTCTGCGGGAGCGATGAAGTCTTCCGGACCCTTTCCCAGGAGTAGTGGAGTGGTGCTACAGGTATCTGTTGAGAGAGATGTGAGTTGCTTAGTTTACCTGGATATGGGCCCTAATCCCCCTTTCTCCCTCCTCCCCGTGTGTGTGCTGTTATGGAAGTGTAGGAGCATGGCTCACCTTTAAGATAGATTGGGCAAACTCTCCATCCTGAACTAGGCAGGCGCGCTGTGTCTCTGAGACCCTTGGAACTTCCTTAGGTCCTGGTTAAGTCTTTGTTCTGCCACTCACTGTGTTTCTTCACCCAGTGATGAGTTCTAGTACCAGTTGCTTCACTGATTCGAATTAACTTGCAGGTGTGTTCTAGTGCCAGATTGCAGGTAAGTTCTAGTTTCCAGTTGCTTCACTGGTTTGGATTACTTGCAGGTGAGTTCTAGTTTGCAGGTAGGTTCTAGTTCCAGTTACTTCACCGGGTCGGATATATTTGCAGGTAAGTTTCTAGTCCCTGTTTGCGGGATGGTTCTGGTTCTTGTTTTTCTGCGTGTCACTAAAGGACCCTGCTATGGGGCGAGTTCTGCATGCGGTAGACAACTGTGATTACCAGTTCTAATCCTGTTCTTTCTTTCTCCACTGGATTCTCGGAGGGATCCACTGAAAAGACATGCGCAAGAACTCTGAACACTACCGCCAAGAAGATGCAGGTAAGTGATGCTGCTAACTGCGCGCACACTTGCTGAAGAAGTTGGATTGCAGCGAATGCGCTTACAGGTACTGCTTTTCTAATGCCTTCTTTCTCTTCCAGATGCTGAGATCCAGGGCAGGCGCGCGGATGAAGCCGAGGAAGGAACAAGTCGAGGATCGCAGTAAGAGTGTTGCTCGAAGCCAGTCTGCCCTTGAGCGTGGCTTATGTAGTCAACCACGCCCAAAGGCTAGAACGTGCCCCTGCATACTCAGGATTCACAGGAAGTGTACCAGGGGCCATCCTGAGTGTATAGGAAGTGTGCCTGGGCCAATCAGATCCCCAAAAGGGGGCCGGGGCTAACTGTGAAATGCACCTGATTGCAAGAGTGTGGTAAATGGATATTGGATGCCTGCAAGGAGTGTTTAGTATGCCAGGCTCTAACCCATCTTGCCCCTGCCTGTTCTCCAGCATATATGACACGTGCCACAAAGTGTGATGGGAAGTGTTTTGCAGCGTTATGCTGGGTTCTGTTGCCTGGGACTACAACATACTACTCATCTGTGGCTTGCGAAACGCCCCAAACGGATGGCGATCGATGGACCAATCACTCTATCCCCTTGCATTGTCCTGTTCCAATAGTACAGACCCTCACTAGTCCTCAGCCCTTGATCCTGACCCTGACTGTGTCTGAATTTCAATCATCTAACCTTCCTATCTCCCCAGTGCTTTGCACACCCGTGAATACCACTGAGATTACTTTAAGACCTGCATGCTCGGCCAAGCAATGCACTGGTTAACGCTCCACATATACCTCCGTTTGTCCGGCCTCTACTCCGATTCCTGAGGCCATCAAACGATTCTCAGAATTTGTTCCTGTCAGAAAATGACAAAAAGAACTGAGCTCTTGTGGAGTCTCCACTCAAAACCTGTGAACTGGATTTGGTACTAATGTCACCTTCTGGAGGATGGAACACACTGCCCAATTTGTCAGTGATAACATAACCCCCACTTCTAAATCAATTAGTAACTGTGAGAACATGCAAAACGGTACAAAGATAAGTGACAGCTTCCATCCAAATGTCGGTGTTGTCACACATAAAGATGAAAATCCCATGACCAGAAACAAACAAAACGGAACCAAGCCAAGTAATTGGGCCGCAGAGGTTCCCCGCTAGTTAGTCGATAGTACAATCCACATTATGTTTACCACCAATGTGTTTAGATTTGAACCCTACGATGAATACAAGCAAAACTATCGTCTGCACTTCGCTTGAACGCATGTTTGCAGACTCTACCTCCCCCTTGAACGTCTGCAGGAGGTCCCTCTTTATGCAAGCAGTCCTGGTCGGAAATCAATTTCGACTCCACTAAATCTTACTCCTCACCAAAGCCTTCTAGTGGACCATTTGAAATGAGATATAGCTGACCTGAAAGATAAGCTTTCGTCTTATAACAGCCCACATCTTGCAAGAAACTAGCTTAGTGTGATACAGGAGAAGCAGACGACGGATGAGTAGACCCCAGCCTATCCGAGATCACATTTGAAATCTGCAAATAATCTGACTGTTTCAAACAAAGGAGAGTCCTCACGGAAATGATGCGATTAAAGATACATTTATTGCACCCTCTCTACTCAATCTGGAGACAACAACTCAAAATAATATAATGAGCAACCCAAGAAAAAAATGTAGAAGATCGCTATGCGGAGACAGCGGGGGTGTGGTTGGAAATAGTGGATCTTATGTAGATTGGAAGCTGTCCCTTTACCGCAACTCTGTTTTTCTGCGAGAGGACTCAAACCAAATGGTGCACCTGTCACCAGAAGCTATTGCTTTGTTACAAACACTATTATGGCGTCTATTATGATCTCGGTGGCATTATTCACAAAACTCTGAGTCCTTCTACTATGCCTTAAGAGACCAAGCAATGCTCCTGGCCATGACTTGCACCAAATTGATTGGACTTGAAACATTTACAGCCAGAATTCACGAGAGACTGGATAAAGAGACAGAAACCTCCTTGATGTGGCAAAATAGATTATGTGATGTGGCAAGACGAGAAGAATGCGACAAATCGACTATGACGACTCCTGTCCTAGAAAACTGTAAATGGATGCGTTGCCAATTCTTAGAGGCAAAAAAAGGTGACGAGGAACCAGAAACTAAAAACAGACAGGCTCCACCCCAAAAAGAAAAATCAGCCAACCTGATACACCTAGATGTAGGTAGTAAAGAATATCTTAATAACCATACTGTTACGCTCACCTGGTCTCAGTGGAGGCGTTGGGGCACTGTTGCAGCCCTCCCTGAACTTGAATCACCCCCTTCAGCCCTCTCCCTCAGTAGAAAAACTGTGAGCAGTTGGATGTGGTGATACTGCTCCTGCGTGGAGATAACAGTGTGTGAGTGCGCCAATCTGTGATTGTTGTACCTCTCGAACCCTTCACCCCAAAGTACGGTTTCTGTGAGCATACGCCGGCCCATAAAGCTCACCTGTGAATTATGGAAGTTAAGATCTCCGTCCTGCTACTTTTGGCAGGGTTGCGTCGAATGCGATCTAGTTCCTTCACTGATCCCAGATGAGGATTAGTCCAGTCCAGCTGCGACTCTGCTTCTCCTTATGATTGGTAAGTCTTTCTTGAGCTCTTGTGATGCTGTTCGTTCTGTTTAATGTCTTTATATGTTGCTCCTATTTATGCCCGCAATAATGTCTCTCTTCTGTTTTCTTCCCTTAGATAGAAATGCAACCTGAATGCAGCTGTGAGACGCGGGACGCGGCCGGATGAAAGATGGATGCTACCGCAATGTTCAACAGCAGGTAAGAGATGGTTTAAGGAAAAGCGTGAATCATGGCGAAGCGCAACCTTAAACTGTTTTTTCGATTCTAACCTTGTCTTCTGTTTTTTCCTTGCAGGCGCTGCTGTCGACGATGGAGCGTGTCGTGCTGTGGTGCCAAGATGAAGATTTCGGCTTTCCGGAAAGTGCAAAGATGAATACTTGGTTCGGCCGAAGAGATGTACAGGTAAGAACAGCTTCCCCCAGTTTGTAAGTATGCTGGCACGAACCAGGATGTCCAGGAAGCAGGATCTTCAAAGGTAAGTCTGACCTCAGGCGACGGTGATCGTTACGCTGCTTGCAAGTGCAGAATAACGCAAAGCATCTATCTTGAGGATCGGGGCAGCTTATATAGCTGAGATCGTGGGCACGCCCACTAGGGCCGGCTTACCAGCCACACCCTGCCACTCCTAGAGAGTGAGCATGTGCGAAGGCAATTCATTCGCAGCCACACCCAAGAATGCGCTTGGGGCTACTTAATGGATGGAATGTTAAAGGTTAATGCAATCTGCTTAATGTATGGAATGTTCAAGGTTAATGCATCTGAAGTCTTATGTCCATAATAAAAGCTTTTTGGTGTTAAATGGATGTTCTTGTTTACTTTTGTTCATGAGCCTGGCGCCAAAGACGCCAGGACAGTGTCCTCCCAGGTCTCCTGTGCATGCGACCCCTGCATGCCTGTGCCCCTGACTTCATGACCATGACACATACAGTTGTGTATCTGGAGACTCCAACACATCTGAATTGGCCTACACTCAAATGACTACTTCAAACAAATCAGAGAGGGCCACATTTGCCACACGGAGCACTTACAAACAAGGGATATATATAGAGAAAGAACCTTTAGCAATTTATCGATTCTGCAAGCAACTGAAATAGCTGATGCATTAACTCTGACACTGGCGACAAATCAGCCTCCCTCAGACAATAAACTTTAGTCTGCTAAAACAGGAGCTAAGCCATTTGCAATTTTTGACAATGAGACTAATGAGAAAGACTTTGTTATGCCAAACAAACCCAGTCAACCCCAGGTAAAGAAAACCAACAACTTAACCAAAACAACAAAGTCAAATGGCTCGCAAGCTTTCCTAAGGAATATAAGATTTCCATCTGTAAAAAAACACATGGATGACTCGACAAATAATAAGGTCAACCCTGTCACACGCCCACAGTACAATCAATGTATTGATCAATCAAGATGTGATATTTATAAAAAACAATGAGATAATGTGCCCGGCCTCTGACTGCATGCTAGATCAAGATGATCTCAGTGCCTTATTGGAAGTATTAGATGACCAAGAAGGTCGGGAGGAAATGCAATAGACAGAACCAGGGTCTTCTTCAACGTTTAACTGCTCACCTCGTCGGCCAACAAAGAGATTCATCCTCGCCTAGAGTACTAGTAGAGAAATCGAGGGGCTCTCTCAATCACTCCAACCAAATATTTGGCTTTATGATACTTGAAGAAAGACGAAATGGCGTGCTTAAAAGGGGTGCTCATCCACCAATCCCTCTAAAGAACAAGTCTAAGAGAACCCAAGATATGCATAAAAACACAGAGATATCCTCCCTGCCTGACAAAAAACAATCTAATAGCCGTTGAGAGAATCTTTCGAGCAAAGGACGACTATCCTAAACAATAGAACTGTCCTGAATCTGCTTCATCACAGCCCTTACCTGAGATATATAACGTCAGATGATATAAAGAGTGTCCCATTCATTAATGAATCGAGACTTGACTGGGTGGTTCTTCACTTGAATTTAACTTTAGTGAAAGAGGCGCTGCTAGAGAGGGCTGTGGATTTCCCACGGCTTGGTTTCGAAATATCGAACTATAACGCGCAAGCTAACAAAACCTGGGTTGACCTGACAAAAGAATAAAGAAAAGCACCACCACAAGCACAGATGGCTGCCACCTCAAGCGAGATAGTGAAATGCAACACTAAGCGACCAGAGACAAGATACCCCCCCATTGAGAATCTGCATAAAACATCCTGTGGAATATTCAACTGTTCATCTTAAACAAGTGGTGGGTGATAACATGGGTCATAATGACGAAGACTGGTCCTGGCTAAGGCTCTAATTCCATCACCTTCACTAAATCATCAGAGCCAGACTTTGAGAGCGAAGAATCGTTTGATGATGGGTTCCTGGAATACGCGTAGCTTCATACACCTCTTTAACAGTGGCAACCCAGGACTAGAGAAATATGACATCCTGTGTTTCCAGTAAATTGGCTGAGAGATATCTCTGTATTTGATGGATATGATTGCTACCTGAACCAGGTCAAAAAAGGAGAAAGAGGTCGATCCTATTCGGGGTTGCTTATCCCTGTGAGGAGACACAGTGGCCTAACTGTGAAAAACGTCCAGAACCCGTTTCCCTGTGTACAACTGGTGACAATCGAAAAAGCCAAAGATAATGTGTGAGGACATGACGATTGCCATCTATAATGTGTATAATAGTGTGGACAAGTTTAATTATGACCTATTCATCAATGAAATAATGTAACTTTTGGACGCTTCCCAACTACACCATAACAATGCCCACATTTTGGTGTGCAGTGACTTAAATATGCGCCTTATAGACGACCACGGATCGATCATCAATAAAGAGCCCCTTGCTTGCAATGCGCATAGATGGCTAGACGAAACCACGTGAGCTCCATATGCTGAAACCGCAGACTGTAGGAGATATTCCTGGAATTGCATGCATGGCACAATGGAGCAGTATCAGCTTTTATAGATTAGGCATTTGTATGCCTAAACTTCCTACAATTGATGTCAATGTTTCAAATTAGACAGATGCCAACTGTTGACCACACCCTCCTTGAAATATCTTTCACCATTCCAATCATGAGACACGTGAATAAGATTTACTGTAAGCTGCAGGTAGGACAAGGAAAAAACAGATTACGTCTGAAGTCCCAAGATATAGCCATAATGACCAATTCATTAGACAAATATATCAAAAAGAACAAGGAAATATGTATGAATCTTAGAGACCTTTTAAAGAACACAGTATCCCGGATTCCAAGATGATTTTCGCTTCCCAGCATCTAAGCAATCTAGAAGATGTTGAAGCAAAAATATTGCTTCGAAAAGACCTGAGAGAAATTATTTCAAAGAAAGACCTAGGAATGTACCTGAAATGAAAAAAAGGAAACACAAATATAAAAAAACTGGTTAAACGCAACCAAAGCTTTGAGCCCAACATGATGCGGAACTAATGCTATTGGCGATTTGAAATAAGAACACCAGAGGTCGATGGGAGCTTCTTTTATTATTTAAACTTGTTTTTATTGTTGTTTTCTCAGGAATTATATAAACATTCCCCCCTCGCCCCTGTCCCGCCCCCTCCATGCACCCTAGTTCTGAGTGCTGTACATAACAGCATTACATATCAATTGACTTCTTTCTCTGTAATGTTCAAGATTTTCAGGTTCTGGGGCACCATTGTTGCACATAGTCCTCTCTAAGGAAGTCCAGTATCTCGCCCCAATGGTTCCTGAATTTGTCCCTTTCTCCCTGGATCCCGTATATTACCCATTCCATGGCAAGTATGTTCCATACTTCATGGAGCCACTCAGTGTTTGTTGGGGAGGGCCTTCTGTTTCCATTTCCTAGCGATTACTAGCCAGGCTGCTACCACTAGTATCATGAAGGCTTTCCGTATGGGTTTTGTGGGATTTGCAAATCAGGGTCCATTAATCCACAGAGTCATTCTTTATGGGTGTACTCTTGAGGGTCCTTAATCATTTGTTCAATCTGGTTGCTCACTTCTCCACAAAAAGGCTCTAGCTCAGGACATTCCCAGCAAACGTGTCTACAGTCCCCTTTCCCTGAGCACCCTCTCCAGCATTCTTGGGTTGCGCCGAGCTACATAATATATGGTGTATAGTGCCATTGGAACATGACCTTGTACGAAATGTCTCTGGTTTGTATAGATCTCGTAAGCTTAGTAATGTTGGCCCATAGGTGCTCCCAATTTGATCCTGGTATAGTATCCCCCAGTGCCTTCTCCCATCTGTTCATGTATGGCCAATTAGGATCTTGTCCCTCCCCCATAAGGATTGAATACAAGTGTGAGATTAGTGGTAACGACCTAAAATGTCACCCTCATAATTGCGATGGCCGAAATTTCTGACTTTTTTTTTTAACACCCCCCCCCCCTTACAACACATAAATATGTGCAGGGGTATGTGATATTATGGTAATATGGGGTCGGTGCGGGGGCTCTTCTGCATATGTATGTGGTGTAAAGTGTGTTAAACAAAAAGATTTAAATAAAAAAGTCTGCATTTTCCACTGTCACAGTCATGGGGGTCGCAGTGATCACATAGATCCAGATTAGTTGTTTATCCCCTGAGTGCATCATTATGAACTTCTCAAAAGGTTTGAGGATTCTTGTGTTCGCCGTTTTAATATCGACCTGCATCAGCTAGTATCGTAGTTGGTAATATTCCAGCCTGTCCCTTCCCATCAGGACTAGGTTAGCTTTGCACTCTTCAAATGTCATAACTCACCTCCCCCCGCCACCATGTCTGCTACTTTTGTACATCCTTTGCCCGCCATACGCGGAACGTCCCTGTTTCATCCCGGGGAGAATTGTGGATTATAAAGAGTGGGGTGAACTGAGACGGCTGCGATGAAAGGTGTCCTTTCGATAATTATCAATCCTAAGTGTTAGAAGTAGCCGATAATATCTGGCTGTGCCTTACTCAGGGGGTCTATCTTCCCTCTCCAGCCACAAAAGCTCTGCGAGCAGCGTGTTTGCCACTGCGCAATCCATCTGTGCCCATTGCCTAGTTCTGTCTTCCAAGAGCCATTCCCTTGTTACCCTGAGTTGGGCTGCCTCATAGTATTTTATGAAATTCTGAAGTCCCAGTCCACCTCGCTGTTTGGTGGCCATCATGGTTTCCATAGCCAGTCTTGGTTTCTTATTTTGCCAGATGTATTACGATATGATTCTATCTAAGGGGGTCCCTGTATTGAGGTCTGCCTTTATTTTAGTTAGGAGTGCTGGATAATTTGCTTCGTATAGTTCTGAGATTACCAGTGTCCGTTTTATACCTAGGTAGGTGATGGTGCCTTTTGCCACATTGAATGGTCCTACTGCTATGCATTTCTGGGTTTCAGTGGACGGGGGTCCCATCCACAGGAGCTCCGACTTAGATTGATTAATCTTCAGCACGGATACCTTTTCCGCCTCTTCAAGCACCTGAAGCAGGGTCGGAATAGAGGTGTTGTTTTCCGTCAGGGTCAGCAGCACGTCATCAGAAAAGGCCACTACTTTATGCTCACCCTGCCCCCAAACCTTATTCCGTGAATCAATGGGTTATTCCTAATTGTAGCCAAGAGTGCTTCTATGTAAATAGCATAAAGTAGGGGTGACAGCGGGCATCCCTGTCTCATGCTGCGTGTGATGGGGATCTTGTTTGACAAGCAAGAGTTAATTGATAGCCTTATTGAGGGGTCTGCATAGTTTGCTTCCACCATCAATATGTACTTCGGTCCTAGACCTATCTCGTGCAAAGCCTCTTTCAAGAATGGCCATTCTACCCGGTCGAAGGTCTTTTCGGCGTCAAGGGCTAGTAGGAGCACCCGTTCGCGCCTCACCCCCACCTTCTCTATCAGGCGAGTGACTCGTCTGATGTTGTCCCAGGTGTGACATCCCTTTATAAACCCCTCCTCCCTATCAGCCCCGGGAGGAGGGGTGCGAGCCTAGCCGCTAGTACCCCTGTGTAGATTTTAGCGTCAAGGTTCAGGAGAACCATGGGGCGATATGCGCTGCATGCTGTCAAATATTTCTTGGGTTTAGGAATTACCACTACTTTAGTCTCCATCATAGACTGTGTCACTGTTCTCCCCCCAACCCATCCGCGCTATCGAATTGAAGAGTTTTGCCAATCTAGGACTCCATTTCTGGGCATATTTCTGATAAAAGCTTGCTGGGAATCCATCCGGTCCCAGAGCTTTATTGCAGGGAATGTCTTTCATTACTGCCTCCACCTCCTACTTAGTTATATCCTCTTCTAGATGCTCATTATCTGAGGGAATGATTTTGCGATGGTGGAGTTTGTCGAAGTTTTCTTTTACGGCAGTATGATCAGGGTAGTCAGAGGAGTACAACTTACCGTAAAATGTCTCAAAAGAGCTTATAATTGTCTCTGTGTCCTTTGCTATCATCCCGTCCGGCTGCTTAAACTGCTTAAAACCTACTATAGCACGTTTTGCTTTCGCCTTCCATTCTTGTCTCGCTAATAGTCTCCCTGCTTTGTTGTCGCCGACATAATATCGTTGGCGTATAGACAGAAGGGTTTTTTCTGCGTTCCGAGTCCTTAGCAGTTCAACCTGACTTCTAATCGCCTTCTGCCGCTTCGTGGCAGCTTTGGTCTTTTTCCTCGTCACCTCTAGCATTGCCTCCTTTAGTTGGGCTTCTAGTTCTTCATCCATCGCTTTTCTCAGCCTACGTTTCTGGCCCTGGAGCATAATAGCTTCCCCTCTCATTACTGCCTTAAAGGCATCCCAGATCCCTTCTTGTGTGGCCTCCTGACTATCATTGTTTCAAAAGTACTCTATTTTTTCCCCTATGATGTTGGCCGTCGCCCTATCGTCTAATATTTCCTGGGGGAATGCCCACGACCAAAGACCCCTGTGCTGGTCCCATATTGTCACTTTCACCGTCGTGTGGGCTTGATCGGATAGCGCTATTGCCCCTACCTGAATTGCCTCCCCCAGAATTGTTGAGGTCATCCACACATAGACTGTTCTGGACATTGTTTGGTGAACATGTGAAAACATGTGTACCCTTTTTCCGTTCTCTTTCTATATCGCCATGTGTCCTTTAGAGTGAGATTGTCAAAGGCTTCTCTCAAGTTCTTGGAAGCTGGTCGATCCCCCCTGGGTTCTGCCCACACGTCTCTTTCGGGGTCCCATGCTAAGTTCCTGTACCATGCTAGAACAATATCCCCTAATGCAAACTTTCCTAGCTTCTGTAAGGTGTCCCGGAGAAACATTTCTTGGCCCACATTAGGGGAGTATACAGAGGCTAAAGTCATTGGTCTGTGATCTATCAGTACTCTTAAAAAGACGTATCGCCCCTGGGATCTTTCATAGTCTGCTGAACCTCGGCTTGTAGTGTATCTCGTAGCCCAATCATTATCCCTGCCATTTTCCCTAGGGCGTCCGCCTGGTGTAATTGCGTGAAGTGTTGGAAGTGTGGGATTGATTTGTCGGCTCTCTTTGTTTGTTTCTTGTAACATTACGATGTCAGCCTTCATGCGTTTCACCTGCCCTACCACCTTTTTCCGTTTTAACCGGGTAATTCAACCCCCTAACATTATAAGATAGTATATTGTATCCCATCGTTCCTTGTGTATTTATGGCGCGTGTATTTTACCTGGATCTTCCCCATGATATTTACTCTAGCACCTCTGGTGTATGGATATTCCTCCCGCCTCCCTATATTCACCCCAATCCTCTCCCCCTGACTTTCCCGCTCTCTCCCCTACTCCCCCAACCCTCCTTTCCCTCCCCCTCTACCACCGGTCAGGGCCAGTGGTCCAAAAACCCACCCCAGCTTCTAGTCTGGAGTATCAGACCTAGTATAACCCCGGTGTAACCCCTACAAGGGAGAACTACACCCAACTGGTGATAAAAAAAAAAAAGTCAACCGAGTTCCTCCGGCTCGGCCCGGAGTAGTTTGTCGTCCACTCCCAAGTGAGTTGCTGCTATGGTTCTTATCCTCCCAGCCTTATGTTCTGGTGTTGTTATCTTTGTCATAGATGGAGGTACTGGGCTGCAGCTCGGTTTCAGTCTGGGAGACCTGGTATCCCTTTCTTGCCTTGTAGCCCATGAGACCTTCTTTCCCTACTGGTTCGCCTTCTATGAATTTATGACCATTCCCAGGCATTAGAGTCCTTCAAGGGGGCGGTTGTAGGGCTTTGCGTCCTTTTACCTTCTCCCTCTTCCATATTCAGAACTGACAGCCCCTCTTTGCACGAGTTCATCCTTTGTTGTCAGCCCTTCCACGTGAAGAGGAGCCCAAATGGAAAAGTCCACTTATATGGTATTTGTTTAGCCTTGAGTGCTGTCGTCACTGGTTGCACCTCTCTACTTTTTTTTGTAAGGTGGACTGCACTAGATCTTGATAGAACTGGACAGGGGCGCAGTTCACTGAAATCTCTGGGTTAGATCTGGCCGTCCTCAAATGTTTTCCTTTACTGCGTAGGATGTTAATGCTACCAGGACGTTGCGAGGCCTCAGGCCTGGCCCCACTCTTTTCAGGCCCACTCTGTGTACGCAGTCCATCGGAAAGTCCTCCGGAAGTGTGTCCGTCAGTAGGTCCCCGAAGCATTGCTGCATTGTGCTTTTCAGGTCTGTCTCTAGAATAGCCTCGCTAAGGCCCTTCACTCGGATATTAGATTTTCTCAAGTGATTTTCCAGGTCCTCCACCTGTATCTCCAAATTGTGTCGCCTTGGCCACCTGTTCCAAGAGTTCACTATTCTGTCTAATCTCTTCGGCAATGTTCGAGAGGCCCTGTTCTGTCCTATTGACTCTGGCTCCCAGGTCGTTGATCTTGTGACAAACTTCTTGTAGGCACCTTCACAGGTCCTCTTGCATCTTTATAAGCTGGTCTTGAACGGAGGTTACCATTCTTTCTTCCATGCCCTTTAGGCACTCCATTAGGACTTCTTTGTTCAAAGCCATGGTATGGGGGTCTTTTCCTTTGTTCTTCGCTCATGGGGAGGCTCCTGCGTCTCTTTGGTCCCCTTCTTCCTGGTAATGGCCCCAGCAGCGATCCAGTTGTCCCACTTGAGGGCCACTGGTCCCTTTGTTCTTGCTCGGTGGAATTTCACCGCACGCCCCTGCCATTTGGAGGGATTTTGCCCTGTTCCGTTTCTTCCTGCTTCGTTACCTGGAGAACAGTGGTTACGGTTAATCCTCTCACTTTGGGCGCTTCCCCGCTGGTACCTGGCCCCTTCAGGGCATCCGCACAAGAATGAGCAGTCGTGTGGGTGGTCTGGATCCTCTCCTCTGTTGTTGTTGCCCCTTCTCCCATCTCCTTTTGTTATCCCTCGTTGAGTGGCCCTTTTAGGTGGTGAGATGCTAAATGCTACGTTGAATCCTTAGATTTTTTGTTGGCCAGGGGTCTCCTTTGGATATGATCCTTTCCTCTCCTATCTCTTCTTCAGCCTGTACTGATGATCCTGTAGGGGGTGATTTAGGACCTTGCAAGCCCTTTTAATCCTTGGTGGTGCTTTCTTTGGGGCGCCCCTTGTCCCCAACCTCTTCTGGGGTTTTAACTTCCCCCTGGTGGTATTGCTGGCCTCTTCCCTGCTCCACTGGGGGGTCGCTCTCACTGTGTGCCTCCTCCCCCATGCCAGAGATTTTCACCTCACAGGGACCCAGGTTCGCATAGTAGTTGTCCCTCTTCCTCTGGCTGCTCCGCTGAGCCACGGGACGGCCCTCTTCCCCAGGCTGCCGGCTGTGCGCGGGAGGGGTGGTTCCTCCTTAACTTCGCAGCAAGGCAGGGGGGGTCCCCGGTGGCCTGCTACCATGCACGAAAGCCCAGTTATCTGTGTCTCCTCCTCCTCCCGGCGTCTCATGTGCTGACAGTGCTCTGTGTGTGGGGACCGAGAGGAAGCCTACAATATGGATTCCCCAGCGAGTGGGCTCCGGCGCTCTCGTTTCTTCTCTCCTACAGGTGACCTTGGATGGACGCAGGGGGGTCCAGCTGGCGCCAGGTGTCTCGCTGGGGATCGGCCGCGAGGAGGTCAGCTCAGTTTTTCTTATTTCTTATGTTCCCTCCTTATGTCCGCCGACACGACAGAGTGCCTATTTGGTGTTGGCTTTCACTTCCTCCGGTCTCTTGTCCTGGGGAGCTTGTCCCTCTTTGATTGGCGGTGGAAGATGCTGCTTCTGAGTGGACGAGGCCCAGCAGCGTTCAGGCCTTGCCGGAAGATGTGAGGATGCAACCAAGTAGCCTTACAAGCTCGTAATGTATCAGACGACTCCTGGATAGCTCATTTTACAAAGCTATTTGCTCCAGTGCATACTATTGCGGCAGGGCATTATTCAGCAATGAAAGGGATGCCAGCAGCCAGAGCATTAAGTGCAAGCCCGACCTGATACAGCTACACAGGCAGGAGAGGGGCCAAAGGCAAGTGCAGGGGTTTCGGATGCTGGAAGTGATTGGGCAGAAGCCCACAACCCTGTAGCACTCCTAAGGTACCTGGACGCCAATCTCAGCTACTGACGGGCATTAGCACGTAAGGGAGAGAGGGAAGGAAGAGGAGAGTCTTGAGAAGCTTGCAGAACTTGAGATCCGGTTGAAGATGGAGAGGGAGACTATTTCAAAGGAGGGAAACAGCCAAGGAAAGAGATCTGACACCAGCTCTCTGCTCAGAGAACTGTTTGACCAGCAGAGAGTTGGAGCCGGAGGATGAAAGCGTTCTAGAAGGAGAGTACTTAGTGAGAGCGAGTTGATCGTTGCAGCAACCGTAAGCCAGTGCAGAGATTTTAGGGCTGCAGAGATACTGTCATGACCCCCAGGGGTGCATCGTACACACCCTCATACTGTAATGGGTGGGGGGGAGGAACAAACATGAGCAAAGAATGGACAATTAGGGTTGCTGGCTGGCGCAGACACCTAATGGTAATGGCAGCCCCCACCAAGATAGCCGCCAGGTTGGGATTCAGTAAGTCAAGATGGCCCCCATGCAGCCCATGCCTCAGTGACTCTGTTGGTCGAGTATCACAGGTTGCATCCCAGACCTATAAAATCACGCACTGGGCCACACCTTGTGTTTAGCGTTTTTCCTGCGGTCTTCAATAGCAGTGCAACGCTTACCGCGCTGCCCGATTCCTGTTTTTGAGTTACTACCCCAGCATACTCAACTGACTTTTGGACTCGCTGGGTATCAGCTGCTGCTTCATTCCTTCGACATCGGACTCCTGGAATAGAAAACATACAGTAAGGAAAACGTTTACTTTTGGAATCACACCCGCTTTGAGCTCCCAGAGAAAACCAGTTTACTGGATACCGTGGCTCTGCAGTTTCTCTGCTTGTGCTCCGGAGGCTTCCCGCTTTTATTTATTTTTTATTTATTTATTGGCCTATTCCGCGCCGAAAGCCCACAGGCATCAGGGTGCAAACACTAAGACACAAACGAGAGACTGAACATAAAGAAGGGACATAAAATTGACGCTGCCTAATGGATCTGCCTCAACTGTTGTTTTCACATGAAAAGGTATGTTTTCATTTTTTTTCGAAAGGCTGTGTATTTAGAGTCCAGTCTTAATTGCACGGGTTGGTTCTTCCATTTGCTTGCTGCCATCACTGGAAAGGCCTTACCCATGCCATTAGAGCGCTTATGGGCCATAACAGTGATCTGACCCAAAGCTTCAGATCGTAAAGCTCGCCCAGGAACGTATTGTATGATTTTCTTTTCCTTGTGATATGCTGGGGCTTTCCCAAATAAAGATCTGTGCGTTAGGGTCATGGTTTTGAACAAGATCCCATCTTCCACGGAAAGCCAGTGCAGAGCTACTCTGGCGTTACTAATATGTTCTTTCCATGTTTTTCTTTTCACAATCCTGTATCACTTGGCATTTAGCTATACATCTCTTATTTGCGCCTAATAGTAGTGCATTTCCATAATCGATCCTGGACAGTATGGTGGCTCTGGCGATGGACGCGCAGTTTTCCTCGTTCAGGTAAGGTTGAATGGCTCTAAGGAGTCGGAGATAATAAGAGCAGTTCTTTTTCAGGTACATGACCTGTGCCTCTGCACTCATGGAGGCTTCCAGAAAAAGCCCCAGTGTTTTTACTTTCCCTACTACCTGTATAAGGGAGTCATTGATGCTAAAGGACTCATATTGTGGGTATAGCTTGGCCCGAGCTTGATGGGAGCCAAAGATCATAATCCTTGTTTTATTGCCATTGAGGCACATCCCATTCTGGTCCATTCAAGCTTCAATTGTGCTATATAATGCAGTGACTTTGGTGCTATCTCGTGAGTAACTGCCACTCAACTCTACCACCAACTGGGTATCATCTGCGTAGTTTGTAAAATGTACTCCAATTTTATCTAGTACTACGCAGAAGCACCTGAGGTATAGGCTGAACAGGAGCGGTGACACACACCAGCTTCTGCAGTCAGGACACAGCACCTGCAGAACCAACAACAAGAGACAAAAGGACATTACTATTGCGCGATCCACGCACTGTGCAACACTATAAATAAGACTTTGCAACGGGCTGCCTCGCGCCTCACAGCGCAGCCATAGAAATTTACAGATCCTTGCAAGAAGCATCACGTGTGTCGCTGCTGGACTGGACCACGGCTCTCCAGTGATGGAACTGGACCTGGTGTCTTCCTTGCACATTTTGGTGCACAGCTTCAACACAAGAGGTGAGCTAGTCTACTTGCCAGACAGCAGCCCCTGGGTACAGGAGAAGGGAGGTGGGGAAGAGTTTGGAACAGGCACTAATATCCCCAATTGTTTGCCCATAGGTTGGCACCCAGACCACATCACAACCATTCCACCCAGTGTTGAGGAACCTTACCAAACCACTCCCAACTGGACTGTGCGCAGGGCATTTTTGGCCATTCTTTGGAACAATAGGGAGGGAGTGGTCTGGATTACGCATCCTACACCGGAAGGTCACGCACCGACAGCCGAAGACCAGGCGCTACCTGCAGGGCATCAGGTAAGCGTTACATATAGGGTTCCTGTACTTGAGGCAAAGGGTAAGTTCTGCAGCCCTTTTTTGGATTAGTTGGAGGGGGCAAAGAGTAGAAGTTGGCAGATTGAGAAAGGGGCTGTTGCAGTAGTCCAGCTTTGAGAGGACCAAAGGTCTAGAGACATTGAGCTTCTGGGGGAAGGTGAGGAAAGGGAGAATCCCTCTAAGGAGTTGAAGGTGAAAGTGGACCTTCTTAGAAAGGTACAAGATATGAGGAGTGAATTAAAGAGAAGAATCGAACAACACCCCAAGATTTCTGGCATCAGAGGAAGGAGAGGGAGAATAACCCATTGAGAGAGGCCTGAGCACATAGGGGATTCAGGGAACCCGGAGTCCCGATAGGAATGATCTCAGTTTTGCTAGCATTGATGTAGAGATCATTAGAGGTGCACCATTACTGGCTCTTGTTGTATTCAGACGTGCAAGTGCAATTAAGAGTAGTGCAGGGGGTGGGGATTAAAGGGGGAGCAGAGTAGCGGACCAGTGCTTGAGGAGGGCCCGGAAGGGAAGTGCTAATGGGTGCCAAGGTGGAGAACCTCAGGCTAAGTGCAAGTACAGGCGACTCTCACAAGGCTGGTATGTGGCGCCACCAAGCAAGGGCCCAAAGGGCAATGCAATGCAATGCAGTGGGGTGTGAGGGGAGGCTTGAATTGACTGGGAAGAAGGGACTGTGATCATGTAACATTCCCTAGGGTGAGGTCATCAGTCTCAGTGGCAGTGTGGTGATTAGCAGGGAAGTGAAAGAGGTGGTGAAGAGCAGATTTTTGACCGGTGTCTGGAATTTCCTGATGTGCTGCTCAAGTCTGAAGTGGCAGGGTCGCACAGAGGCTATTCCAAAGGGAGGCTGTTTCAAAAGGAGGCACCAGCCGAGGAGAGAGACCTGCACCACACACTTCTCAACTCTGTACAATTAAAGAAAATTACAAACACTGTGTAAACTCTTAAAACAGGCTTTATGTACAAAAAAAGTGAAACACACAGCATTTGAATATTGAAGTCAACCATTCAACAAGTTCGAGTTTGGGAGGGCAAACCTCTTTGGCAATGTTATGTGGCATCGACTGGGCTCTGGGAACAAAATCAGGAGTTATTCCATGCATTTGAATTTCCAGCACATTCAATGTCAGATCTTTTACAAATTCGAAATCCATCGGCTGGAAGATTGGCTTTGCCACCCACTGTTTGCTTCTTTTGTTAAATTCCTTGTTGTACCAGAGATTACTGAATGTTCCGGCAGTTTTTTTGATTGTTCCCTGCCAACGTTCTCGTTATGTGCAAGTGCAGCCAGTCTTGTTCTGCCCTCCATACATTCTATTGAAAAATGAAACCTTTTAGGTCTGTGCTTTAGGCACATATTATGGAACACCTCCAGATCTCCAGTGTGCCCCAATTGGGTGAGTCCTCTCATATATCTTGAAAGCGTTTTGTCATACACAATCTTCTCGGTGCTGTGTGAGGAGGGGAGCCCTGAACCAGTTACCTTTTTTTTTACGCTCATGCTCCTCGCTCAATGGCCCTTGTGCACATTCGTGGAAACTCACTATTTTTTTGGTTTCCATGGGTCTCATTACAAGTCCGTCGGTAGCTGTGCCGGTAAAACCGGCAGTTTTCCGCCGGACTTGTGAATTTTTCCAGCGCCTGGCTTCTACGGATTCCACCAATCCGCAGACAGACCAATGAGGATCGGATACAGAGAGATAAGCAAGTCTGGAGAAATCCACTGAGAAGGTAGGTGCAATGCAGTGTAAATGGAACGAGCCGGCCCACTGGTGCGGGACGGCAGAGAATAGGAAGCCGTTCCAGCAGCAGCCGGGCACGTAAAAGGTAAGCAAGCAGCAGGGCTGGAGAGCCGCGGGAAAGAGAGTGAAAATATCAGATAGAGAGGAAAAAACACTGGAAGGACCGGCAAGAAAACAGAGGCTAGTCAAAAGCAGAAAAAGAAACGGGAACCGGGGAGAACGAGAGATTCTTGCTGGGAAAGCAAATACACGCAAGGGAAAGAGGAAGTACGGAGTCGCGGGAATAGGAACCCGCTGAGTAGCAAAACCGGAACGAGGCAGAGAAAAGAAAGTCGTTCTGTGATAGGAACACACAGGGGAAAACTAACAGCGTTTGGCTGCAAAGGGAAACTAACCAAGCGGTTGCAACGCGCCGTCTGCCGGGAGTTCAGATAGAGGTCCTTCCGAAGACAGCATAGGTGGTGCTGGAGAAGACTGTGACAGAAAGGCCCCCCTGTTCTTCCTCCGTTCAGCCCTTCATTCAGACAGTCTGTAGTCGATCTGAAGAACTAAGGTAAACCATTCTTCCAGAGTGTTAGAACGAGTGATCTGAGCCAACTCATCCTTGATGTCCTCATGGAGACCTCTCCTAAAGATGGTAAACTGTGCCGATTCTGGCCATACAGCCTCAGCTGCTATTTGTTTAAAGGATGTATTGTACGACATTATGTCTGAGGGACCTTGACGGACATCCACGAGATTCTCGTACACTGCATAGACCCCCTGTGGTCTTTCAAAGGTTTTCCTCAGTAGGGCTACATAAACTGCATAATCCTGGAGCACAGGATTGGCTGAGATTACCAGGGGAGTTACCTATGCCAAGGCATTTCCGGCCATATTCGAAACCATAAAGCCCACCTTAGATCATTCCGAGGCATAAGTCGTGGTTCGAAAAGTGAAGTAAACCACACAGATGTCAATAAATTCCTTGATCTTCTTTGGAGAGCTTATGAACTTTCTGGATGATGACCCTAAAGTTGTGAGGTCGGTGAGGTGAGCTTCTCTGGTTATCACCATCTGCCTGAGGACATCATTCTCTGCTTTCAAGCCCTGGACTTCCAAGGAAAGCCCCTGTACAGCGGATATCAGCTCCTGAACTTCATCAGTTGTCATGGTTTCCTGGTGTTGCAGGCTTTCACAAGTACGCTCTTCAGTCTCACCTGATGATTCCGTTGAAGAATCTGAGGACTGACCTTATTGTAGTGGAGTTGGGGTCTTTTCTCTAGAAGATTGTCGCCCCTCGTAGAGGAAAGGTCGTTTTTGAGAGGTAGCCACTCTGCCCGTCTGATGGACAGTCGGTGCAAGGGTCCCACCTCCCGGCAACCGCCAGTACATGGAAAAAAGCTGAAGGCACCAAAAAAAACATACTTGCTGGTATCTTGATAGTAAAAAGGCGGCTGCGTCAGAGTGAGGCAGTAAGCAATTAACAATACACCCCAGAAGCTGGAGGTTCAAAGTAAACAAACACCACAGCTCCAGATGAAGGTCCGGCATTGAAGCAACTAGCAAAGCCAAGACAGCAAGCAGAGATGTCGGAGTTGAAAAAGGCAAGTAGTGAAAAACACTAGAAAGGCTCAGCTAGAAGGCAGAGGAAAAAACAGGGCTAAGCAGGTACAGCGAGGAATCAAAAAAACACCAGCGTCTAACCCAGAGAAATCCGGAGGGTTGCAACGCAACAGGAGGAGCGTGAGTTCCGTTGATGTAGTGTGCCGGTCAATGGAGGTGCTTGTATGCATGCCTGAGCTTCCATGACGGGCGCGTTGTGACACCATGCCTGGCAAATCGATGAGTACAAAAACTATTTTGATATCTGTTGTATTTCTTTTTTTTTTTTAAGGAACTCAAGTCCAACAAATGTACAGAAACTTGACATTTTGCCGAACGTTGATCCGCTAAACAACAAAGCAGCTGAACAAAGTACATTTCCAGCATGCACTTTTTCCAAGTATAGGTTGCACAGACCATGCAAATGTGTTATGGTTGTGTACACAGCTACCCTTTATCTTTAGGTTTGTGCCTTTAACTATACTAGTACAGTTCCCCAATGGCTGCCCACAAACCCTCCTATATAATTTTTTATCACATTTTATCAATTTCATAATCTCGATCGGGCAGCAGTCGAATAATTTTGGCTCCCGTAACAGCCAATCGTCCTGCAGTACTGTGGTTTGCGATTCCATGTTGGTGTATAAGTCCTCAACCCTCGGAAGAGTGAAGTCCAGATCAAGAGCACATTCGTCAACCGCTTGTGAAAATGATGGACTTATTTCAGTTTGTGACGTTTCCGGATTTTTCAAATGTATGGGGACAGAGTGAACATTTTTTTTTCTTTCTTAGATTGTGTTTTTTTAAAAAGATTTTAGCAGGTGTGGATTGTGTGAGCGGTCTGCAAGCAATTCGGATAAATCGTCTGTTATTTCTGTATCTTCCTGGGGCATTTCTTTGCTGTAGCAATGATCCATGGTTACTTTACATGGGTCACTGGTAACATTCCATGCAAACGCCGGACACTGGACATCTGCATCACGGCTCAGAATTTTGATTGAACCATGCTGAACTTCAAAAAGTAGCTGCTCCCAATTGACATCGGTTTGGCAAGCTACTGCATTAGTTTGTGTTGTTGTCTGCGTCTTCATGCTCTTCTTCTTCCAAGGTCTCTGATGGATGGAAAGAAAAATGCACATACATTATATAGGAATGACACCCTCAAAATGTAAAATCAACACAATACTTCATAAACAACTGATTTTAGATTTTTAAAAATGCTTTATTTAACCTTTATTTCTGTATTTTCTCCTTTGATCATTGGATTCTGATATGCCGACCACAAGACCAAACTGAAAAACAATATTTTAAAATTGTATAAACCATGCAATTTGCTCTTCGACTGCTACATTCATAAACGCTAATCTACAAATAACCAATTTCACTCTGCTAAACATTGGAAAATGTAAAAATATTACATGCATGTTATAAATGATAACTTGAAATGTATAAATATCTTATATATGCCTCAGGGCCATGGGTACTTTCAATTTTGACCACTTCAGTAGTACATTCCTGAAACATAACAAATTCAACGAAAATGATTAGATGGTTAAACAATGTAATATTAAAATCATTGATCTCTCAAACGAAATCTTGACACTTCATCTAATGATTGTCATCCTTACAATATTACTTAAAAATATATAAAAAGGTACAGTAAATTGGGTGTTTATAAATTTTGGCATTATTATGGAAATATATTCTATCCCTGTGTATATGTAACATTTTAAAAAGACAGATTCGAAAGTGTACCTGATAAACTTCAGCGATGTCGCCGGGAGTTGGTGTGTGATCATCCTGCAAAATATATTCATGAAATAATGCGTTGAAATTTTTCTGAATAGACATTACATTTTTAAACAAACAGATAATGTTTATGAACGAAAACATACTCCTTTAAAATGGCTAAAGAAAGTGTCTATAATTCAGTAACATTGTTTTTATGATGTTTTTCTTAAATTGTGGCGTTAGGTTGTGAAGAATACGTAGAGGTTGTTGAGATAATGCTTTGCAATTTGTAGACTGTATTGATAATTCCAACTTAAAAAGTTTAATATAATTCATCACTTGTCATACCTCATTTGCCCAATAGGTTGCCGTACAAGAACAGTACATTGCTGAAGTTCCCGCCTCACCCTGTATCAAATTAATCGAAATAATAAAGATGTAAAAGGAAAATCGAAAAGAAATTACACTTAAAATCATGTTGGACAATATTTACATAGAAGCCTACATGCCACTTAGACAGATTTTAGGTTTGCCATGCACTGATACAAATACATATTTTGTATAGTCGCATCTGAAGGATAGTTATCCAATGAATACTTGAATGATGAGTGCGGTTGCTGTTGACTCTGGAATAGTGCTAAATGTACAATCTATCTCTTTTAATACATCTATTAACACCATTGTTAAATAGTCAATGTACATTTTTATTATAAATGATACCACATCAAAATATATACTATAACTGTATCCCTGAACTCAATACAGACTAGGGGGCTGATTCATGGAATGTTTTGCGCCGAAAAACAGGGATTTGTGTGCCATTTTGCCCGCAAATCCCCATTTGTTAAACAGGGATTTGCGGGCAGCTTGGCGCACAAATACCCGTTTTTCGGCGCAAATAATTCCATGAATCAGCCCCTAAGTCATCTACA